>NC_137608.1:7915272-8212772 GCF_963280865.1 Gymnoscopelus braueri
ATTGGCTTAGGAATGCGACAAAAACAAAACAATATCCAGTCTCCATGGGGTGACTAATAGATTTTTTTTTTAAAATGTCATTTTGGGGTTGAACTATCCCTTTAATTGTATAATAATGCTCTTATCTCATCAATTACTTTGATTGTGATGTTTTTGGCAAAGCAGAGTATCAAAACGCCAGTGTTTTTTCTCAGAATTTCTAACCCTGCTGTCTGTCCTCCACTGATAACTAGAATTCTTTGCAGGTTTTTTTTCCCAGAATTGTCCGGCCCACAAAATGTGCATGTTGCCTCAGTGCTTGGCTTAAGGCAGTGGTTGTGGCAGCCAGGGGTCCTTGAGGGGATTCTAGGCGGTCCCCAGCCAGATGAGTTAATATAGCATCAAAATCAGCTCAACCACTTTAACAACTTGAACCCCTGCATACTTGTCCTGGGGGGAGGGGGGGGGGGACATTAGCCAAAAGCAGCCAAAAGCAGATCTACAAGCTCACAACTCACACATTTTCACCACTTGAGGAGAGCAAACAAACCCTGGTCAGCATTACCTCCCAGTCCCACCAGAGATAGTATCAATCCATAGCCTGATTGAAATTGGTATGTATACATATACACTATCCCTACCTTGTGTGCTATTTCTTACATTGTCAAGTGCATTGATTACTTATACGGTTTGGTGTCTGTACTGCTGATCGTGCTATATCCACGCAATGAGGCAGCTCTTCACCCCCCAGCATATGGTTAAAGGGGATGATTTGGTTTCTGAATTGCTGAAACAGGCTATTTCAAAGAAGTTCCCTGATCCATGGGTCTTGTATACATTTTCATGTCAAGGAACCCCCAAATCGATATGTGTTTGGCTGCAGACCCCCACGCGTTTAAGTGCTTAACAGGGGTGTTTTTGGTCCTAGCTAAAGGTACTGTTTAGGGTCAGTCCAGTTAGCATTATTATGAAAAGAACAGGCGACTTGACATCATTTGGTCAACAGGACTATTTCACAATATTTTCCAAATTTCCTTCAATGCTTTTCATTATGAATAGAACTAAAGCTTTAAATAATCAATACAGGGAAGCTGTACAGCAGTGGTGTAAAGTAACTAAGTACATTTACTCAAGTACTGTACAATTTTGAGGTGTTTTTTACTTTACTGGAGTATTTTCAATTTTCAGTACTTTTACTTCTACTCCACTACATCTCAGAGGCACTATTGTACTTTTACTCCACTACAATTATTTGAAAACTAAAAGTTACTATAGTTACTTTGCAGAAATACACTATATATTATAGATTATAATTATATATTATATATTTATATATTATAAAACATACATTAACCACTTCAGACATATTTTATACATAGGCTATTTGAAAATAGCCGATCTACAAGCTCACATGCGACGCGTTGTGATCTGCTATTTTCAAACATTACAGTACTTTTACTTTTGACACTTTAAGTATATTTTGATGCCAATACTTTTGTACTTTTACTCAAGTAACATTTTGTACACAGGCCTTTTACTTGTAACAGAGTATTTTTATATTGTGGTATTGCTACTTTTACTTAAGTAAAATATGTACTTCTTCTTCCACCACTGCTGTACAGTATATCTTCCGGCTGTGCATTCACTCATCTGTCCCTGAACGCCATTGTACTGTGTTTCCGTCAGCGCCCTCTAGGTGTCGCTGATGTTCTGCAGCTCTGCCTCTGTGATGATGTTGATTGGTTTGTGAGTGTTCTTCAGCTATGATGACAGTGGCACTCACACTGTGGTTTGGATGGAGTCAGTGCAGAGTCGTTGTTTCTGAAACCTGAGCTGCAGTCGTCTCTTTGCAACACAAGCAGAAGCAGGAGTCGAGACTCGAATTGATTGAATTCTGGTCTGGAAATAAGAAGAAAAACACTTGACAATCAATTATAGCCTTCAATTTGGAAGAACAGAAATAGAGGATGGGGCCCTACATACTTCTTCATATGACAAATACAGAGTGGAAATAAACCAAGCTCACAACGCATCGTGAATTATTGAATTAATAAATGTAAAAAATAATATGTATATATATATATATATATATATATATATATATATATATATATATATATATATATATATATATATATATATATATATATATATATATATATATATATATATATATATATATATATATATATATATATATATATATATATATATATATATATACATACACACACATATACATATATATATATAATATATATTAATGCTAAGATGTGTATTTACCTTCACTATAGAAAAACAAAAGAGACTGAAACTGCATTGGAATAGGCATATTTTGCTAGGTTCTCAGGAGACTATATTGTCTTGTTCCCAGCATGCTGGTATAATGTGGGGCAGGGATGAAGGCACATGTTCCCCTGTTGTCAGCTAGTTGTCTCTGAGCTATTTAGGATATGCTGTGGGCTTCAAGGGCCACAGAGCAAGTCACTTCTGCTGGGGGAAGTGGTGGACAATATGCTCAACTCAAGTATAAATACTCAAGTATTCCAAAGGACAAATTAGGCCTATGCAGTACATTTTCTTTATAATATCAATGCATTGCTGTAATGACATTTAGAACATTTCCAAACGAAGTAGGCTATACTTACAGTACCAAAGTAAAAGTGCTCAGTATGGGCAATTAAAAATAACAACAAACCAAAAAAGTGTAAAAAGAAATTCACACTTTTTAGAAAATAGGCTAGCATACAAGCTCACAGTGATCACACACGTTTTGAGCTTAGATCGTCTATCTTAGAATAGATTCTATAAAATAGGGCTTAATTGTTTAATTTACGTTTTGTAATAATAATCAAAAGCCTAACTTTTAGGCCTAACTTTTTTTTCAAATGTATTAGTGAGTGTAAAAAGTAACAATATTTGCCTTTGCAATGTAGTGGAGTATAAGAAGTATAGCCTATTGAAAAAATGAACACTCGAGTAAAGTAAAAGTAGACCTCAAATTGCACTTATAGTTATAACTTAAGAAGTACAGTAGCCTACTTGAGTAAAGTACTGAGTTACTTTCCCATAGTTATAAAAATCAGTGTTTGTAGTCACTCAGAGTTAAATTAGCACATGTATTAACCCATGTAATACTGTGTAGTTCTGATTATGTTTTTTTAATAGACATTTGAACTGTACATAACAGTGCGTCACAATGTTTATAATATAAACTTTCACATAATAAATCAACGCCTCCTTTTCTCTCTCTCTCTCTCCCCCTCCCACCGGGGCCGGGACGTACCATTCACGCGTTTACGGGGGAGGCCGGGGAGCTGTCAAATAAAGCATACTCAGATAAATCAAACATGAATCCATTATAAAGTTATTGTTTTCAATATGTCTTAGTTATTAAGTCGTATTATTGTTTTTCATTTTCATTAAACGTTCACAACACATAACACTGGTGTTTGTTAAAATGAAGAGACCCCCCCTAGCTGTGGTATCGGGAGACCGGGGCTTGTTCAAAGTGTCTCTCCCAGGGAGAGGGTTAGGAGAGTCGGGGAGAGGAGAGCTGTCACACCGCTGTCTGCTCTGGAGCTGCTGCTGTTTATGAAACAGCCATGTTTCATTACTTCACCTAACTAGACACACAGAGAGGACAGAACCCACGCTTTAGCAAAGATTTCGCCGCCGCACAGCGACTGTTTTCGGGGCTCGACGGAACCAGAATGCCCGTAAAAGGCGGAGGAGGATACCGCATCAAGAGCGACAGCGTCGGGGTAAGTTTGTGTCGGTGTCTCGGTGGTGGGTGGTTGGGTTCCGATTAGCGTATCATGTAGCAACATCCGGTCCGGGTCTTTGGAGCGGATACGGAAATAGTGCGTCAATGCATGTGTGCGTTGGGAATGACCGGATACAGTAGGGCGGGCTCTAGAACCGGAACGGAGGACTCGAGCAGTTAATAGAAACCCCAAGGCTTTCCCAACGGGTTTCTTTCTGTTGCCCGTTAAAAAAATAGCCCATCTACAAACTCACAATGCGATGCGTTGTGACGCGTTGTGAGCTTAAGTTGTACATCGGCTATTTTTGAATATCCGAACTATAAAATAGGGCGTAAGTGGTTAGTGTCTGTTTTGTGGTCTAATAATAATCTAATTCTACAAAGTAACTTGTAACTAAAGCTTTCACATACTTGTAGTTGATTAACAAGTAAAAAGAGAGATTAAAAAGGCACCCGACGAAGTATAAATCACGTTAACTTTTACTTTGGTGTTTGTTTATTTACTTTATGTATTGGTAAAGTGTTCGGGTAGGTGTTGCTCTGACGGTAGCCAATCACCTTCCAGCCCCTGTCGATACACCTGTTGTGTGTTCCGGACTCTCCACCAATAGGAACACTTCACTAGATATGAAATGTGTGTACTATAGTTCACTGCTCCTTAAAATGGGGTCCGGCCGGGGACCCCTGGGGTTCCAGGGGGTCCACAGCAAAAAATAGTAACAGTTTAAACATTTAAGCCTCATTATTTTGGCTATTATATTGTATATTATATTATATACTGTATATAACAGCAGCTTTACAAGCATCAGCATCATGTAGATTGGCTGTTTTAGATTTTTTTTGGGCAAATCTTCTCTTATGGGAGTCCCTGGCTCAGCATCTTTTCCAAAGGGGGTCTGTGGCCAAATACTAGCCACAAGCAATTCTTAGATTATATTTTTAATATCTGGAATGGACTCTTTGCAATACCAACCCTTGACAGCCCATACATCCAAACAGAAAAGTCCTATCAGATTGTATTAAACAACGTTAAACTCACCAACATTGCAGCTGTACGGAAAGCTTGAATTATCCTCTTTCTATCTGCAAAGTTTTTGTTTAATAAAAATCCACCGTAGACATGTTAATGAGCTACTTTCTGTCAATAAATTCTGTGCAGGTGATTATTTTTCTAAGTGTTGGAGTTTGGAGTCAACATCCTGCTGCCTCCTGCATCATGTGCAATTTAGAAACAGGTGGTACGCAGGACCGTTGAGTGATTTCCCACGAGCGCTTACAAACTCCAACATTTAGAAAAATAATCACCTGCATGGAATTTATTGACAGAAAGTAGCTCACAACATGTCTACGGTGGATTTTTATGAAACAAAACTTTGCAGATAGAGGAGAATTCAAGCTTTCCGTACAGCTGCAATGTTGGTGAGTTTAATGTTGTTTAATACAATCAGATAGGACTTTTCTGTTTGCATGTATGGGCTGGTTGGTATTGCAACTCTAGATTCCAGATATTAAAAATAGAATCTAAGAGTTGCTTGCAGCGAGCCAAATACAATGTTTGAGAACCACTGCCCTAGTCTAGTTCAATAGTTGGCCGGCACACAAAATGTACAATCTCTAGTGTTGATTTATCTATGAGAGTGTAAAAATGGAACCAATTGGACCCTTTTGGAGATTTTATTATTATTAATTAAAAGTTGCAATACTACAACGTAATAATCAAGTAAAACTCAAAATGTTACTTGTGCAAAAAAGTATTGTAAAAAAAAAGAAGTTAGTATTGGCATAACTATACATACTGTACCAAAATGCAGAATGGTCCATTTCACAATGGTGTATTCATTGTAATTAGTACTATTGATGTGTTCATCAATTGAATTTTGAAGCTGGTAAAGCTTAGTAAGCAGTACAGATTTTATATACTTTATGTGCTGTTGGTGCTGTAAGTGACAACATAACAATTTAAAAAAGACAAAAAAACAAATAGGGCTGCGTTCGCTTCCCGCGTTCGCGCGTCTTACTTGTATATATATATATGTGTATATATATATATATAGTGGTTTAAAAAAAGTTAAAACTATATTCAAATGGCATCCTGATAGGATAAAATGTGTGTACCACCTTGTTACTAAAAGAGCTGGAGAGACCTGTTACTGAACAAACAATGATTGCTATCAGAAAACTGTATAGAGCTATTTAAATGTATTTTTAAACAAAAACAAACATCGCTCACACAACACTTTTTTAATAACTCAAAGCGGCTATTAGGTCGGCTATTTTCGGCAAAGTGATTTAGTGTAGAGGGAAACGTGGAGGCGACCCAGTATAGAAGCCTGGGGGACCCCGGTCAATGAAATATAGGGTATAAATGGTTAAATGGCTGACAGTTGAGAACAGTCGGAGTCAAGTACTTTAATTGGTTAAAGATACTGGATATGCCAGTGCCACTGATTTGCTTCCCTGAAGGTTTCAGAGTGCATGAGGGGAAAATAGCTATAGAATAGAATCGATTGCCATCTAATATTAAAACAACAGCCCCCGCTAACCGGTGTCAGAGCAGTCAAGGGGTTAATACTGAGTTGCTGAGAAGCAGCCAGGAAATGGTGGTCTTGAATGTAAAAATAAATCTTTTTTGTTTGATTATTTTCATTTATTTATGAGTAGGCCTGTCACAAATTATTTGAATATATGTTGAAACGGTTTCATACATTTTCAGAAAATGTGTCATATCTGCCCTGTGCAATTTATGAAAATGAAGCCTATAAAACCAAACAGAAATTTATTTTGTATTAATAGGTTGCTGTTCAATGCCAAAAAAAAACACTATTAAATAGTTAATCGCAATTATTTGTATGACAATTAATGGTCAACTTAAATGTGTAATGGTGACGGCCCTAGTGAGGAGGACCATGTCCTCATTCAAGGCTCTGACAGCCACATGGGAAGAAGCCTGGAGCCCCCGGCTGTGACACAACACACCTCCAGCGCTTTTCCATTACAGCTCATCCTGCAATGGAAATGAGTCATTATGAGTTATGTCAGATAATTGTAGCGGAGTAAAAAAAAAAGTACAATATTTTCCTCTAAAATGTACTGGAGAAGTATCAAGAAATGGAAATACTCAAGTAAAAACACAATAGCGGCTATTTGAGCTGTTGTGTGTGTTGGTGGTTTTATAAATATTTAACCAATGAAATGTATTAACAAGCGCTTGTGACAAGATAATAACTACACTAGAGCAATTTGGAATATTAAAAAAAAAACAGTTTTGGAGATATGAGATTTCTACCCGACTGCAATTCTCTCTCTCTCTCTCTCTGTGTATGTATATATATTTAAGATTTATTCATGGAATTTTATGCTTTATTTCAGGGAGCGGGGGGAGAGAGACAGACAGAGAGGGGGAGGCAGGATGAGAGAGGGAGGGAGAGGGGGAGGCAGGAAGAGAGAGAAAGTAGCCAAATTCCAATACCCCAACTTCCACACTCGCTCACTCCACTTGCGCATTAGTCCCGCCTCCGAGCGTGGAGGAGAGGATTATATGCGAGTCCGGAGGAATCAGGCCGGCTGGACTGACAGCCACATTCCAATTCCTCACTCCTAGCTGCCTGCTCACTCACTCCTGCATTTCACATTGTACATTAGATGCTCTATTTCTCATATATGAGATGTTTGATCTCATATGACAACAAACCGCATGATTGTATAAATAAAAATCGACATTCAAAATAGCAGATATACAAGCTCATAGCGCGGCACGCTAAATTTCAAAATAGCACGCTAAATTTCAAACACGCTAAATTTCAAAATAGCAGATATACAAGCTCATTGCGCGGCACCGAGTGCCACGCTATAAACTTGTAGATCTGCTATTTTAGATTTTTTTTAAACTTTTGCAAATCTTTGAATATACGGTATATATTTCAACTCAAATCTTTGCTTCTGGGGGGTCCATGCAACAACGTATTTTGAGATGGGGGTCCG
The DNA here is from genome assembly GCF_963280865.1 of Gymnoscopelus braueri. Lineage (NCBI taxonomy): Eukaryota > Metazoa > Chordata > Actinopteri > Myctophiformes > Myctophidae > Gymnoscopelus > Gymnoscopelus braueri. The sequence continues at coordinate 7,922,999 of NC_137608.1, forward strand.
TGGCCAAATACATATCATTTTGGGGGCCCTTGAGATGAAAAAGTTTGAGAACTACAGATTATAGCAACATAACACACAAATGTTCACTTTAAAAATATATATTCAAAGATTTGCGCAAACTTTCATGATTTTTCAAAAAAGTGCAGATCTACAAGCTCATAGTGCTCTATACTGTGCTATGAGCTTGTATATCTGCTATTTGCTTTGAATAGCCAAAGTACAAGATAAAGTGGTTCATATCTAAAATGACAGATGCTTTCCCGGTCTTAATGGGTTAATTTATTGCTTCAGTAGCTTTGATCACTGTTATTCAGAATGATGTGTATAAATGCACTTCAGTGTCTCTGCAGTTTAATCAAGTGGGTCACCCCCAAACCGCTCAGCACACGCATGCAGGCGCGTCATGTTTACATTTTAGCATGAGCACGCAGAACAAAGTTTCGACGTGCACTCGCTGTTTGACGCTCCAAGCGGCTTGGAGAGATCACTCGCTCTCCGGTCTCGGCTCCTCCAAAAGCAAATGTCCATGTGCAGTGGTGGAAAGTAACTAAGTACATTTACTTAAGTACTGTACTTAAGTACTATTTTGAGGTATTTGTACTTTACTTGAGTATTTCCAATTTCCAATACTTTTACTTCTACTCCACTACATCTCAGAGGCAAATATTGTACTTTTACTCCATTACAATTATTTGAAAACTTTAGTTACTTTTCAGATGTAAATTATTATTTTATGAAACATACATTAACCACTTTAGCCCTATTTTATACATAGGCTATTTGAAAATAGCCAATCTACAAGCTCACAACACGTCGCAGCGCGTTTAGTACTTTTACTTTTGGTACTTTAAGTGCATTTTGATGCCAATGCTTTTGTACTTTTACTCAAGTAAAACATTTGAGTACTTTTACCACCAATGTCCATGTGGGACAAAACTATTTCAGAGGACCGAGTGTGGGTGAGCGAGTGAGTAGAAATTTGGGTATTGGAAGAGTGAGAGAGAGAGAGAGTGTGACATGCAGTAGAGAGTCTCTTGGACAGATTTGAACCCAGGTCATCTTTGGGATAGGCCTGTCACAATTATTACATCATCGTATAATCGCAATTATTTTAGATAATCTAATTTATTTTTTAATGCGTTTGTACAAGGCTGCTTCTGACTGGTTGGGTCTTGCAAATTACATAATTTACTGGCAAATGACATCATTACCTGGCCAAGGAAAGCCGTGTTGGACTGAAGTTTTGATAGATTGAAGTTTGTATTAACAAAACGTGCATAATATTTGCCCATGGCAAATCACTCAACCCCAGAACTCGTCTATTTACAGTACAATAAATTGTCTTCTGTTCAAATGACAGTGTAGCTAAATATAACCAGGTGTGAAAAGGTCTCTACAAATAGAAAACCCCCAAAGTGTTTCTTTCACATCTTGAGAATGAAACAACATAAAGTAATAAGCAGTTAGGAATCCTTGTAAATTCTACTGAGAGATCTGCCAAGGTTAATTTTAAAACACTCATAAACTTCAATGTATGAAATATGAATTTCACATGACTATACTGGTGGGCTATACATAATACATTTTAGGAAGGAAGCTGCGAGCCATATAAAATCTGTCTAGTCTTGGACATGTCTGTTCTAGGGACGGTGCAGGTCATTCAACAGGACGGCGTACAACTCATCGAGAGTGTCCCTTTATTTTACACTCTCGGTGTGAAGATGGACCCGTTTAACTCTCAGACTTAAAGAAATACTCAGAATTTTACAGCGTACATATCAACTACATGTACATACTGTAGATAGGCCTGTCGCAAATTATAATCGCCTGATCACATTTATTTGACCTAATCACAGTTAAAATCGTCAGAATTGTTTCCATTCTTCTGTATAAATTCTTGTTGACTTTATAGTTAAAATAGCTCACAACGCGCCGCAACATATTGTGAGCTTGTAGATAAGTTATTTGCGCTATTTATTTTAACATTTTTGAAATTATATCTATTTTGATTATTGGCACCAGTCATTGACAGTCATTTCTGTGCATATTTAAGTTATTTGTCATTGTCATATCTGCCCTGTGCAATATTGGCTTACAAAGCCTAACAGGCAAATGGGAATGTCATTTTGATTCATATGCTCCAATGTTCAATGCAAAACAACAAACAAAACACAATTACATCGTTAAACGCCATTATTTGTACGACAATAAATCGTCAGCTAAAATGTCATGATCGTGACAGACAGCCCTACGAGTACGCGTATGCACTGAAGATTCACATGTGATCAGCATCCGTGACCTCAAGTCAAGCAGGACAGCAGCTGTGTGCCATGCAGGTGACAACTGTGCTGACGCCATCCATCGTCCACTGTGTGAAGCCACTGGCCTCATGCAACTTAATGACATGTTAATGACAAGTAACAAAGTCCATTTACTCAAGTACCGTATTTGAGTATTCCTTTTTTTTCTCTCGATAAAACAACCATTTCTCTTGTGAGGACACTGCAGGAAAATGAGTACTCGTCCATTTCTCAAATTACACACACACACACACACACACACACACACACACACACACACACACACACGACATCTCTCATCTCATCTCCTACCCAGAGTGCCAGTGACAGCAGTGCTAGATTTACACTCTCCTGTCAGGAGTATGTCTGTCCTGTTATTACCGGTGCCACTGATTTGTGGTGTCGTGTAGATCTTGTGGAGCTTGTAGATTGGCTATTTTTGGTGCACATGATCACAGGCGCACAACTAAATATAATCCAGGCTTTTAGACAGTCACTTCATGACGGTTCACACACTGAACACAGCAGCTCTGCAGCAGCTTGAGTTTTCCAGGCAGCAGTGACTGGCTGTGGTTGGCATCTTGTAGCCAGGATGGCAGGATGGCATCTTATAGCCAGGATGGCATCTTTTAGCCAGGGTGGCATCTTTTAGCCAGGGTGGCATCTTGTAGCCAGGGTGGCATCTTGTAGCCAGGGTGGCATCGTTTAGCCACTAGCCAGGATGGCATCTTGTGGCCCGGTTGGCATGGTGTCAAAAACTGCAGTGCTTGTCAAACAGCAGAGTTTTGCATTAAAGGGCAGCCATCAGCCCGAAATGTGAAGTGGACAGATATAGCGCCACCATGAGGCTGATTTTGAAAATGTGGGACGGAGGTGCTTCCTTGGTTTGCTGGGAGTGTGCGTCCCAAGTTTCACGCCGATCGGTACAGCCGGGGATTCGCTCCCCTGGCCATTCCGGCCTGGCAGAGATGATCATTAATCACAATATATGTATGACATTTAATCGTCGACTACTATTTCATGATGGTGACATCTCTAGACCTAGCCCTACTAAACTTATGATGCCTTTTTTAGATGTTTTTTTATTATGTGTTTTATTGATGTCTATGAGAGCTGCTGTGACACCTTAATTTCCCCTCTGGGATGAATAAAGTACATACCTACCTACCTGTTGTCAGGCCCAAAAATCTCCATATTGAAATATTTTGTGTTTTCGTATATTGATGCCCTACTTCCTTTTACGATAGTATCACACAATAGTAGCAAAAAATTGCCAGTCTACATGCTCACAACGTGTCACATCGCGAAGCGTTGTGAGCCTGTAGATCAGCTATTTTTGGAAATAATGTTAAAGGTAAACAGAACGTGTTTGGGTGTGTCTGTGGGTTTTATAAATATTGAACCAATGCAAAGTATTAATAAGAGAAGAGCTTGTGACTAAGTAATAAGTTAACTGCACTGGATACATTGGAACACAGGGTTCTTCCCCCCGAATAGTACCGGTTTTGGACATACAAGGTTGCTATTCAAGTACTTTATTTCAGAAATGGGCAAAGAGAGCCGGCTTGTGGAGACATTGGTCATGAACCGAGTTTGAACCCATGAACTCATGCCTGTTAAGTTTGTGTGAATTGGAATACACACACCAGTGGTGTAAAGTAACTAGGTACATTTACTCAAGTACTGTACTTAAGTAAATGTTTTTGGTATTTTTTACTTTTCTGTACTTTTACTTCTACTTAACTCCACTACATCTCAGAGGCAAATATTATACTTTTACTCCACTACAATTATTTGAAAACTTTAGTTACTTTTACAGGTATAAATTATTATATTATAAAACATACATTAACCACTTCAGCCCTATGTTATACCTGGGATATTTGAAAATAGCAGATCTGTAAGCACACAACACAATTTTCAAACATTTCATTCAGTACTTTTACTTTTGGTACTTTAACTACATTTTTTATACCAATACTTTTGTACTTTTACCCAAGGACATTTTGAACACCAGACTTTTATTTGTAACAGAGTGCTTGTACATTGCAGTATTGATACTTTTACTTAACTAAGTAAAACATTTGAGTACTTTTTCCACCACTGGACATTTGAACCCATGAATGCCTGTTAAGTTTGTGTGGATTGGAACACACACACACACACACACACACACACACACACACACACACACACACACACACACACACACACACACACACACACACACACACACACACACACACACACACACACACACACACACACACACACACACACACACACACACCAGCGAACATGTGCTGTATTAGGTGTTCCTCTAAACCTTGACACCAAGCCTGCTGCATGTGTCACCACTCCGCTCACCCACTGGTGTAATTACATGTCATTGATTTGTCCAAACGCCTGTGTGTGTGTGCGTGCGTGTGTGCGCTCGCTTGCTATTTTAGTTCCTGTTGCGTGTGTGCCTGAGGACACAAACAGGACATACTTCCAGGGAAGAGGAACTGACACCCACTTCCCCTTAGCAACCGTCCATCCAGGGCATGGCAACCGTGTACAGTAATCGTCCAGCCAACGGAACGGATTTCTGTTTGGATTTGAATTTGAAATGACTTCTATAAATAGACTTTCCCTTTGAAGGGAGACACAGGCATTTCTACCTACTTAGAGTATTTCTCTATTTTGGTATCATTATTATTATTTGTAATATTACTTATACTATTAGGAAACATACATTAACCAATTACGGCCTATTTTATACTTTGTCTATATAAAAAAGGATCTATAAGCTTGTACTAGATCAGCTATTTTCAAAAGAAGTTACACATTTTGGGCCATTCATAATGAGTAGTTTTACTTTGGTACAAAAGTATAATAAGAGTATTTCTCTGTTTTGGTATTGATACTTTTACTGAAGTAAAAAATCTTCGTTTTGAATTAGAAATTAGCTCTATAAATAGACTTTCCCTTTGAAGGGAGAAACAGCACCTGTCCTTATTAATTCCACAATGCCTCTTTGTCTTCACTGAATCAAAACATGCTCCTTTGTTTAGCCCTTTGGACAGTGGTGGAAAGTACATTTACTCAAGTACTGTTACTTAAGTACAATTTTGAGGTACTTTTACTTCACTTGAGTTTGTTAATAATAATTATTCCATACTCATATGATATACTTCTACTCCACTACATCTCAGAGGCGAGTATTGTAACTTTTACTCCACTGCAGTTATTTGACACCTTTAATTGCTAGTTACTTTGTAGATTTTAATTATTATTACTAAACATACATTAACCAATTAAGATCTATTTTAGACATGATGATATTTTACAAGACATGATGCGACACGTTTTGAGCTTATAGATCTGTTTTTTTTTTACTTTGGCACTAAGTATAATTACTTCACATAATTTTATACTTTTACTCAAGTAAACTGAAGTTTCTCTATTTTCGGTATTGATACTTTTACTTGAGTAAAAACATCAGAGTATTTTGTCCACCACTGGTTTTGAATTAGAAATGAGCTCTATAAATAGACTTTCCCTTTGAAGGGAGAAACACCACCTGTCCTTATTAATTCCACTTTGAATCAAAACATTCCTTTGTTTTTGCCATTTGGATATTTTACACTTTGGATCCTGTCTTAACATCATATAGTACAGTCACTGTCTGGCTGAAGCCTTGGATGTTACTTTTCACCAAATGGAACAAAGAACCTGTGTTCCAATGGATCCAATGTAGTTATTATTATTTAGTCACAAGCTCAAGCTCTTGTTAATACTTTTCATTGTTTCAATATTTATTAAACCCACAGACACACTTTCAACCTGGCCTCCCTATTTTGGACATGTCATTATAGGCTTTCAGCTATAATAATTATAATTATTGTAAATGATTTTATTTAAAAATAACTAAAATAGAAGAATCTACAAGCTCACAACACATTGCATCGCAAGTTCGCAACGTGCTGAGAGCTTGTAGATCGGCTATGTTTGGTACTTAACACTCTGATGAAATATTAAATGCAGCATTATTTATGAAAAAAAACAACAACACAGACAATGACGATATGTATTAAAGAGCTTACAGTGCTAAAGAGGTGTGTTTTTTATGTTGAATGTTTGATTTAACTGGAGTCAGAATAGATATGTGGATGATTTGACTGTGCTGGGTGTGGCTTTGTGTGTGTGTGTGTGTGTGTGTGTTTGGCATTCATTTGTGCTTGCCCCATGTGTAAATTTGAATACATGGTTTGTTTTATTTGCGTCTCCCTGTGTAATCATATCAGCTGAATTTACTTCTATCCCGCATGGGTTTCGCTTGGCACATTGTCAGCTTTTCAACTCGAGAGTCGAGACATTTTGTGTCAACTCATATTGTTACATCACAGATTTACAGAAGTGGGTGAATGCGCCAATTTTGTAGTTTTCAGGAAAGGGATGAAGAACAGAAATACTGTGAAAGGAAAGAATTACTCATCACAAGGTCACCGGTTCACCTCCCGGCCCCCGGTCTGTGTCGGAAGTGTCCCTGAGCAAGACACTTAACTTAACCCCTAACTGCCCCCCCCCAACCCCTAACTAACTGTTGTAGATCTGCTGTTTTGGCTATTCTTGAAACTTTTTGAAACCTAAAAGAAAATGTTATTCGTGTGCTCCAGAACGATGTTTCTTGTGGGAGTTAGTTTTGATATGGTGCTGTTGGACTGCTTCCAAACAGACAAGGCCTCACCCCCCCCCTACTGTGATAGATACTGTATGGCACCCTGCCAATGGGAGCCCAGACCCCAGGTTGTGAAACACTGCCCTAAGATATCCCAAAGAAAACCCCCCCAAAATATGAGTGCAATGAAATACAGTATATCCTCGCTGTCGGGCAGAAACTTTGTGTATCTATATAGTATATTTCACCTTATGTCAAGATTATAGCTAAGAAGCTTAGGACGACAATGTACAAATACAAGCAGGTCAAATATACAAATACAAATACAGTGTGATATAGGGTGTTGGAATATGTGCATGTGGCTCATGGCAGCAAGGCGTGTGTATGTGCGTGTATGTGCGTGCATGTTGCTCATGCTGTAAGGCGTGTGTATGTGTGTGTATGTACGTGCATGTTGCTCATGCTGTAAGGCGCGTGTATGTGTGTGTATGTGCGTGCATGTGGCTCATGCTGTAAGGCGTGTCTATGTGTGTGTATGTGCCTGCATGTTGCTCATGCTGTAAGGCGTGTGTATGTGTGTGTGTGTGTATGTGCATGCATGTTGCTCATGCTGTAAGGCGTGTGTATGTGTGTGTATGTGCATGTGGCTCATGGCAGTAAGGTGTTTGTATGTGCGTGCATGCATGTGTCTCATGCAGTAAGGCGTGTGCGTGTGCACGTGCATGTTGCTCATGTGTTATCTGAGGAATGGCAGGAAGCGTGGAGGGTGGAACGGTTTACAGAGAGACTTCCCTTTACAGAGAGACTCACAGGGTCCAACACGCTGACCACACCCTGTCGGCCAAAGGGCAAAGCAACGCTCGACCCCATCTGATCTGATTTATTTACTCATTTATGACCTAAATCACAACACTGTGTTTATCCCTTACTGGAATGTGGAAGTTTATCAAACGCTCTCATGGGAGACGCACATTACTCTCAGTTGACCGGGGAGAGGCATAAACCTGCACACCAAAATGAATGTTAATTTAAATCTGAAAGTGTCAGAATTGACCTGTAACTTTCAGGGGTGTTTATTTATTTTTTGGGTCCATTACACCAGTGGTTCTCAACCTTTTTGGCTGGCGACCCCCCCCCCCCCCCCCCCAAAAAAAAAGACTTGGCCATGGTTCGCAAGTCGTAACGCCCCCCTCCTTCGCGACTCACCAATCTAACCACATACACACACTGAACAAGCGCTCGTGCGCGTGCGTGCGCACACTGAACAAACACGTGTGTGCTCGCATACCAACTGAGACTGCTAATAAAATATCTACATTAGTTAATCGTTATGGCTTTTTTAGGTACATTTTGTCATTTTCTACCGGGGTTTTGATAAGAGGAGTAATATTACACTTGAGTCAAAAGGAAAATATATGTGCCACTTGTCTTCACACAGCTCCAGTATCCAATGGCATTGGCCCTGCAGTTCCACCTCCCAGACGTTAAGCTTTCGTGTCACATTTGGGCTGATCAATTTATTTCCCCCCCTTGCTTTGTAAACAGCTGTGCCTCAACTTGCCCACTTTGAGTTTCTCACTTGCAGGTCGAAGTTGACAATACTTGTGGGGTGTTAGAGTAGCAAGTAGATCGGCTATGTTCAGATGATCTCGTGCGTGGACGTGCTTGAGCTACACAGCGCTAACTCAGTCAAGTCTTGAAAATAACAGTCTTGGCCTTTCTCATTCGAGTCTTCTCAATCTCTGCAGACAAACGGGGCCTTCAGATTAAGCGGGGAGCGCAGTCCTCCACGGCTCGTCCTAAAGCACATCCAACGCTGTCGTTTTATAAGCTCACAGCACTCCAAGCACAAGGACCGATTGTTCAAGTGCTGTTATGCTTTGGTTTGGTTTATTGTTTACTTTAGACAATGACCCGCTTTAGAGAACCACTGAAACAAGTCCCCCTTTCATTTAGAACCCCCCCATCATCTGCCTTCCTTTTTCTATGGTGGTGTTGTTTTTTCTCTCTATGTCTTCATTCCGTCTTTTCTGTCTGTCTGTCTGACTGGTCCCATTGTGATGATGTCACTGTGTTATTAATGAGTGCACTGTTTTCGCGTACTGTGGATTCCTCTGCCTTCATTATGCAGCCCTGTGAGCCTGTTTGCTCTTTAGTTGGGGCTCGCTGTGCGTTCAGCTGGCCTGTGGCGCCTCATGACAATTTAAAAGTTTGGCTTTTAGCGGATGCTCTTATCCGGAGCGACTTAAGAAGTGTGAGATCAGAATAAGCAGGGTAAACATGAACTCTACTCAGTATGTAGTCACATAAATAGAGTGCAGAGAAAACAATGTTGTAGGATGCCAGGTGAACAATCTAGATAACATTATGTGCTTTGGAAACTATAGGATGACAGGTAAACAATGAACCTAGCTTCTGTCTAAACAACATGCTATCTAAATACCATTCTGTACATTTGTGGTAGAGACAAAACAAGTCTAAGAGACACAAACATAAGAACAAGTCACCTACAGTAGTGATTAGGGGTGGGACGATATATCGATATATCGCGATTTTCTCCCGCGATAAATAATCGATATCCTCCCGAAAAATATCTATTAGAAAAAAAAAGTTTGTGATACGTTGTTTTTCCTACTCTGTATTTGTGTAATGATGATTTTGAACTGTTTGGTGCTATTTTATGTGTTTATGAATTGAATACAAGGACTATCGTGATATATCGTTGGTGAATTTTCATGCAATATATCGTGATATCGCAATATATCGATATTTTCAGATATCGTGATATATCGTTGGTGAAATTTCATGCAATATATCGTGATATCGCAATATATCGGCATTTTCAGATATCGTGATATATATTGTTATCGTGGGCCTAATATCGTGATATCGTATCGTGAGGTACCCATATCGTCCCACCCCTAGTAGTGATAGCTCTGCATAGTGAACTAGCATCTATCGAACAAAGGTGACAAAAAGGGATACAAGGGGTGAGGTGGAGTCTGAAGAGCTGAGTGCTAGGGGGTGAGGTGGAGTCTGAAGAGGTGAGTGCTAGGGGGTGAGGTGGAGTCTGAAGAGGTGAGTGCTAGGGGGTGAGGTGGAGTCTAAAGAGGTGAGTGCTAGGGGGTGAGGTGGAACATTGGGAGTGAGTGCACTAGTTCTGACTGCGATGGGTGAGTTTATTCCGCAGCTTGGGAGCCGTTGTGAGCTTGTAGATCTGCTATTTTCGGCTAATGTTCCCCTCAGAATAGGGATTCTAGGGTTCAAGTGGTTAATGAAAAAATCCTATCACACAAATATTTGGCAGACCCCCTATAGTAGCTCTGAGGACCCCCTAGGAGTCCCGGACCCCCTGATCTAGGATGCGTGGAGTGTTGTCCAGGGTGTTAAGGGAAGGCTCGTACAGCATTCCAGTGTTGGGTGAAGTGAGCGGGAAGGGTTGTAATGGGGGTCTTGAAGGTATGGGGGTGTCATGACTTTGGTAGTCTTGTAGGCCAGCATCAGTGTTGTGTAGCCTACCGGGTGTGGGCAGCAAGCAGAAGCCAATGAAGGGAGCGCAAAAGGGGGCGAAAAACGTGAACATTTGTGGCTGTTTGAGAGCAGGCGTGCTGCAGGCAGCATTGTGGATCAGTGCAGTGTGCTCTTGACCTTTTCAGAGCCTCTGCTGTTGAGATGGGAGGTGAACACACACTTGTGGCCTAATGCTCTCCTCTCTGCCGGATGGTTCTCACCTGCTCACAACATGCGTGTGAGCGTGAGTGTGAGTGTGAGTGTGAGTGTGAGTGTGAGTGAGACCGGTACATGAGAGAGGGTCAGGCAGTTTTTAATCTTGATTAGAGCCTGACCGATGTATTGAAATGGCCGACAATATTGGCCATTATCTGGATCTGCTATTTTGAACATTTCTTAGAAGTTTTTAGTTTTTTATTCGTGGATTGTATTTATTTTATCTTTTTATTCTTTTGAAAATTTCTGAAATTCTTTTGAAAAATGTTGGAAACTTTCTGGAAAAGTTTAATATTTGTGGGAGAAAACTAGCTGTCAGTCAAAGAACACGACAGAAGAGATGTTTAGACTGGAGGTTGTGGTTGCAAGGGGATATGGGGGGGGGGGGGGGGTGATAGGGGAGATGGCAGCTGATTGCAGGAAGAGGATTTAATATCAGCCTCATCATCTCCTCTCCGCTCGACTTTAAAGACATTCCACATGTGCTCTGAGGGGGAAGACACACACACACACACACACACACACACACGCACACACGCACACACGCACACGCACACAGGGAGGGAGAGAGACACACACGTCCAGTAGTCTCATCTCATTTTCCACATCAAGGGCGTGTTCCGCTGGCTGTATTCCTGACTTCATACTTGAGCAGTTTTTAGCAGCTTGTAGATCTGATTTGTTTTGGGGAAATCGTGAGAATTTGTGCAAATATTTGAATATATTTTTTTTTAAAGCAAACATTTTTAAATATTTTGGTCCAGGGACCCCCAGAAGCAAAGATTTGAGTTACAAATGTTCGCTTTAAAAATTATATATATATTCAAAGATTTGCACAAATGTTCAACATTTTTGAATAGCCAAATTATTAAATAATTAGCCTGGTAAACCCCCCTCCCTCCGGAAATCTCATTTGCATTTGATTTCAGGAAGGAGTCAATCAGATGCAGCCAATCAGCAGTTTGTTCCCCTTCAGCCAATCAGCAGCTCATTTTCCCCACCACCAGCCAGTCGACAATTTGTTGCGCGACGGCATCGCTCACCGAAAGGAGAAATCAAGATGTATCTGCATAGACTTTTGAAGGGGTTATGCCGAAAATAGGTTGCTTTATTCGGATACAATGCGTGTCAGTGCCCGCCCCTGCCGGTTCTCTGAATTTTTATTTTTAAATAGGCTCTGTCATGATTAATTGACCACATACAGTATATGAAATTAAACAACTAAATGATGTCCAAAAGATATCTTAAAAGAAAATTCCGTGCCTCAAAAAAAGAAGTTTGAGAGCGTTTTCAAGTTTTAAAACCGAAACCAAACACAGCGGACAGAAAAAAATTGCTGATGTTCCATTTTGGTCGGCTGTTCATGTTATGAACTCCGGAGAAACGCCCAGACAGGCCTGTAGGCCAGACTCACTGCTGAAATCAAATGAAAATTAGATTCCCGGAGGGAGGGGTTTACCAGGCTATAATAAAATAATGGTTATATAGCTCAAATCTAAAATGACACAGATGCGTTCCCAGGATTGAATGGGTTAAAGGGAGTCCGTGCATCCGCAGAACCAAACAGATTACCATCTGTCGAACCTTTCCCTGGATTAGATTGGAAGGCTGATTTATAATTTGTTGCTCGACGGCATCGCTCACCGAAAGGAGAAACCAAGATGTATCTGCATAGAAAACTCTCACTCACAACGCCTTGCATTTTGAGCTTGTAGATTGGCTATTTTCACAAATTTTGCCTCTTTCTTAGGTAATATTTGGAGTTTTGTAGTATAGTTTGGTGGTTACATTGGTCTTATTATTAGTTTATGTAAAAAAATGTTTTTTTTACAGGTATTAAAAAGTCCTTAAATTACTTATACTGTATGCTGGGGGTCAAACCACTGCCCTAGGGGTTGAGGTGGAGTCTGAAGAGGGGAGTCTTCTTCAGACTACGGCAACAAACTGGGAGTTTTAGGAGGAGTGTTTTAGGGAAGTATTAGTACGGCATTCCTGTGTTAGCTGATCTAAGTGAGCGGGAAGGGCTGTAGGGGTTGGACCATGTCTTGAAGGTATGGGGGTACGTACCACCATGCCTTTTGGTTGCCTTGTAGGCCAGCATCAGTGTTTTGTACTGGGTGCGGGCAGACACCTTTTTTAGTTCCGAAACTTCCGAATGAAGGGAACTGAGAAATATGAACATTTTTGTGGAGGTTGAAGACCTCACTAGCAAGCATTTTGGGCCTCAGTAATTGGCCAAGTAATGTAGACCATTGGTTCTCAAAGTGGGGTCTGGGGACCACCAGGGGTTCCAGGGGGTCCCCAGCAAAATGTTTTAATATAGAATCACAATCATTTTAACCATTTTAACCTTTTATACTTTGGCTATCCAAAAATAGCAGATCTACAAGTTCATAGCGCGTCACCGAGTAAAAATAGCAGATGAGCTTGTAGATCTGCTATTTTTGAAAAATCCTGAAAATGTGTTCAAACCTTTTTGAATATATATATTTTTAAAGCAAAAATTTGTAACTCAAATCTTTGCTTCTGGGGGTCCCTGAAACAAAATATTTTGAATTGGGGGTCTGCGGCCAAATGCATATGATTTTGTGGGTCCTTGACATGAAAAAGTTTGAGAACCACTGATGTAAACATTACTCGATGGGCATGCATGCATGGAGGTGCATGGCATTGTTTTGGAGTTGAACCTGAGTGTTTTTTTGTCTCGGTGCCAGGCGGATATAGGGACACAGAGCTGGGTTGGGTTACTGTCCCGGCGCCCATCAGGTCACCACTACTCGTGTCTCAGGTGGCATTCCATTGGTCCACACTAGTCAGCTGGGGGCAACGTATCAGTGCGGGGAACGTGTCTGTGTGTAACTCCACTCCGCCGCTCTCCTCTTGCGTTCTTGTCCATCAGCGTGAGATGCACTGTAGCAGCACAACAGGTGTGCAAAGGATAGTCTGCGTTCTATTCGGTCGGACACTTTCTCTTCCAGGGCTGCGCCTATTGATTATCTCCTCAGCAGTTATTCTATCGATCACTTTTTTGATTAGTCGACTAATCGAGAAGGGGATAAATTTTTTTTTTTTTAACGAATCGAGGCAAAAACCCTCATGTATTTTTTATACTCGGCTAAATCAATTAGTCTTATTAACAGCCCAATTATTCTTTGCCCTTACAACGGTGTCCTACAAGAATAGCAGATCTACAAGGTCACGGCGTATCGCTTCGCGGTACGTTCTGAGCTTGTAGATCTGTTATTTTTGGTGTTTTTTTGGGAAAATTTCAACATTTCAACAGAATTGATTCTTTTATAACCATCAACTAAATTGATGACTTTGATTAAGTGTAGCAGCCTTCTTCATAGTCTCTAGTGTCTTAAACGCGTGGGGGAGGGGGGGGGGGGTGGGTTGGTGGATGCGATCAGGATGTTGTTTCTCGGGCCCTCTGTCTTGGCTGGTTTCTGTAGCCGTTCATGGTAAACTCTACCGTCTGTCCGTCTACCCCGTTCATGGTAAATGCTGCCGTCTGTTCTTCTGTCCATCTGCCTTTACCGGTGCGCCAAAATGGCTGTTCGCTTTCAAGACCAGGTAGGCATTTCGTCATGCCAGCTGTGTTTGTGTATATATATAAATCAATCGTTCTCAAAAGTGGGGTCCGGGAAACCCCTAGGGGTCCTTTTTAGGGGGTTCCAGGGTGTCCCCACTCCTCAGCTAAATTATTGACAGTTAATAGGAACCAATTGGATCCTAAAAGGTCTGTCACTCAGAGTGTACAAATGGAACCAAATCGACCTTTACAGGCCCATTTGGTCCCATCAATGCCTAACCCTAATCCCAACCTGAATTTGTACCTAATTGTAAGGCCTAACTCTAAAAATGTTTTTACTTTAAAACAAGCCTTTCTCTTGCGAAGACCAGGAGAATTGACCTCACTATGTCTATTTCTCTGCTATACTTGTGGGCACATAGTAATACAAGTGTACACACACACACACACACACACACACACACACACACACACACACACACACACACACACACACACACACACACACACACACACACACACGTACGCCACCTAGTTCCCATGGGCGATGCACTCCGCTACACAACACACAACGAACTGTTAATGCGTTAATTATTTTTCCTCTCCTGTCTGCGCTCTGGTTGAGCCGCGGTTGACCTCTGTGCTCCTGTACTTTTAGAAAGGCCTGGGAAGAGTTCTAGATACCAAAATGACTGTCTTTATCTGTCCCCTCACTGTAATTACTGCCTCCAATGGAAGGCTTTAGAGATTGTATGCATGCTGAGGGCTGAAAAGCTACAAAGGAATGCCTCCGTAATAAATGGGTTCAGCCCACCACTAATTAACACATAATGAAAATACGTCAGACATTAGGGAGCTAGCACACTTTTAAATATGAATGCATGTTCCATTATCGTTGTTATATGTTTCCATTATATGTTCTTCTTAAGCTGTGTTACTCTTCTTTGGCTGCCCCATTTCAAAAGAATAATCAAGTCGAGGCACTTTAACATTAATTTATAGATGAAATGAAATACATGACCTCTTACCGTATAATATTAATGCCCCTTTTTGAGTTTTTGTTTTCTCTTTTTTGTTGTTGCTATAATTGCTGTTTAATTGCTGTTTTATCTACAAATTTAAGTCGTGTGGAATTACTGTAATTTTGAGACACGGTATAATGGCTTCGTGCGCAATTCAACCCCGGTGCGTCCACGATTTAAGTCGAACAGCGTAATGCATTGTGGGGGATACCCAGTGGCCTGAACATGTCTGGGGGTTGCTGGGAAGTGTAGTCAGTGGCAGAGCCTGTAATGGCCCATCAAAAAACCCACATGGAATGTTGTCTGTCTGGACACTTAAATTACTAGCTGCTCTTGTGTCTCAGATGGACATCTAAATATATATTTTTGTTATTTACAGTTGATTGAAACCGTATTAGGTGGTTATCATTTTGTTTTAGTTCTTTATGAATACAGCTGTCCACAAGCCTGCAAATCCCTTTCATATGAGATATGAAAGGGAGCGTTCGTTTACCCCTCTCAGAAATGTCGGTATGTCCAGTATGCACCCTGGCCAGATTTGTCATGTGATACGTCATGTGATACGCCGTCTTGTTTGCTTCTCAGAGACGAGGTTGGTGTGGCGTAGCGGCGAGACCAGTCCGTCTGGATTTGAATGCTTTGAATGAGGGAGAAGGAGAAATTCAAATTCTGACCGCAATCGAAACTGGTGTTTTATATGATGTGAACATGTGTAATCGACATCTGTCGTTTATATAATATTAATACATGTAATTAGACTTTTGGCAGGGACTTCTGTGTATTATATAATATACTGTACTGTACTGTAAGATATATTGCATAATCAAATGAATTAAATCATTTAAGCTTGTAGATCAGCCTTTTGAGCTTATAGATCAGCTATTTGAGCTTGTAGATAGGCTATTTTCTTGTAGATTGGGCAATCAAACTTGTAGACTGGCTATTTTCTTGTAGATTGGCTAATGGCTACCAGTAATCAAGCTTGTAGACTGGCTATTTTCTTGTAGATGGTGTATTTTCAGTTAGTCTTGTGCACTCTGGAGTCTCTGGAGCCAATAAAGTACATTGGATTGGATTGAAGTGGGATGTGCATAGTGTCAACACGGGTCATGCGGCATCAAGTTTGTTTACTAACATTGATTTTCACCCGGAGAATGCTGTGTTGTTGTTTGTACAGTGCGTTTGATCATTCCACTGTTTGGAGTTTAAGAACGTCTGTGTACCAGCACTGTTTGTGAAGCGTGTCATTTTGCGAGGGTATTGATGGTTGGTGCCATACTGTAGCAGGACGGGGATGGAAGAACACGCACAGTATTGTGGAGCTGAAGTCAAGTTCAACCACTTGAACCCTCTAGGCCAGGGGTCTTCAACCGGGGGGGTCCTCAGAGTTACTACAGGGAGGGCCAAATATTTGTGTGATAAGATCATATTTTTTTTACTTTGAACCCTAGCATCCCTATTCTGAGGGGAACATTAGCCGAAAATAGCAGATCTACAAGCTGATATTTTTGGCCAAGATGTTTGGAGTAGAGGGGAAAAAGAGTAGACTAAGTAGATCAGTGTGAAAGTTCAAGTTTACTAAGTAATGAGCATTTAAGTGGTTAAATCAATGTCTGAAAACACACATTAATATGAATCCAACACTGATCATAGTGCTGTAAAACTAGTCTATGAAGCTATCTATGAAATCTGAAAGATCACAATTTTATACAGTGGGGGGGTCCCTGCTTCATCTCTCCCTCAGCTAAGGGGTCCTTGGGCTGAAAAACGTTGAAGACCCCCTGCTCTAGACTAAACTGAGTGGGCTCTTACTTACTTTTGCGCTTTTTCGTCTACACCAAATCTCTTTGCCCGAAAATAAAGGTCAGATATTTAAATATTCCAGATTTTAGAAATTTGAATTTAAAGGTTGTATAACTGTAACATTTAGATAAAACATTTTTGGGAGGAAAAAGGTGTTGGCTACTCAAAGGTCAAGATCACACTCACACGTTGGCGACGCGTTGTGAGGTTGTTGTAGAGCAGCTTTATTTCTTCTTCAGCGCGGGACACTGTCGTACGACAAAGTATAACTGTCTAGTGTCCTCTGTCAGATTGATGTCAGCGGAAAAGGTCATTTTCTGCGATAGGGAATCCCTGGGTAGCAGCGCCCGGCTCCCTGCGACTTTGAAGATTAAACTTCACTTATAATGAAATCTCTGCTCTCTATCCTCTGTTCTGGGCCTCTCTCTCTCTCATGCTGTTCTGGACCTCTCTCGCTCTCTCATATGCTGGGAATGGAGTGCACTCAGTGCAGGGAGGCGTGGGATGTGGATTTTCAAACTGCGTATTTTGAAACTTGTCTTCCTTCCAATTCCTTCACTTTGACAATGGCGGATTGTAAATATACCGCGCAATTGTACTCATGTACAGTACTTAAGTAAATGTACTTAGTTACTTTCCTCCACTGAAGTTTAGTGAATTTACACCCCATGAAGCCTTGAATATGTGGAGAT
The DNA here is from genome assembly GCF_963280865.1 of Gymnoscopelus braueri. NCBI lineage: Eukaryota > Metazoa > Chordata > Actinopteri > Myctophiformes > Myctophidae > Gymnoscopelus > Gymnoscopelus braueri. Next base: position 7,940,737 of record NC_137608.1, read on the forward strand.
TTCTTAGTTTTTATCGCATTCCTCAGCCAATAATCCATTATTTAATCCAATAATCTCCACGTATTCAAGGCTTCATGGGGTGAGTAATTGATAGAAAATACGTCTTTTTTTTAGGATGAAGTATTCCTTTAACCCTTTAAGACCGGGAACGCATTCATTTTAGATTTCTTTGGCCATTAAAAAATGGCAGATATACAAGCTCATAGCGCGGCACCGAGTGACGCGCTATGAGCTTGTAGATCTGCTATTTTCGAAAAATCGTGAACATTTGCAAATCTTTGAAGTGTGTGTGTGTGTGTGTGTGTGTGTGTGTGTGTGTGTGTGTGTGTGTGTGTTTTAAAGCAAGCAACATTTTTAACTCCGATCTGTGCTTCTGGGGGTCCCTGGAACAACAGATTTTGAGATGGGGGTCCGCGGCCAAATACATACCATTTTGGGGGTCCTTGACATTTTTTGTAGAATATACTGTTTGTAGAATATATATTCAAATGTTCACGATTTGAAAAAAAAATTGCAGATCTACAAACTCATAGCGCGGCTTGTAGATCTGCTATTTTTGAATAGCCCAAAGAAATCTAAAATGACACAGATGCGTTCCCGGATTGAATCGGTTAACATGCATCCAAGGTTATCTGAAAAAGAAAAAAAAAACGTTTCCACCAGTGAGAGATCAGAAAGGATCTCTGTGGTTCCTGTCTCACAGCTGTCCTTTTTGGTCAGTGGCCTCGTAACAAGTCTGATTCATTACTACGTCGCGTGCTGGAAATAGCAGGTCACAAACACGTTGTCAGCATGTAGATCTGCTATTTACGGCCCTCTGCAACAACAGTGTGCCCACCGAGTGTATATTAAGCACTGTCCCTTTCCTGTGAGACGTGACATAACACCCTGACACTGTCTGACTGACTAGACTTCCTTTTCTCTCTCTCTCTCACACACACACATACACTACACACGCACGCACGCGCGAGAGTTTGCATTACAGTACTTGTGAGGACCGCAACTTTTTAGGACAGCATTGGATATAGCTGACAATAGCCAAAAAATAGCAGATCTACAAGCTCACAACGCGACGTGTTGTGAGTTGTAGATCGGAAATTTTTCGGTGTGACATCGCCACACAATTATAATGTATAACTAGTATAAAATTGGAAAAAAAACTCAAACCCCCAACCCCTAAACCTAACCTCTAAATGTGTATTCCTATCCCTGACTCCACCAGGGACAACCATAAAAGAACTATTTATCTTAATGTCTATTTCTCAAATTCTACTATATACTTGTCGGGATATTTGGTCCTCACTAGTATAGAGAGCGAGAGACACACACACACACACACACACACACACACACACACACACACACACACACACACACACACACACACACACACACACACACACACACACACACACACACACACACACACACACACACACACACACACACACACCCCTCTCCCTTTCTCCCCGTCTTTATCTTTCCCTCTCTCTCCCACCTTTCCCTACATCTCTCTCTCTCTCTCTCGTCCCCCTCACTGAAATAGTATTGTTCCTTATTTATAATGAAAAGAAGAAGCCTGAAATATTTACGCCGGCTGAGGAAGTAGAGACTTTTCAATAAGAAATGAGCTACATGGAACAAAGTTCAAATGTGTGTGTGAGTCCTTGGATGAAACATTTGTGCGAATAAATTATTGCAGATTGTAAAATGAAAAGTTGTGTTTTTCACTGCTGGGTGGCTCTACTCATATTACATATGACTCATACTACCACTTAACACGGCCGCCCAAAGGCGTTTTCAAAGCATGTTTATTTTAATGAGCAATCGATCGATTGTGTTCCGGCTTGGATCAATATACTTTTATGTTCCTATTTATCACAATAAAAACTAATTGTTCAGGATTTGAAAGAAAACCTACCATGAAGGTTTTTTTAATTGCAGTTTTTTTTTAAAAACATGTATTAATAATATATCTCAGATTTAAAGGGATAGTTCACCCAAAATACCTTTTTTTTCTATTGATTAGTCACACCATGGAGACTTGATATTTTTTTGTTTTTTGTTGAGACACAAAGGAGACTCCTACAGGAACCGCTACCGGTCATCAAATGATTGGCTTAGGAATGAAACATAAAACAAGTCTCCATGGTGTGACTAATGGATAGAAAAAAAGTCATTTTGGGGGTGAACTACTATTTAAGTACCCAAAGACGCTTTACATGGGGGTAGGAGAAAACAACAAAAATAACTTAGGAAAAAAAAAAAAAGTATATATAAAACACGCATTACAAAAAAAAGCTCTGTGTCTAGAGTAAAATCAATAAAAACAGTGGAACAGTGAAACAAGGGGTGTGCAGTTAGCTGGGGTAAGCCATATTGAAGTGCTGGGTTTTTGAGAGCAGTTTTGAAGGATGGGAGGCTGGGGGCTTCTTAATATAACATATTGATGTTATATTATCAGTACAGCCTTACAATACAAATCAGGCCCACCTGCAATATCCTCACAGGCTGGGAATAGTTGTTTTAAAAGTAAAGAAAAGGCCAGTCAATATTTTAGATGTCACCAGGCTCCTGTGGCCACCGTCACCCCAAAAGGATAGAAGTCACTTCTTTTTTCTCCTTGGGGGGAGAAGGATGCTGCGTTGCCATGGGAACTCGTGTTGGTGTTATGACGTCCAGCACTATTTTTATAGATCTTTTCACACGGTACATTGTGTGTGCGTGTGCGCACAAACGTGAGTGTGTGTGTGTACTTGTGAGGGCCAAACGTCCCCGCAAGTATAGTAGAATTTGAGAATGTAACATTGTGAGGACATTTGGGGAGTTGGGCTTTCAATTAGGAAAAGACTCCGGTTAGGAATAGACATTTAGAGGTTAGGTTTAGGGGTTGGGGGTCACACACCAAAAAATATCCAATCTACTTGTAGATCTGCTAATTTTGGCTTTATCCGGGAATGCTTTGTCATTTTAGATTTCTTTGGCTATTCAAAAAATAGCAGATATACAAGCTCATAGCGCGGGCTTGTCTGCTATTTTTGAAAAATCGTGCAAATTCGTGCAAATCTTTGAATATATCACTTATTTTATTTGTAACTCAAATCTTTGCTTCTAGGGGTGTCCGTTGAACAAAATATTTTACCAAAAAATATATTCAAAGATTTGCACAAATGTTCACGATAAAAAATCTACAAGCTCATAGCGCGGCTTGTATATCTGCTATTTTTGAATAGCCAAAGAAATCTTAAAATGACAGAGATGCGTTCCCAGATTGAATGGGTTAAAACAAACAAAAAAATTCAATCCCATTCACAAAATTACCATTCTGAAATGTTGATGTCTTTGCAAGTATAGTAATTCAAACGTACGTACGTGTGCGTGCGTGCGTGCGTGCGTGCGTGCGTGCGTGCGAGCGAGAATGATTCCCTCTACCCATAATCCCACTGATCCCAGACAGCCAGGAGAAAGTCAAGTACAGTGTGTCACTCAGAAAGCTGGAAAGAAGTAGGCTACTCACATTCAGAGACAGAGTCAGCATTCAGCAAGCTAGAGACATACAGAGAAATGCAATCAATAATAAATGCGTTCCTACAATTTCAACATACCAGAGTAAAAATGGCAAACATAAAAGCTAGCTAAACCACTTATTTTCAGCAACGGTTAAATGATGGGGCTCACTAGAATGAAATGTGCGTTCAGAAATGCCTCTACGTAACGTCGCTGACGGGTGGAAACGGTTACTCCAGGAAATGGAGAAAAAAAGATAACTTCCATCTGTGGCCGTGCCAACAGGATCCAATGTAGTTATTATTAATATACCCTCTTAACCATTTTCACTTTCACTTAAAAAAATAGCTAAAATAGTTAAGAATGGCAGATCTACAAGCTCCAAGTGTGTTGCAACGCGAAGCGTTGGGAGCTTGTAGAGCGGCCATTTTTTAAACAGAGGACTAAAGACTTTCCTTTTTAATAAAGCATTTGGTTAGCTTTTTAGGTTTTAACCTCTAGGTTTTCTTTGCCCCCTTGCTTGTTATTATTATATATTTTTTAAGACCCTCCTTTTTTAGATTGTTTTGTGCAAATGTTTCTATTCTGTACTGTAGCACTTTGAGGTTAGTTCAATTGTAAAGTGCAATACAAATAAAATTTATTTTTATTATTATTTTTCTACTTTTGTGTGATACTTTAGTATGACAAATAGGGCATTAAAACATTATGGAGATACAAGAAGGTTTCTGCCCACCAGTGACGATTATATGTCCCGACGTCATAGAGCGTACTTATAAAAAGCATGGGTACATATTAGACCCTCTCCCCAGGCCAGTGCACACTGGGGTCCTGGTGGTGAGCCCTTGAGTTGTTCTTTCACCCATTAATTATTGAGAGAGTTGTACCTGATGCTGGGCAGAGATTGTGTGATCCATTTGAACCACTTATAAACCCTATGTCGTTGACCGGGGTCCCCCAGGGGTCTGTACCTAGTCCCCTCCTCCTCCCCCCCTTCTACATCAAACCTCTTCGGCGAAAATAGCTGACCTACAAGCTCACAACTGGTTGGCAGTTTTGGTGAATGTTTGACAATCTTTTGAAGAATTTCTGAATTGGAGCTGGACTAGAGCTAGGGATTTTATTTTTTAAAGGAGTAGTTCACTCAAAAAGTTACTTATTTTCTATCAATTACACACCCCATGAAGCATTGAATTCATGGAGTTTTTGTGTTTGTTTTTGTTGCATTTCTAAACCAATCATTTGATGACATTAGCATCTTTCCTCCGGTCATCAAATTATTGGCTTAGGAATGCGATAAAAACTACCAAATCTCCATGAATTCAATGCTTTATGGGGTGTGTAATTGATAGAAAATAAGCAATTTTTTGGGGTGAACTGCTCCTTTTAAATGACGAAACTGTGTTCCCAAAAAAAGGTACAATTTCAGGAGATTGCAAGTGTGGCTGCCCTGACGCAAGTCTGGGATATTATACGGCACCAGAAGACGAATCGTGGCACCTTTTTAAAGTGGTCTTTCCATCAAAGACAGAGGCAGGAAAGTGCAAGATTGAAGCACTGACAGCAGTTTAAATGAGCACAGCAGCAGGAGTCAGCTGTGTGGGACTATTCCGCAGCTTAAGCAGTAATCAATTGATTGTACTATGGTTCTCTACGTGGGTAAAGCATTCTTCAGGTGGAGATAGATTCTCCATTTGGACATTAAAGCTATAATGATGGCGTTTGTGGGTTTGGCAGTCTGACATTGTAAAATTTAAAATAATTTAAAAAATCTCTAAATAATTTGGCGGCCCAATTGTTAATGTTGCAGGGCCATTTCTGGCCCGCGGTCTGCCTATTGCCCACCACTGATCTGCATTATCGCATGATAATCATGTTCATCTCAGTGTCTGTGTCCCATGGAGGACGATTGGAAATGTTTTCTAATGTTTGTTAATAGAAAAGATTAGAAACCCTGTTGCACAATCACCTCCTATGATGTCAATCTCTCTGTCTCTCTCTCTCTGTCATTCTCTGTCTCTCCCAATGAGTCTCTATCTGTCTGTCTCTCTGTCTGTCTGTCTGTCTGTCTCTCTCTCTGTCTCTCTCTCTCGCTGTCTGTCTCTCTCTGTTTCTCTCTCGCTGTCTGTCTCTCTCTCTCTCACTGTCTGTCTCTCTCTCTGTCTCTCTCTCTCGCTGTCTGTCTCTCTCTGTCTGTCTCTCCCTCTCTATCTCTCTCTCTGTCTGGCTCTCTCTCTGTGTCTCTCTGTGTCTCTCTCTCTCTCTCTCTCTCTCTCTGTCTCTCTCTCTGTCTCTCCAGGAGAGAGTCATTATAATTATTACTGTATGCTTCATGAAACGGGGCGCAGCTGACACCTCCCAGCTCTCACTGGAACAGATGTGTGAAGGTGTGTGTGTGTGTGTGTGTGTGTATGTGTGCGCGCGCCTGTGGTCTTTATGGGTGATTCTCTTTCTCTCCGAGCCTAATCGTGGTTTTCTTGAACGCTCTCTCGTTCTTAAGCACAGTGCTTCTCAACCGTTTTCATGTCAAGGACCCGCAAATTAATATGGATTTGAAATTATGTTGTGCCATTGACCCCCATAATACAATATTTGTGTTGTTAAAATATTTAAAAAATATTCCATATTTTTAAAAAAACACATCACAATATTTAGAAAATAGCTGATCTACAAGCTTACATATATTTTCAAATATCCAATGTATAATAAAGTTTTGAAGTGTTTCAAACTGATCTAGATGTACATTTTTGCTGGGGACCCCCTGGAAACCCCCTCAAGGACTCCTGCGGGGTCCCCGTACCCCACTTTGAGAACCGCATGCTGCCGTAGTGGTTGGTATCAGCGCGGCGGCGCCGCATTGATAAATGTCCCCTAAACTGATCCGTCGATGGCGAGTTGAATGAGTTTGTGGCGCGCGCCGCACACGCACGTGTAAATGTAGGACAGCATCACTCGATGGATGAGAGAGGGTTACATAACAGGTTGACGAAGCCAACTAGCAAGCTCTGATGTCAGCTAGTGTGTGTGTGTGTGTGTGTGTGTGCGTGCGTGTGTGTGTGTGTGTGTGAGAGAGAGAGAGAGAGACAGAGAGAGAGGGAGAGAGACAGAGAGAGAGGGAGAAGAGCGAGAGGAGAAACGGCATGAGCGCCGCATGCAGAGTGACAGACAGGATGAGGAGAATGGGGAGGTGTAGGGGGAGACGTGTGTTCTCAGCCTTGCTCTCCGTCTGAACCTGCGGATCCCGGGGGGGACGAGCAGGGGGACGAGGGGGTCATGTCCTTTGCCCTGCGGAGGAGGTGGCGGAGCGCCGTCAGGGTTCTCCGTGGTGGAGTGCCAGGAGGAGGAGGAGGAGGAGGAGGAGGTGGTGTCGGAGCTGTGAGTGAGTTATTTTTAGTTCATCCCTCTTTCTTCTCCCTCGTCGTCGTCTCCCCCGCGGGGTTAGCATGCTAATCCGGCGGGCGGTTTACACACCACCAGGCATTTAAATCCTCCAGAACGGAGGTCAGCGGCCGGACGGAGGAGAAGAGGTTTTTTAAACCCTTCACTTCTTCTGACTTAAGCAGGGAGTCCCGCTAGCTTCTGTCCGCCGGTCCAACCACAACGTATCGAGGCGTGTAGTAGTGCCGCGCACGGCCCTAAGGGGCTGTGATGTCCGCACAAGGCGTTTTTTTTCCTGAGCGCGGTGTCTGTTTGAATCGTTTTCAACGGGAGCACCTCGTAATTTTGCGCCGTGCTGGGCACGGCGGCAGCTTGACACGATGACACCGAGTGTCTGTTCTCTGCGCCTCGTCTGGCGTTTTTCATCTGCTCGCCGCTGAGAGTTGAGATATTTTCAACTCGGGGCGCTTGGATGCGTTTTTTTTTTTTAGGACAGCCTGTTGCGTTTTTCAGCTAGGAAAAAAGAACACTTTGGTGGGCACACAGCCTACCTGTTGCAGACCAAGTTAGGTTGTCTTTTTTAATACAATTTTTTTAGACTCCATCACACGAGGGTGTCGCACATTTTTTTTTTAAGATATTTTGAAAATAGCCGATCTACAAGCTTGTAACACGTCGCATTGCGGCGTGTTGTGAGCTTGTAGATCAGCCACGGATCGCTCTAGATGAGGAAGCGCAAGCGCGTTCGAAAGCGCGTTCAGACGGAAAATCATGAGTCCGGGGGGTGGTTGCAGAGCCACTGCTGCGTCGCCGGCGCCGCGGGTTACCCCGGGTGGCACGGCGCCGGCAGGTACTGGCGGGCCGGCAGCACGCGTACGCCGGCGAAAGCTGCTGTGGACGCCATTGAGGATGTAGATGGCGGCAGTGAGGGAGCCAGGGTTCAGCTCCAGGGACTGGGACTAGATGCAGAGCAGCTGCAAGAAAGCCTGGTGGTCGACCTCTGTAACACCCCTCCTGGAAGCTCCTGTATGCTCACACGGGTGGGACATGTAGTGTGTGTGTGTGTGTGTGTGTGTGTGTGCTTTTATCCCATTAAGTCCTGAGGCCGATTCTACAAAATGTGTTCTAGATCCTAACAGTTTTCTGAAACAACTGTTATGTTGCTATAATATCAGTGGTTCTCAAACGTTTTTATGTCGAGGACCACACAAAATTATGTCTAAAAAAAATGTATGTATGTATGTCTAAAATCCAAATGTATATAAAAATATGCATATTCAAAGATTTGCACACACTTTCATGATTTTTCAGAAATAGCAGATCTACAAGCTCATAGCACGGCTATGAGCTTGTATATTTGCTATTTTTGAATAGCCAAAGTATAAAATGATGGTTAAAGTGGCTGCTTTCCCGGTCTTAATGGGTTATTACTATACCTGTGAGGACCAAAATGTCCGAAAAATAGCCGATCTACACAGGCAGCGTGTCGCAGCGTCACAAGTATAGCCTTACAATCGGTAACTATACTAACCTTGTCTCGGGTTGTGATCGCGTCTGCTGCCAAACCCGCTGACATGCACGTATCCATTCCTGATGAGTGAAAGGGGATGCAAGGGACATTTTATGGTAAAATAAGTGTTAAAATAGCTCTATATTCAGAAACTCATTACTATAGAGTGTTTGTTCAGTAAACAGGGGTCTCCCTGTCTCTCCTGCTCTAGTAAATATAAAAATATATTTTTCAGGTCGGGACACCAATTTGATCCAATCAGGAGAGCGAACTTATAATGATGCAAGACAAACAAATAAAATTGAAAGTGACAAACCAATAACATGAGCAGACGCAATTGGAATTAAATTGGAATGCTGTAAAATTGAAGCTGATGAATGGTTTCTCTATACTGATTGGATGAAATTGGTGTCCCGACCTGCCCTGGAAATACAGTATATTTTCCGTTTGCTAAAGAACTGGAAATATTGTCCCTGTTTCTGAACAAACACCAGTGAGTGAGCACTGAATTACTATCAGAAACAAGAGCTTTAACTTTTAATCAAAATAAATTTAGTTTTAACCAAAGAAATACCACTAGCGCCCTTTACTGTTGGTTTTTCGGCTACAGTCATGCTTTGTTTATGAACAAATGTATTTGTCTCTATTATAAACCATATTGCAAAGGCCTTTTTTTTATCTGTTTGCGCCCTCAAGGTAATAGTAGATTAGTGTTTGGTGTTGTAACTCTCTTTGGCTGACATTGCATTATTTATCAGAAGTCTGTAGACTTGTTTCTAAAAGTAGCAGTTTGTCCTGCCACTGTGCAACGTAGCCTGAACCATTCCTGTTCTGGGGGGAATATCCTGCCATTCAAATAGATTTGGGGTAGAGGGAAAAACGGAGGGCGGCTAAAAATATAGACCCGTGTGTGTGCGTGCGTGTGCTTGGCAGAATCGATGACCTACTGTGTGCCCTGTGCCAATATGTGCCACATCTGACTGTAGGGTAATTCAGCTGTGTGTGTGTGACTGTGTGTGTGAGAGAGAGAGCTTTGCTGAGTGGATGACATAATGACTGTATGGTAGCCAAGTGTGGTGTCCTTATATCAGGCATGTAATTGTTGTGCACCAACATGCTTGTGATACCAGAGGCAGCCACTAGAGGTTAAGTATAATGGTTATGTGTGCTGTAGGAATCAGCCAGTGGTGGAAAGTAATTAAGTACATGTACTCAAGTACTGTACTTAAGTACAATTATTTTGAGGTGTTTGTACTTGAGTATTTCCAATTTCCAATACTTTTACTTCTACTCCACTACATCTCAGAGGCAAATATTGTACTTTTACTCCACTACAATTATTTGAAAACTAGTTACTTTGTAGATATAAATTATTACATTATAAAACATACATTAACCACTTTCGTCATATTTTAGACCTAGGCTATTTTCAAACATTTTAGTACTTTTACTTTTGGTACTTAAGTACATTTTGATGCCAATACTTTTGTACTTCTAGTCGAGTCAATTTTGAATTCTGGACCTTTACTTGTAACAGAATAGAGTATTTCTATATTGCAGTATTGGTACTTTTACCTAAGTAAAGAATTTGAGTACTTTTTCCACCACTGGCTGTCTGTCACATAGCGTTCACGTCACACAGGTCACTTGAAACACTCAGCGTGTCACACTGGGCCACTCGTCACATGATGTGGCTGTGACAAGAAAAGTTAAGTGTCATTCAACAGAAATGACTGACTGCCTTGTGTCTGGATAACAAACAAAAGGAGCCATTAATAATAATGATGATAATGGTCTTTATCTGTCTCAGGGGGGATATTACAGTTCACAAATCTGTTCCGTTAAACAATAAGAACACATCACAAAATACAACGCAACATAAAGACAATACATATCGTTGTTGTCGGGCAGAAACCTCTTATCGCCATATTCTAACTTTTTGCGTTTATGCGCAAATTAACGCCCTACTTGATCATACTACAGCGTCACTCAAAAATAGCAGATCCACAAGCTAGAAACGCTGCACGAAGCAGTAGCTTGTAGGAGCTTGTAGATCTGCTACTTTTGAATTTGAATCCTGAAAAGCTGTGTTAATTTTGACAGCAAATTTTGATTTAGTCTTAGTCTTTTGAATAACACACCATTTAGTTTTAGTCCTACTTTAGTCTTCTAAAAATGTTTAGTCTTAGTCTTAGTCTAGTCGACTAAATATCAAAAACCTTAGTCTCTTAGTCTTAGTCAAAAACAATTACACTGGTACAAATTCTGCTTTAGTCTTAGTCGTTTGGATAACACACCATTTAGTTTTAGTCCTATTTTCGTCTTCTGAAATTGTTTAGCCTTAGTCTAGTCTTAGTCGACTAAATATCAAAAACCTTAGTCTTTTAGTCTTAGTCGACAAAATTAACACAGCTGAAAAATAACAGTTTTGGACAGTTTTGAGGTTTCCACCCGACAGAGAGGATATATTACACCTGTACATGGAGTTCCCACTTCCCAGAGTACACAAACAGCATGTCGGCGAGGCAGTTTGTTTAGTGCTGCAACGGCTGAGTGGACAAAACCAGGGGTGGAAAGTAACTAAGTACATTTACTCAAGTACTGTGCTTCAGTACACTTTTGAGGATTTTTTTTACTTTACTGGAGTATTTCCAATTTTCAGTACTTTTACTTCTACCCCACTACATCTCGGATCCAAATATTGTATTTTTACTCCACTACAATTATTTGAAAGCTTTAGTTACTAGTTACTTTTTAGATTTTGATTATTATTACAAAACACACATTAACCACTTCAGCCCTATATACATTTCGGCCATTTGAAAATAGCCGATCTATGAGCTTGTAGATCTGCTATGGGTCATTCTGCATAATGAGTATTTTTACTTTTGGTACTTTTAACTACATTTTGATGGCAGTACTTTTGTACTTTTACTCGAGTACATTTTGAATCCCGGACTTTTACGTGTAACCGAGTATTTCTCTATTGCAGTATTGATACGTTTAGTACTTTTTCCACCACTGAGGGATGCTAGGGTTGATGTGGTTCTTCTCACAATGGAAGCATGCAGCTTGACAGACACATGACAAAACACACTTGAATCCATCATGGTGTGAAATGGCATGTGAAGCATGTGATTCTGTAGCTGTGCCAAGGAGAGACTGTTTTTGGGTCACTCCTCCTTGGGGGGGGGCTCAAAATGCTTCACTTCACGCCGCGTTTCGAGCTTGTAGATCTGCTACTTTTGTGTGATGCTGTAGTGTGATCAAGTAGGGCATTCATTTACAAAGAAACAAAAAAATTGCAACGAAATAATTTTGTTTATCCTTAAGCCGGTCCAGCCGGCTCTCATTGACCTCAATGCATTCCATTGAACTTCTGGCTCCAGTTTGCCTCCCTATAGGGATGATAGGAAAATGTCATGTCAAGATTAGTGTGGCCAAAATAATTGTGATTAAACGATGGTAAAATATTCTCAAAACTCTTAACATGCCACTTTTGTTAACCACTTGCACCCCGGCATCCACATTCTGGGGGGAACATTAGCCAAAAATAGCAGATCTGCAAGCTTGTAGCTTGCAGATCTGCTATTTTTGGCCAAGAGATTCAGAGATTCGGATACGGAAGAAAGCGATCCAAGTACAGTAGGCTACATAGCCAACTCATGTGCAGTGTAAGACGGCCAAGTTATGGTCCGATCCCTACCTCCCAGTGTGTCTATCATATGCTATGGTGTAGAATCTGTCCTTATTTACACTGCCTTGTTTTTTTTACCTCCTACCCTGTGTGACTGTGACATTGTGCTTGAAGATCAGTGATTTGTGTAGTCAGTCTAAAAATGTTCCTCAAAATATATATTTCTCAGATTCTACTATTATGTGTGGGGACATTTGTCCCAAGTATAGTAAATAATACAAATATGTACACACACACACACACACACACACACACACACACACACACACACACACACACACACACACACACACACACACACACACACACACACACACACACACACAAATAGACGTGCGCACATCTCTTCTTAGAACTGGTCAAACAACATTGAGTTACCTCTTGAACACAAGATCTTATCATCACAACAAGCTGTTTACTGATCTGGCTGTACGCTCTGTGTGTGTGTGTGGCTGTACGCTCTGTGTGTGTGTGTGCGTGTGCCTATGTCTACATACTGTAGTATGCATACCTCTGCTGTGTGTGTCTGCCTAACTATGTCTACATGATACGCATACCTGTGTTGATGTATGTTTCTGTGTGTGCGCGTGTGCCTATGTCTACATAATAAATGTGTGTGTGCGTGTATGCACGCTTATGTCTACATAATACAGTAAGCATACCTGTATGCTGACGTTTGTGATCATAAGTTAATCCGGTAAACTTGGAGGGGATCAGTGGTCTTTGTGAGCAGCGCTGCGATAAACTCTTCTACTCCTACCTCAGATTGAGTCATTGAAGTTTTTGTTAACTCATTTACTGCCAATAACGCATATATGCGTTCTATTGAATACATCACTTGCCTGCCAATAACGCATAAATGCGTTCTATTAAAAAAAAAAAAAAAAAAAAAAAAAAGTTTTTTTTTTTTTTTTTTTTTTTTCGTTTTTTTCTTATTTTTAGACCCAAAGACCAAGGAGATATGATATATCAAAGATTTAAACTCCTATCCACTTCCTTGTTAACTTAAAACTTAAAAAATCTGTATCTCGGCTCCTGAGTACTTTTTGTTTTTCAATTAAAAATCTCTGGCAGCCAACAGCTAAAAATCTGAAATAACTCTGGCAGAAATACAGTTAATAACATAAATACTACCTGTCAAAAGGAAAAAGCTTTGATGGCTTATATCCATTGTAGTCCCTTGAGTTCAAACGTGAGTAAACTGAGTGTCATGTGAGTGTCAATTTCTACGTATTAGACAAGCAGAATAGTGAAGAACAACAAGGGCACTGTAAAAGGAACCTGAAAAAGTGTTTTTTATGTTAAAAGGTCTAAATTCTGATTCCGAGTAATCATTGCTATAGACAGTGTACTCTACTAGCTCTTTAATAAACAGTAATTACATCTTCAGGTGGGTCACCAATTTCATCCAATCAGAGAACCCATTTATCAGTGTTCCAGTTCAGTCTGCTTATTTTTGTTTCATCACTTCCAATTTCACTTGTCCTGAAAATGTATTTTCTTTTTACCAAAGAGAGCTGGTAGACCCCTCTTACTGAACAAACACTCTAGCAATGATTACTATCAGAATATAGAGCTATTTAACACTTATTTTAACAGACACATATTACTTACAACCCCCTTTAATGTACCTTAAAAGCAGTGCATCAGATGATGTTGACCAAACTGGTGGTGTTTTGTGTCGTTTCAGAGCTCAGGAATGGAAGAAATGGTGTGGGAGCAATACACTGTCACACTGCAGAGGGTGAGTTCACTGTTACACTTACACTGTCATACTGTACACTGTTACACTGACTGTACACACAGCACCAGTGTTCATTTTGACAGCAAATTTTGATGTAGTTATAGTCATAGTCTTAAATTCTGTTTAGTTTTAGTCATGTTTTCGTCACCTGAAATTATATTTATTTTTGGCGGGCCGTGATGGCGTTGAAATGATTTTCACTTAGTTGCATGCGGAAAATAGCTAGATCTACAAGCATGTTGTGAGCTTGTAGAACGGCTATTTTCGGTCTGTGACACCCGCACACACCCATGATGACTTGTCTTAGTTCTACTGGATCTCTTCTCCACTCCATTTTAGTCTAGTTTTTATTTGTTGACGAAATTGTCAGTATATTTAGTCGTAGTTTTAGTCGTCATAGCTTAGTTCTTATTTTGCTTTTATTTTGTTTTCGTAAGTGAAAAAAGGTAGTCGACAGAAATTTGTCTTCATAGTTTTAGTTGACGAAATCAACACTGTACACAGCACACTGTCACACCACAGAGGATGAGTCCACTCCACGGTCAACCAGAAGCATGCCGTGCTCTGAAATAGGCGTGGATTTTAGGCGTCGTACACACTCCACACTATTTGAGACGGACAGAAACAGACAACTTGTATGAAAGTACTGAATATTGATAACGTTTTAAACTGTCGAGTAGATGTGAAATGGATCAAGTTTGAACAGCTACATGACCTATTTCCTACCTAGAATGTATAGACTGTTTACAGACAATCTGCCAGAGACGAGCATGGAGTGTCTGTACTGCTGGCTTTGATCCGCCCGGAGCAGTGGAACTCTAGCCGGACCACGACTCGCTTATTTACGAGGCTGTCACTCGCACCTCGGACACGCCCATGTCGCGAATGTCCGCACTCCGGAGATTCGCTCGCCACTGCTACCAAAGGCATGACACCCCCATACCGCCACCCTACGACCCTTACACAGGAATGCTGGCCGATCGAGCCTTCCCTAAAACACACTGGACAACGCTCCGTGTGTCCGAGACTCTTCTCCATCCTGACGAATTGTGGAATAAAGTCGCAATTGCAGTCAGAACTGCACACTCACTCCCAATAGTCACTGCCGTAGTCTGAAGACTCTCCTCTTTAGAATCTACCACCTCACCCCCTAGCACTCACCTCTTCAGGCTCCACCTCACCCACTAGCACTCACCTCTTCGAACTCCACCTCACCCCCCTAGCACTCACCTCTTCAGGCTCTACCTCACCCCCTAGCACTCACCTCTTCAGACTCCACCTCACCCCCTAGCACTCACCTCTTCAGACTCCACCTCACCCCCTAGCACTCACCTCTTCAGACTCCACCTCACCCTCTAGCACTCACCTCTTCAGACTCCACCTCACCCTCTAGCACTCACCTCTTCAGACTCCACCTCACCCCCTAGCACTCACCTCTTCAGACTCCACCTCACCCCCTAGCACTCACCTCTTCAGACTCCAATTCCCGACCCTAGCACTCACCTCTTCAAACTCCACCTCACCTCTCCTGGTATCCCTTCTTAATGCTAGGTTACTATGCAGATATATCCTGGTCACTATCCTGATGTTATTTCGATCAGTGGTTCTCAAACGTTTTCATGTCAAGGACCCCCAAATTGCCACTTATTATCCCGCAGACCCCCATTTGAAACAATATGCCAGGGACCCCCATAAGAGAAGATTTTTACGGCTCTAGCAGTGATTCTCAACCATTTTAATTTCAAGGACCCCCAGTTTGACATGCATTTTAGGCTACGGATCCCCATTTAATAGAATTTCTCTGGAACTCCAATTTATATTGTAACATCAATGTTAATTTAACTCTGAGAGTGTACAAATGGAACCAAATGGATTCCATTTGGTTCCATTTGTACACTCTCTGAGTTACAGACCCATAAGGGTCCACTTGGTTCCTAACTATCTATCATTTAGCTGGGGACCCCCTGGAACTCCCTCAAGGACCCCTGGACCACTTTGAGAACCAATAACTTAGATAGTATGTTGTTTAGACAGAAGCTAGCTTCATTGTTTACCTGACATCCTAGTTTCTGTGCACTACGTTGGTCTTTCTGCGCTCTACAATATGTGACTATTTACCTTGTTGTTTATTGACTAGAGTTCATGTTTACTCTGCTTATTCCGATTTCATACGTTTAAGTCGCTCTGGATAAAGAGCGTCTGCTAAATGCCTAAATTGTAATTGTAAATGGCTGGTATTAATTCAGTGTTATATAGAGGGGGAAATAACCAAATGTGTTTAACAGAGCGGTGTGGTAAAAGTGTGACACCTAGTGGTTGAATGTTGTCAAATGTCAAGCGCCCGTTTAAGATCTCAACCAAAACGTATTGTGACTTTGTTGAGGATTTGAACTTTAACCTACATCACAACATCTCAATACAAAACCGTCTCTGTCTGGTGGAAACCTCAGGCTCATGTCCAAAAGTCTCACTTTTCAGGATGCAAATAAAAAAATATCAATATATTGTATCTTGTATAATCTGTTACTTTTGAGTATGATCACATAGGGCATTAATTTACGAAAAAAACACAAAACGTTAAATTATGAAGATGAGAGGTTTCTTTCCGACAGCAACCAAATTCAAGTAGCATCTGACTGATTTAGTTGGAATGGCTGAGAGGAGGTTAAGATTGCATCACAACATGTCTAGTTCAGTGTATGTTCATTTATATCTATCTCTCTCCTACGTTCCTAACTGCTGCCACCAATAAAGGTTTATTGCTTTGCCCCTCTGTAGGACTCAAAGATGGGCTTTGGCATCGCCGTCTCCGGAGGGCGGGACAACCCCAACGTGGACAGCGGCGAGACGTCCATCATCGTGTCGGACGTGCTGCAGGGCGGACCCGCCGATGGACTGCTGTTGTAAGTTACCGAAACCATCCAACCGCCATTTGCCCCGTTGGCTCAGAGGGATTATACACACAACATCGACAATATTTTATTTTGGCTTGCTTTGATGGCATCGCAATGCCTGATTTGCACTTAGCTGTGCCGGAAAATAGCCGATCTACAAGCTCACACCGCGTCACAGACGCATTGTGAGCTTAAAGATCGGCTATTTTCCGGAGTGTGCCATCCACATGCAGCCAAGAATAAAATGACTTGTCTTAGTTCTACTGGATGTCTTCTCCGCTAGTCCCTCCCTAACATTTTAGTCTAGTTTTTGTTTCCTGATGCCATTGTCAGTGTATTTAGTCATAGTTTTTGTCTTCATAGCTTAGTTTTTGTTTAGTTTTCGTCAGTGAAAAAAGGTTGTCGACATAGTTTTAGTCGACGAAATGAACACTGCATGGCAGAAAGGCGCTGGCTGCACAAAAACTCTTCCTGTGTACACGCCACGGCCCCCTTAATTCAGTGGTTCTCAAACTTGGTTCTCATAAGTCCACCCATAACTCTGACTCCATATTTGGGCATGGCTTCAGCCCGTTCAGAAGCCCCACTGACTTCCATAATGGCGGTACGTCAGTGTGCACTGTCAATCTGATTGGTTCAGCAGTTTGCAAGATAAACCGCGGACACACACACACACACACACACACACACACACACACACACACACACACACACACACACACACACACACACACACACACACACACACACAGATCCTCATAATTACAAAGCGGTTAGTCACAAACTGAGCTGTACCTTAAAACATTTTTTTTAGGGATTTCCAGGGGTCTCCAGCAAAAGTAGTTAACATAGCACCACAATCATTTTAGCCACTTTATCCATTTATATGTTGGCAATTCAAAAATAGCAGATCTCTACATCTGCTATTTAAAAATATAGAAAATGTTTGGATTTTCTTCTCTTCTGGAGGTCCCTGGCACAATTACATAATCAATGTGGGTGTCCTTGACATGAAAAAGTTTGAGAAACACTGCCTTACAGTAATTAGTAATGGTTGCTGTGTACTGTGTGGTAATGGTTGCTGTGTATACTGTATTGTAATGGTTGCTGTGTACTGTATTGTGTCTTTCAGTGAGAAGGATCGTGTTGTTCTGGTCAACACCATCTCCATGGAAAATGTGCCTCATTCATTCGCTGTTCAGTCGCTGCGCAAGTGTGGCAAAGTGGCCAAGATAGTGAGTATGATGCTGTCTCTTTCACCACTTGAACACTAGCATCCCTATTGTGGGGGGAATATTTGCCAAGCTCTCACAACCGAAAACTACCGAGTCATTGTTATATTGCTATAAAGAGAGGTTATTTTATAATGTGTGGTGCAGTGTCTTACAGTAATCAAATGTTTGGATAATGTTTTGCTTTGTGTTGTTTCAGTAATCAAATGTTTGGATAATGTTTGGCTTTGTGTTGTTTTTGGCTATTGATTTAGTTCATAAAAACATGTCCCATTATGCAAAATGATCATGATCAAATGTAATGCTGCACTGCACAGGATGCATGAGTGCGGCCTGATGCATACAGGGCATCACGTGACAAAATGAATAGATCTACGTACAAGCTAACAGCACATTGCACCGTGATGCATTGTTAGCTTATATATTAATTATTTTTGTCACATGACGCCCTCTCTCTCTCTCTCTACAAATCAATCAGAGAGGATTTTAAAGTTTACCACGAGCAGTTAATGAGCCTCGTGCTCCAGCGCGCTGTGCAGGATAGCTGATGTGGCACGGAATATGGAATGGAATTCTGCTGCATGTGTGTAGACACAAATGTCCTATGTAAAGGTCATTCTTATTCCATGCTTCAATTTTTGCTAACCCTAAAGGGCAGTACATGCTCCTTTTGACATTTGATATTTTCTTCGCAAAAGGAGGTGATATAATTACAAATTAACAACATTCAGAATTTCTGATGGGCGATCTCAGAACTTTTCCTCAGAACTCCTGCATCTCCAGATGCCCTTACTCTCCAAACTAGTTCGGAAACCCTGTGCAAACCAGATTTTTTTTTTACAGACGTCGGAAGGATTATGTATTGTCTTTAACCCTACACTAACCATAACCTTTCGGTCATAGCACACTGAAGCAAGAGCATTGTTGTGCCATATAACAGGCCTATAAATGGGGTACAATATAGTGGAAAGTTATGGAAAAGTTTAGAAAATGCTTCGGTAAAAATGTGTTTGAACCCTAGTATGAATTGGGCTGTAACGTCGCTATTCCCGTTTTCCTCCTCCCCGCGTCTCATCAAGACGGTGAAGCGTCCCTGCAAGGTGACCCTGAAACAGCCCCCCTCCCCGGGGGGGCAGAGCCTCGACACCCAGTACTATGACGCCGACCGCGACAACGGCTGGCACCACGACACCATCAGCCGAAACCCCACCCCCGACGACAAGGGCTACCTGAAACCCGAGTACAACAGAGGAGGTGGGAGGAGCCAGGAGAGAGGAGGAGGAGGAGGCGGCGGCGGCAGAGCCTCCCCCAGCCCGGAGAGACACGCCCCCAGGAGTCAGGGGGGGAGCCGAGGCCGGGGGCTTCAGGAGGACCCCAGCCCCGACCGCGCCCCGCGCTACCACAGCCGGGGGCGGAGCAAAGACAGAGCGGAGTACGAGCGCGGAGGAGGAGGAGGTAGGTGCTGTCACTCACCGGCATGGCGTTTTAGTGGACGATTAATTGTCGTACGAGTAATTGCCGATGATTTTAGTTGTGATTTAGTATGTTTTTGGCGTTGTGAATACACATTTTATTTTATTTCTGTTTGCCTTTTTAGGCTTTGTAAACAAACAACATTTTCACACGACAGAATTGACAAAGAACTTGCAAAAAATGGTACCAATAATTACAGTAAATAATGGCCAAAACAGGCCATATACTTATTTTATACTTTAAAAATCTTTTCCAAAAGTAGCAAAAATACCCAATCTACAAGCTCACAATGTGTCCCATTGTGAGCTTTTTTTATTAGCTATATTTGAACATTTCTAAAAAAAAAATCACCCAGGAGGAGGAGGAGGAGGAGGCGGCGGAGGAGGAGGAGGAGGGGGGAAGTATATTTCCAGAGCCAAGAGCAGAGAGCACCTGCAGGGGACCACCCCGTCCCCAGAGCCTTCCAGGCTGGAGCCGCTGGACAAACCTGTCAACATCCTGCTGGTCAAGAACAGACCCAACGAAGGTACTATATACTATGTGTTGTCTCATTTATACTCTGTTAGTCATAACAAAAAAAGGAATGGGGTAGCTTTTAGATTTTTGAATACTTACGGTTTGAAAAATAATAATATATATATATATAAAAAATTGCCCATTCATAATGAGTACTTTTACTTTTGGTACTGTAAAGCAGTGGTTTTCAACCCTTTTCATATAAAGATCCATTATTTATTCGGCATTTGAGCCAAGGAACCACCGTTTGATGAGATTTAGCCTCTCATACCCAAAACGTATAGAATATTTCGTTATCATTGGATAAGATTTTGTCAAAATAACAATTCTTTATTTCTTCCACATTCTCATAATCGTGTAGACTTCTTGTAAATTAAGTGATGCAGATGTTTAACGATAATTTAACTCTTGAGTGTAAAATGAAACCAAATGGACCCGTAAGAGTCCATTTGGTTTCATTTTACACTCTCATGAGTTAAGGATCTATAAGGGTCCATTTGGTTACCAACTCTCAATCATTTAGCTGGGGACCACCTGGAAACTCCTCAGGGACCACTGGTGGTCCCCGGACCACTGATTGAGAACCACTGCTGTAAAGTGCACTTTGATGCTAATACTTTTGTACCTTTAATCAAGTAAATACAAATACAGGACCTTTACTTGTAAACGGAGCATTTCTACATTTTATTGTGGTATTGCTACTTTTGACTTAACCCATTTAGACCTGAGGCCGATTCTAAAAACGCCTTCTAAAACCTAACCATAGTTTTCTGAAAACGTTCAAATTCTTACTAAAAATAAAAAATAAAAAATGTAGTTACTATATTATAGCAACAACTAATGAGACACAGAGGTGGCATCCGGATTGAAAGGTATAACAACGTATAGGTAGCAACAGGTCTCAATGGGTTAAGTAACAGATCTGAGTACTTCTCCCACCACTGTTTTTGTCCTGGTAGAGTACGGTCTCCGCCTGGGCAGCCAGATCTTCATCAAGGAGATGACCAGCACCGGCCTGGCCGCCAAGGATGGCAACCTGCAGGAGGGGGACATCATTCTGAAGGTGTGCCAAAGCAAACAGCCACCAACCAAGTCCCTCACGACTCCATGCTTTTCCATTTTCGCTCTACATTTAAATATCTTCCCTTGAAAATAGCAGATCTACAAGCTTAGCGCGCTCATTTCTCTCGCTTAGCATGCTCTCATTTCGCTCTCATTTCTTTATTTGGATTTTCCATTAAAGACATTGATGGTGTCAAAAATCTACAAGCTTACATATTTCCGGTCATTTGTTATTTGAAGATTAAGAGTATATAAGTGGTGAAACTAGCAATTGAATGCATGTTCATTAATCTTCCAGAAAATCCTAATTATCTCAGATATTTCATAAAAGCAAAGGTTGGCGTCTGGCATTTTTTTAAAAATACAAAATGACTATCCTTTTTTGTCAGTGCTGGTATGACAGACTTTTGCATTAATCTGCAATTTCTTCAACTGGTGGGCTGTTAGCCTGGTTCCAGACGAATCTGCCATTGCAAAAAATAAATTGCCCGTGGCAGATTAGGTTTGACCCCTCTCAATAGAGATTGGATTTCTCTCCCTCCGAAGTTGTGAGGGACCAATCAGGGCCCAGTATGCAAACGTGGGGCGGGTTTATCACAAGAGGCATTTTTTTAATTTGCCCCTCGGAAATGCAGGTTCCACACAGAGATTCCAGACTAATATCTACGCAGTGATATTAGTCTGGCCATGCCAGGCTAGTGGGCTGTATGGCTACCAAAACACCATAATTCTACACATTGTGCTAATTGTTTCACAAAATCGTTGATTAGGACTCTGCGTAAACAAAATTATTTCACTTGTGAGATTTTATTTTGCTTTAAAGCATCTGTCATTTTAGATTTGAGCTCAAAAGCCCAAAACCATTATTTTATACTTTGGCTATAGCAGATATACAAGCTCATAGCGCGTCACTTCGTGCCGCACTATGAGGTAGATCTGCATTTTTTTTTTTATCGTGAAGATTTGTGCAAATATGTTTTTAAGTGAAAATGTTTACCTCCAATCTTTGCTTTTGGGGGTCCCCTGGAACAACTTATTTTGAGATGGGGGGTTTGTGGCAAAATTCATATAATTTTGGGTGGTCCTTGACATTTTGAGAACCGCTGATGTATAGCAACATAAGTTTTTCTGAAAATGATTTAGAAGACATTTGAATCGGCCTCAGGTCTTCGTGGGTTAATCCATGTTAACTGCATGTATGTGTGGCAGATCAACGGGACGGTGACAGAGAACCTGTCCCTGAGCGACGCTGGGAAGCTGATCGAGCGGTCCCGGGGCAAGCTGCAGCTGGTGGTCCAGAGGGACCGGCGTCAGATCCTGGTCCGCATCCCGCCCCTCGCCGACTCCGACTCTGAGCCCGAAGGTGAGTCGCACACTAACGCACCACACCGCTAGACCCCAAGTTACGAGCTCGCATCGTCATACTGTCATACTGTCACTTTTTTACGATGAAACAAAGGTTATTTTTTATATAAACGTTCACTGGTTTATTTTTTCCACCATAACCGTTACACGTTAATTAACTTTTTGACAACTTCCCTAAGCACTATTAAACACTATTTTTTTTGTGTTGGTCTGCCCTAGACACTCACGCACAAATTACGGTATTTATGTATTTTAAAATGAACGTTGTGTTGGAGGTAGACACTCACAACAAAACATTGTGTTTGGAGAAGAAGAAAAAACACTTTTATGTGTAATGGTTATTGTAAAAAATATACCAGTGAAAGAGTACATGGTTAACATTTAGTTTTGTTTTTGAGTTTGTTCTTCAAAGTGGGTAACTGTTATATGATGTATCCAGTGGCATTATTTCAACATTCCAAGACAACCAACAGCCATGAAGCATATTTAGACCCACACCCGACTGAGGTGGAAAAAAGAAAGCTGGCATTTAAGGGGTTAAAAATAAATGCCGAAACCCCCGCAGTGTCACATGTCGACCCGCAGCTGCGTAGCAACTGTATGCCATTATTAACCACTTTCAACCTGGTGTCCCTGTTTAAGAAAGAAAAATCCCCAAAATAAGCGATCCACAGGCTCACAACGCGGCGCATTGTGACTAGGGTTGGAGATCCTTTAAGATTTTAACGATTCCGGTTCCTTAATGGTTCCCTCTCAACGGTTCCTATATATTCCTATATATACCTCACTGGTTCACAAAGTGGGGTCCAGGGACCCTCTGGGATACTTGAGAGAGTTCCAAATGGACCCTTACAGGTCTGTAACTCTGAGAGCGTACAAATGGAACCAAATGGACCCATAAGGGTCCATTTGGTTCCATTTGTTCTGGAAACTGGTTCCAAATGTGATGGAACCCATTCCGGTTCCTCAATGTTGGATCCGGTTTCCGGATCCCAACGCGTTGTGAGCTTATATCGTCTTATTTCCGCCGTGCGCCACCATCCTATGACAACGTGTAAAACAGGGCCTGAGTGGTTATTA
Organism: Gymnoscopelus braueri; assembly: GCF_963280865.1. Taxonomy (NCBI): domain Eukaryota; kingdom Metazoa; phylum Chordata; class Actinopteri; order Myctophiformes; family Myctophidae; genus Gymnoscopelus; species Gymnoscopelus braueri. Next base: position 7,964,195 of record NC_137608.1, read on the forward strand.
ATAACTGTCTTGCTGAGCATTGGCTGTGATAACCTGAAATGTTGTTTTGACGCCCCTTTCTGTTTTGAAAACGGAAAACGAATTGAAATGAAATTGAACTCAATATTGACGACAAAAGAAGCAATTTCCTCCGATTGCTCAAAAGGGCAATTTCTGTTTGTTCTCTCTTCCAGATAATATGTCATACTTTTAGATGGAAGAACCAGCCCAGAGAGACTGAGTGTGTTGCCTTATTATAAAGCTGTTACAACCAGAGCAAAAAAGTTGTAAAAGCATATTTTTTTTCTTCCATACTTTGCACTTCTCTTTTCACTGCTCTAAGCTTCTAAAACTTTTTAATCTATTTTCCTAAATTCAATAAAAGATATTTTAATCACTATGTACTTTGTATTGTGTGTATTTTTAAGTTGAATAATGCCAATGGAACAAGTAACACTCGTTGTGTTGTTGCGTGATGTTGTGTTAACCTGATTATTCTGTAATTCTAGAGCAGTGTTTCTCAAATGGGGAAATGTGTACCCCTAGGGGTCCGTTGAGGCACTACAGGGAGTACGTGAGAAAAGGTGGAAACACTTTTCCTTTCGTGTTATGTTTCATGATAAAACATTCATACACTTTGTGTGAACCTGCTGACATGTAAAGTGTTACACCAAACTAAATCAAAAGCATGACTAGCATAGCACAACTGTTATTGAATAGAAAGCAATACTTATTCATTTTGCTGTTTTATTTTGAACATAATTGGTTGCTATATTACGGCCAAAGTAAAAAAAAAAAATTAGCTCAGGAGGCACTAATTGGGTTTACCGGGCCGCTAATTACAGCTCTTTCACTCTATTATTCATAAGGTAGGTTATCATTCATTCATAGCATCATAACCTAGCTACGGTTTTCTCTTGCAGTTTTCTAGGCAAAGTTTGTAGTCGGGTAAAGAGGGTACTCGGATTCAGAAATCAGGGAAAGGTGGTACTGAAGCCAAACAAGTTTGAGAACTACTGGTCTAGAATGTGTCCTATTGCTTTTTATCATATTATCAAAGGTAACAACTTTTTTTTCTGAAAGCAGAACGTTTCATGACGAGCCTTAATCATAAAGTGGGTAAGAATGTTTATAGAATTTTCAGCATGGTAACATATTCATGTTTTGTCCTAACAGTGTATGAAGTGCAACACTTTATTTTATCATTGAAACATTCATTAATTCCATATTGTCACTTCACACCACCGTGCCAAATTCTCTCTCTCCCTCTCTCTCTCTGTCTCTCACTCTCTCTCTCTCATATTCACATGCAATGCATACAGACCTGCTGAATCCTATTGTACTGATGTAAGGACATCATATCGTGTCATAATTCTTGTTCTACAGTCACTGCAGCGTACTGGAGGCAGGACGGGTCACAGTGCCTTGCTTAAAGGGCTGCTCACATGCCTTGGACGTGCAGGATTTTTGTGTACAGTTCATTCATTCAGTTTGATTACACACACGCTAAATCATGTGCACATACTGTAGTGTGTGTGTGTCTGCAGGCCCTGACACGAGCTGAGGACCACTTGGATAGTCATACAGACTTAGGTTACCTCAGCCTTCTGCTCCACAGCCCTCTCGCTTAAGTTCTTTATTAGCAACTGTATCACTCAATGCCCTCAATCAGCTGTGGCACACAGCTGATCTAAATCATTGATTGATTGATAGATATGCATCAATCCCCCCCCTCCTCTCTTTCTCTCCCTCTCTCTGTGTGCATACGTGCGAGATGTGACAGGAGATTCCTCTGATTGAGAATAAAACACCTTATTATCTACTCAGATAAAGCCCAACGCAAATTCCTTCATATTGTATGTTTAGGGCAAGGGGGTTTCAACTGATTGTGAACCAGGGGCGCGACCACCACCCTGAATTCTTATTCAGGCTCATGTTATTTTCGGGCTGCATCCTTGCCCTGTACTTATGCCAGTGCGGAAAAAAAACATCCTCACAGAGGTACGCAGTTGCAAAAGGTAAAGCAAAAAAGGAAACAAAGAAAAGAAAACACTTTGCTTTTGCTGTAAGCTCTGGGAATTCCGCCAGATAACTCATCCAGAACTGCACAAGGGTCTGTGTTTCATACATTTTCCTCTTGTCAATGGGCTGAACCGCTTGTGTAGTAGTTTCAGTGGTGGAAAAAGTACTAACATTTTTTTACTCAAGTAAAAGTATCAATACTACCTACCCTAACCCTGATCTACAAGCTCACAATGCGACACATTGTGAGCTTGTAGATCGGCTATTTTCAAATGGCCGAAATGTATATAGGGCTGAAGTGGTTAATGTATGTTTTGTAATAATATTTAAAAAAAAGTAACTAGTAACTAAAGTTTTCAAATAATTGTAGTGGAGTAAAAGTGCAATATTTGCCTCTGAGATGTAGTGGAGTAGAAGTAAAAGTACTGAAAATTGGAAATACTCCAGTAAAGTAAAAAATACCTCAAAATTGTACTTAAATACGTAAATGTACTTAGTTACTTTAGACCACTGAGTAGTTCAACTTGAAGTACTTTGTACTATTGAAGCACACGCCTCCTCAAATGACCACTGATAATGATGTAATAAGCACACTGTCTTCATATCACACAAATACCAACAGTTGGACTAAATGTATTTAATTCCTCATGGATTAAAGTTCTCAGTCATGATTAAATTAAAGAGTATTAAACTCAGTCAAACATCATAAAAGCAAAGGCTAAAGCCTTAATCTGGTTGGCTGTATGTAGAACAGCAAGAAATGGGTTTAGAATTATAATACCTATAAAGATTATAATTCTACATATTGTGTTAATTGTTTAGAAAACAACACTAATGTGGAGGACTCCTTTCACGCTGTTTCACAAAACACAGATTTACACTCATTTTCAGTTGTGCGATTAGTTATTTGCTTTAATCCCTGCTATCCTACATTACTGAATGCATGACCAGAGACCACATGCAAGACCTTAACGGACCACCAGTGGTCTGCGGACCACCAGTTGAAAACCCCTTGTTATTAGCACTGGTCTATCTAAATCATATAGATTTGTTTTCAATTTGGTTTGTATTCTGTGCAATATCCGTATTTATATCATTATTCCTTTATTACGTCATTTATTACTGTATTCTTTAAATCATTGTCTTGTTTTCAATTAGTTTTTGGTTGTTGTGCAATAGCCTTATTATCATTTTTTACTTATTAAATGTCTGTTTTTAAGATGAAAACAAAGTCATTTCAGTGTGAGTATATGAACACAGCCGTCGATGGTGGAATTGTCTACAGCCGGCTCTGACCAATTGGTCAGGGCTGGCTCTGTGAGTAATTGCTAGAAAAGAAAAGTAATTCTGTGAGTTTGGGTGTAGCTTTAATCTTCTGTACTCGTTGGCAATCATTCATTAACATTAACAACTTGTTTGTTTTAAAATGTTGTTGGTGACTAAAACCATGAGTATGCATGTAGATACATTCCACTAGGTGGCGACAGACCATGTCCTAAACCTGTCCTAAAACCTTCCTCCTTCCTACCTTCCAGCTTCCTTCTTCAATAACTGTGCTTCACTGTGTTTGCCAGCGGGGGGCTTCAATGTCTGGGGTCTGTCTTGGGGCTTCAATGTCTGGTGTCTTTCTGGGAAAGGGGTTCAATGTCTGGGGTCTGCCTGTCTCCGGGTCCTGGGATGGGGGCTTCAATGTCTGGTGACTGTCTGGGAGGGAGCTTCCTCATCCAATGGGGTTTCTAATGGTGGCACAACATCTGGAGATGTCTGTTAGGAGTGGTTGACATAGACATGAATACGTAGACGCCTCATTGGCCGCTGGGGTTGTAGCTCAACGTCGTCGCCATAGCCGAGTCAGCTTCTTGCCATAACTCCAATGTAAGAGTTGTATGCAAGTACCTGAGACTGAAATGCTTTCTGTTTTATAATCATTATCTAAAAAAAGATATGTTTTAAGATTTTTTAATCTAAACTATTTAACAAAGTATCTATTTTTGAACCTTTTTGGAAAAATCCTGAAAGTGCTTGAAAGATTTTAACACAATTCTTCTCTTCTGGAGGTCTCTGGCACACAACATTTTCAGTTGGGGGTCCACGGCCAAATACATTTCAATTTGGGGGTCGTTGGCACGAAAAAGATTTAAGAACTACTGATTTAGAAGGCATTAGAATCGGCCTTGGGTCTTAAGGGGTTAATTGAATAGACATACTGTGCATGGGGCTTACATGCACTATAGAGCACCGAAGTCCTGACGTCACTCGTTCATCCCCAGGTTTGCGGAAGTAATTTCTCTATGGAGAATAACATTGGGTCATCTTAGAATCGTCTCATATAAGAATTGTGGTCCAAAAATAAACACCGCGTGTCGGCGTTATTGTCAGGGAGGAGGTTCTGTATCGTTTATGATAGTCAGTCACTTATATTTGATACAGTCTGTTTCTGGCGAAAATGTAACTAATTCGGCGGAAGTAACATTAGCGTTTTCTCACCGTCAGTTGATGCTTCATATCCATAAGAGTCAACCCGCCGTGGTCATTTGTTTATTTTTGTAACACAGTTCTTATTTGACGCGATATTAAATACGTCTATGGGATTCAGAACGGGGGTGGAAAACTGCGAACCAGGTAGACAAACAAAGGATGTGTAAATGACGTCAGACTTCGGCGGTCTATAGGAGGCCCAGATAACATGGCAGCCTGTGACGACGCATCTCTCCAATACAATGTACAGCAGTGGTTCTCAAACATTTTCATGTCAAGGACCCCCAAATTGACACTTATTAGCCCGCGGACCCCCCATTTGAAAATATATGCCAGGGAGCCCCATAAGAGAAGATTTTTTTTACAGCTCTAGCAGTGATTCTCAGCCATTTTAATTTCAAGGACCCCCAGTTTGACATGCATTAGGCTACGGACCCCCCATTTAATGGCATTTCTATCTCTGGGACCCCAATTTATATTGTAAAATCAATGTTAATTTAACTCTGAGAGTGTACAAATAGTTCCATTTGTGCACTCTCTGAGTTACAGACCCATAAGGGTCCATTTGGTTCCTAACTATCTATCATTTATCCGGGGACCCCCTGGAACTCCCTCAAGGACCCCTGGGGGTCCCCGGACCCCACTTTGAGAACCATGTACAGCATGCAGCGGCCAACGAGGTATATCTACGTGTGTATATATATCTATTGTGGTTGGCGGTCTTTCACGGTGGTCTCTTGTTTGTCTTTCTGTGTCTTGTCTGTCCGTCCGTGTTGTCAGACATGTCGGAGATGGAGTCCTTCCATTCCTACTCGCCAGCGGAGGGCCGGAGGTCGCGCCAGTCCGACCTCTCCTCTCATTCGTCCAACGAACGCGACGGGCACATCAGGTAGGACCGATGGAGACGACGTATAGGGAGGAGACCGTTTATCAAACGTATTGATTTTATCCAGGGGTCTTCAACGTTTTTCAGGCCAAGGACCCCTTAGCTGAGAGAGATATGAAGCAGGGACCCCCCCACCCTCACCAACTATATATTGTATAAAATTGTGTAGCAGATTAAACACATTTATTTTTCATAGATTTCATAGATGGTTGGATTCATGCTAATGTGTATTTTCAGACAGTTCAACCTTTTAAACTCTCAATAATGACCAATATAAACCCTCAACTTGACCGTTGGCTCTGTTACTTGGTCTGCTCTTTTTCCCTCCACACCAACTCTGCAAAAATAGCAGATCTACAAGCTCTCAACGCCTCGTGCTGGCAGGCGTTTTGAGCTTGTAGATCGGCTATTTTCGGCTAATGTTCCCCTTCACACAAAGATTTTGGCGGAGCCCCTGTAGTAACTCTGAGGACCCCCTAGGGGTCCCGGACCCCCTGTTGAAGACCCCTGATTTAATCGCTTCTGCATTATTTATTCTAATAAAATAATCTTTTTTAGGGGATAATATAAATATATATATATATATATAGAAATTAAAGGTAGGGTAAGTGATATTTTCGAGTCTCCCCATCTCTCCAGCTCTTTAATAAACAGAAAATACATTTTCCGGTAGGTGTCAAAATCTCAGCCAATCAGGATAAAGTACCCATTTTAAGCTTCATTTTTATAGTGTTCCAGTTCCAATTTTGCCTGCTCATTTCTTAGTGTCATCACTTCCAATTTCACTTGTTTAATCTATATCCTGATTGAGTTCTCTGTCCTGATTGGATAAAATTAGAAATGAAACTGAAACTGAAACGAAAATGCATTTTCTGTTTTATAAAGAGCTGGAGAGACAAGGAGACTCCTTTTACTGAACAAACACTCTATAGCAATGAGTACTATCAGAATATAGAGCTATTTAACACTTATTTTAACCAAAGAAAATCCCTTACCCTACCTTTAACTTGGGGTCCTTATGAATGCATCAGTTTTATTGTCACATCACAGGTTTACCAGTGTAAAGTAGTGGGTGGGAATTTGTTATTGTGTAGGGCAAGGAGGAAAAAAAGAAATCAATGACATAAGGTAGGTCCACGTAGCAGCAGGTATGTACATGAGGTTAGACATAAGTTAGGTCCACATAGCAGCAGGTATGTACAGTATGAGGTTAGACATACTGCAAGGTGCAAAAGGTAGCAGCACAACGGCAGGTCCACATAAGAAGGTATAGACGCTGAGCTGCATAAGGCCAGAACTTCACAGGCAACAATCCACATGGTAGATCTTAGGCATGTAACGATTTATCGTAAATCGATTCAAACTGGTGACAATTTTAATCGATTTAATAAAACATTTATTGCGATGCAAACAGCAGAGGGGTGTAAAAAAATATGAAAATACAGGATCTTTATAAGAGAATTGATAAAAACAAAAAGAGTAATTTCTTACTGTATTGATAAGAGAAAACACAGTATTGTAAAAAGAGAAGAAAATACTGGATTTGTGTAAGAAAAAAATAAGGTAATTTGTCTGGAAAATCATTTTGTTATAAAAAAATCGTATCGTGATTGGAATCGTATCCTGAGTTGAGTGAATCGTTACATGCCTAGTAGATCCACAAAGGAACATGAAAATGTTTGAGATCCATTGATTTAACATCAACCAGTTGACAATTCAAGTCAAAGTATGTGTGTGTGTGTGTGTGTGTGTGTGTGTGTGTGTGTGTGTGTGTGTGTGTGTGCGGTGAGTGAGAACATACTGATGTGGGTTCTGTGTATTATTGCACCAGGGAAGACCCTTCCAGAGCAACCAAGATGTCTGCCATGGCCTCACCGTTCAGGGTACCAGAGGACCCCCAGGGGCCAGGGGCCCAGCTGGAGCCAGGAGGCCCCACACACCCAGAGGAGAACCCGGGTACTGTACCCCTCCATCTCTCTCTCTCTCTCCCTGGTCATTATTGAGAAAGAAACCCCCACAGGGTGTAGATCCACTGATGCCAAGTGGATGAGTTTCTATGAAGGGGTTCATTTCTCAACAATGAACTTACCAGGAACACATCTGTTTTCATTTTAAGATTTATTTGGGCTATAAAAAAATAGCAGATATACAAGGCAAGCTCATAGCGCGGCACGGAAAGCTTGTAGATATGCTATTTTTTGGAAAATCGTGAAAAATGTGTGCAAATCTTTGAATATATATACAGTATATGTTTTGAAGCGAACATTTTTAATTCCGATCTGTGCTTCTGGGGGTCCCTGGAACAACATATTTTGAGATGGGGATCCGTGGCCAAATACATATCATTTTTCCTTGACATGGAAAAGTTGGAGCACCACTGATATAGCAACATACTGTTAGGATTTAGAAAACATTTTTAGATATGTATTTGGCCACGGACCCCCATCTCAAAATGTTTTTTTCCAGGGACCCCCAGAAGCAAAGATTTGAGTTACAAATGTTCGCTTTTAAAAATACATATTTATTCAAAGATTTGCACAACTTTTTACGATATCGGTGCCGCTATGAGCTTGTATATGTGCTATTTTTGAATAGCCAAAGAAATCTTAAAATGACACAGATGCTTTCCCGGCTTGAATGGGTGAATATAGAAATGAGGGGACATTAGTGTACTGTATGTGGTTAAGTGTTGACTTGTTGCTCCACAGCAGGTGTCAGAACTACACCCAAGATCCTGCTGAGGCCCAGTCCAGAAGATGAGGAGCTGTATGGGTAATGTCTCCTCTCCTCATTCATCACATCATGTCTGTCTCTCGGAAGGTTTAGTTTTGCATTCTCTCCGCGGCCGAGTTGCTGGCAGTGCAGCTTTACCTGTGTGTGTGGGGGTGTGTGTCTGTCTGTCTGTCTGTCTGTCTGTCTGTCTGTCTGTCTGTCAGCTCAATTCAGCTCAATACATGCAGCAATGCCTACATTTAAGGCCTTCGTATATATGTAGCACACACACACCACACACACACACTAAAATGACCGATCTACAATTTGAGTAAAAATATTTAAAAGTAAACAAATTGGGTAAAAACACTTATAACTTGTTAAAATGAGTAAAAATACTTAAAATCTCTCTCTTTCTTCTGTCGTCGACTTCTCTCCCTCATCCTTCCTTCTCTCCCTCACCCTTTCCGCACTCTTCCATTCCTCTGGTCGATCCCTCCCCCATCTCTTCTCTCTGCCATTATTCCCTCCCTCCCTTTCATCCTGTCTTCTCTCCTCCCTTCTGCTCCTTCCCCCTCCCCCTTCTCCTCCTCCTCCTCCTTCATCCTTGTCCTCCTCCCCTGCAGAGCCAACACCTCCATGGTGAGCTTCCAGAAGGGCGACAGCGTGGGCCTGAGGCTGGCGGGAGGAAATGACGTGGGCATCTTCGTCGCCGGCGTGCAGGATGGCAGTCCCGCCGAGGAGGAGGGCCTACGCACCGGAGACCAGATCATGAAGGTAAAAAGTTTTATTTTTTTTACATAAATGTTTTATGTTAATGTTATATTATCAATAACATCTTAGTGTTTTGCCAGTTATTTGGGGGGGCACTTGCAATATCTTCACGGCACACCAGTGGACCCCAGCCCACGCTGGTCTTAAGCATAAATCTTTAACCACTAGATGTTGGCTTTAATTTTTTATTTGATTTGATTGAATTGAACAAAATAACTTAAACCAAGGATAATCTTCCTTTTTACTGAATTCAGACGCCCTTTTAATAAAGTCATTTGTTTGCTTAATGTTTTACGTAAAGCACATCGAATTGCCTCGCCAAGTTGAAGTGTGCTTCACAAACGTGTGTGTGTGTGTGTGTGTGTGTGTGTGTGTGTGTGTGTGTGTGTGTGTGTGTGTGTGTGTGTGTGTGTGTGTGTGTGTGTGTGTGTGTGTGTGTGTGTGTGTGTGTGTGTGTGTGTGTGTGTGTGTGTGTGTGTGTGTGTGTGTGTGTGTGTGTGTGTGTGTGTGTGTGTGTTCTTCAAGGTGAACAACGTGGACTTCAGAGGCATCGTGAGAGAGGAGGCTGTGCTCTTTCTGCTGGAGATCCCTAAAGGAGAGAGCATCACCATCCTGGCCCAGAGCAAACCCCAAGGTAACACCATGTTCCACATGTTCAAGCCTTGAAGCCTGTGTTTCACTAGGGGTTGGAATCCAGAACCCGAAGGAACCGGATCCAACGTTGAGGAACAGGAATGGAACCGTTTCTGGAACAGGTTTTATCACACTGTCAGAGCTGGTATATGTCTGTTATACAATCACAATATGGTTCTCAAACTGTGTGTGTACAAATGGAACCAAATGGACCTATAATGGTCCATTTGATTCCATTTGTACACTGTAAGGGTCCATTTGGTTCCATTTGTACACTCTCAGGGTTACAGCCTTGTAATGGTCCATTTGGAACCCCAATAGGAATTGTTCAGGAATCGGACAGTTCGGGAACCGGAATCGTTACCACAGGAACCGCCAGAATCGTTTAAATCCTAAAGGATCCCAACCCTGTTTCACACGCCCAAAATATCAAGTTAAAAGTTAAGATCTACAAGCTCACTACGTGACGCATTGTGAGGTTGTTTATTTTCAGTGTGCGTTGTGAGCTTGTTATCAATATATATATATATATATATTTTTTTTAAATAGGCTTCTTTCTTCTTTATTTTTTTTCGTCCCATACAGTTTACAAAGACATACTGACGTCGGGACGGGGCGACTCCTTCTTCATCCGGACCCACTTTGAGTACGAGAAGGAGGGTCCCCAGGGCCTGGGGTTCTGCCGGGGGGACATCTTCAAGGTGGTGGACACCCTGTACGACGGCAAGCTGGGCAACTGGCTGGCCGTCCGCACCGCCAAGAACAAGCAGCTCCAGGAGAAAGGGCTCATCCCAAACAAGAGCAGGTAAAACCTCTTCTTCAACGGTTGGTTGTCAAACTTTTTCATGTCAAGGACCCCCAAATTGATATGTATTTGGCTACGGACCCCCCATATGAAAAGATTTTGTGCCAGGGGCCTCCAGAAGCAAAGATTTGCGTAAAAAATGTTCGCTTAAATTTTTTTTATATATATATATATATATATATATATATATATATATACTGTATATATAAATATAAAAAAATTGCAGATCTACAGTACAAGATTGATTTGAATAGCCAAAGTATAAAATATGGTTAAAGTGGTTAAAATAATTGTGACGCTACATTAACAAATTTAGCTGGGGACCCCCTGGAACCCCCCAAGGATCCCCTGGGGGTCCCCAGACCCCATCTTGAGAACCAATGCTCTTAACTACTTAAAACCCTATACTCGGTGGACCAAAGTTCCTTGAATATGGAAATTTGTATCAATATCTGAATTTGAATGGCGTCTATTAGAGTAATACAGTATAATTTTAGTTTTTAGTTGTGACTTGTGGGTGAAAATCACTCTTCCTTTTTCTTTTTTTTCTTTTTTTCTTGAAGTCAGATGTGTGTCTTGTATGAGTGATGGAAGTAACAACAATAAATCTAACCGACATAAAATAGAGCCGATGAAGTTGCAAATGAATTGATAAAACATGAGTTTATACAACAGCCAAAGTTTTATTTGAACTTGCATACAGTTTCAGCTGCACAATATGTCATCACTGGTGTGATTAATCCACTGAGTTATATAAGCACTTTCTTTATCAGTCTATTTGATGAGAAGTTGTAAACATGACATTTTAGTAGTTTGAAGTGAACTGGCTTGAGAAATTGTTTACAGTATGTGCTTTTATCATGAAATACTGCTTTCATGACTCACCTTATCTCTCTCTCTCTCTCTCTATCTCTATCTCTATCTCTATCTCTCTATCTCTATCTCTCTCTACTCCTCTCTCTCTACTCCTCTCTCTCTCTGTGTGTCTTTGTTTCTGTCCCTCCCTGACTCTGTGTCTCTCTCTCAGGGCTGACCAGTTGGCCAGTGTACAGAACTGTCATAAAGTGGCCCCTGGGGACCGCGCTGACTTCTGGCGCCTGCGTGGCCAACGGGCCGCGAAGAGGAAAGACCCCAGGAAGAACCGCGACGACATGAGCAGCGTCCCCCTGGCCACGCGCTTCCCCGCCTACGAGAGGGTGGTCCTACGAGAGGGTGGGTGTGTCCTACACTGTAAAAAAATATATATCCTCAGTGTCGGTTTAACTCTTGGCTACATTTGTACATGAGTTAAGTTAAATTACCACAGAGGATTTTGCAGTGTAATTGTTTGATGTAATTGTTTGAGCCACAAAGCTATTGCAATGTCTGTCTGTCTGTCTGTCTGTCTGTCTGTGTATTTTACTCCTAATACAAATTTCTTAACCAGAGGATGCTCAAAACACAGCTGAACTCTGCACAGCTCCACGTTGATTCTTTTTCTTCTTAATTTTTATTATTATGTGTAAAAGTGTTAAATCTTAACCCATTATTTTAAGGCAAATAAGAATTGTTTTCTTGTAGGTAATATATTGGTGTGTGTGTGTGTGTGTGTGTGTGTGTGTGTGTGTGTGTGTGTGTGTGTGTGTGTGTGTGTGTGTGTGTGTGTGTGTGTGTGTGTGTGTGTGTGTGTGTGTGTGTGTGTGTGTGTGTGTGTGTGTGTGTGTGTGTGTGTGTGTACACAGCTGGTTTCCGCCGTCCTGTGGTGCTGTTTGGACCCATCGCTGATGCTGCAAATGAGAAGCTGGCCTCAGAGATGCTTGACCAGTTTGTCGTCGCCAGTGAGTCTCTGCCTACGTGTTGTGTGTGTGCGAGTTTGTGTGCATTGTATAGTATGTGTGTTTGTCTGCATGTTAATTGCATATGTATGTGTTACTTCACTGACCTCATACAGTTGCATTGTATCTGGGTCTCTATGTTAGAAACGGAACCTAAAGATGCAGGATCTGAGAAGTCCTCTGGAGTGGTTCGTCTCAACACCATCCGACAGATCATTGAGCAGGTGTGTACTAGAGTGGATACAGAAACAGTCTGTGTGTGTGTGTGCATGCACGCTGGGCCAGACCTAGCCTGTTGACTGTCTAAACGGAAGTACTGGCATTTCTGCATGAAACCTGTGTTGTGATTGGTTGAAAAAGACTGTTTCTGGGGGAAGTACATATGACGGATGTCCCGCCCTTGAGACATTTTCTGCATTAGGTCGTTACCAGGCTTTTCTCCTCTGAGATGAGAAAAGGCTCGGAACGAGGCCTGCGTGCGTGCGTGCGTGTGCGTGTGTGTGTGCGTGTGTGCAAAGTACTGGATAGAGTAGACACTCTAGACTGGATATGAGCACTGCTGAACAATAAATATAAACCATGCAGCAGCAATGCCAGTGGCTTCTCTCTGGGCAGCTACTCTCTGACCCTCTTGGTCAAATCTTTGTCTTCCTGCACCGTTTTGACTAAGTGAGTGGTTCTCAACCTTTTGAACTTGGAGCCCCCCTTATTACATCTGACTCGTGCCGAGACCCCCCACACTTGCGCACACGCACGCACTTGTGTTTTTCAGGCATGTTAACCCCTTAACCCCTATACTCTTATGATGAATCGCAAAAATAGCAGCCTGTCTGCCATTGATTTCTATGGTAAAGACTCGGTGTCTGCCGTTTTTTGATGCGCGATTCAAGCAGACAATAGTTAAACTTTTGGAGAGGAGCGCTGCTCTTCTGATCCTCCTGGCTGTGCCTGACAATACGGTCATTTACGAACGTTTAATTATTACTACAACCATGAGAAGTCCATGTTTACCGTTGTTTCAGCTAAGCTATTTGTGCTAATAACGCAGATGACAGGACGTTGGAGCACAACGTCCTGTTGTTTCCTGATCGTCCTGATCGTTTTGAACAATGCAGGTGTCAATAAATGCTGCGTGTGAGCGCTATGGACATGCTATCCAGAGCTTTCTTAGTGTGCTCCACAGTGCTGTTATGTGTGGGAGTCAAAGGTATATTTCATTTTCAAACATGTTTGGGGTCAATTTAACGTCTTTAAAGGCTTTTGTGAGCACCCCGGACAGTTTTTAAGTTGCTTGATTTGGTATTTAGATATTTGATATAAATTTGATCCGACACGCCCCCTGCCATAAACCCATTGTTTGTAACTTCAAACTCCATTTTAACCATGATACTGTAGATTCATTGAAAACACCCGTCCTTGGTTCTGGTGACTCCTACTGCCCTTAAAATGGAGTTTGAAGTTACAATGGGTTTGTATAGGAAGGGGGCGTGTCTGATGAAATGAATATCAAATATCTAAATACTGAATCAAGCAACATAAGAACTGTCCAGGGTGCTCAAAAAAGGCTGAGTAGACGTTAAAATGACCCCAAACAACTCAATTCATGACTTTGTGCAACATGTTTAAAATGTTGGACTACCTCCAACAGAGGCCCGGACCCCAGGTTGGGAAACACTGCCCTAAAGTTTAAACATGCCCTGCTTCCTCGCTTCCAGGACAAACACGCGCTGCTGGACGTGACGCCCAAAGCGGTGGACACCCTGAACTACACCCAGTGGTACCCCATCGTCATCTTCTTCAACCCGGACAGCAAGCAGGGCGTCAAGGCCATGAGACACAGGGTCATCCCCGGCTCCAACCGCAGCGCGCGCAAACTCTACGACCAGGCCGTCAAGCTGAGGAAGACCTGCGCACACTTATTCACTGGTTGGCATTCATTGTACACACTCACACTCACACACACACACACACACACACACACACACGTGCGCACAAAAGCACCCACTCACATAGAAACGCGTCGTCATCTTGTAGATCGGCTATTTTTGCTATTGTCCCTGAGACCTGATTCTACAAATGCCTTCTAAATCAGTAGTTTGCACACTTTTTAATTTTTTTTCAAAAATGTAAAAGAATTGCAGATGTACAAGCTCGCTTGTATATCTGCTAGGAATGCCAGGGTCATTGTGATAACCATATGTTTTTTTTATTAAATTGTGATTTTAATGATGTGATTGTCCCACTCACATGGATATTTAAAAGCTTGCTGAATGGGTTAGAGAGGCAGCCGGGGGAAACAGAATGGCCCAGGTTAGATTCCCAGCCCCATTTCAAGAGGGTACATGAGCATAAATGAATGAAATCTGTGTATGTTGACAGTTGAGTTCTGTCCCTGTTCACCTACACAGGTGTAGTTGGGGGTTTAAAGATAATACCTGAAACCAGCCAGTAGATGGCAGCAGTGGACCTACAGTAGCTCTTCCAGCAATAGGGTTCCATAAGGACTGTCATTTAGATGGAGGCCACTCTGTATGTTTGATAAGGGCTGGCACATACTGTGTAGGACTTCTCAGACTGCCAGTGCAAAGGAAGACTGCTGTTAGTATCACTAAAGTGAAGATACGTTTAGCTTACACCTTACTGTGTGTATCGTCTCTGTCGGGTGGAAACCATTATTTCCAAAACTGCTACTTTTCAGGATTCAAATACAAAAAGCAGCAAAAGTAGAAGATCTACAAGCTTGTGGATCTGCTACTTTTTATGCTTTTGTGTGACGCTGTAGTATGATCAAGTAGGGCGTTAATTTACGGAAAATAATTACAATATGGAGGTTTCTGCCAGACGGCAACGATATCCTGCTTTGCCAGTGTTTTGTGGCAGTGAGAGGAGGTGAATTATTTGGGTTTGTCGGCACATCTGGAGATGCAGGAGTTCTGAGACGGTAGGGCAGGCCATCAGAAGTTCTGAATGACGTCAGTTTGTAGTTCTATCACCTCCCTTTCTCAGGACTTTGGAAGGTGAATGTATCAGGCTGTATTTCTACAGCTCGACCAGAAGTCCTAGGCCACCGATTACTGATGTTTTGACTGATATTTTGTAAATAAATAAATAAGATAGAAATAAATAGAAAAATAAAGGAAATAAATCAAATTAAGTTTCTATTTGTGAACATTTAACTCGTAAAAAAAATAACTTTTTTCCTCCTGTCTGTCTGTCTCCACTTCCTCCTGTCTCTCTACACTTCCTCCTGTGTGTCTCCACGTCCTCCTGTCTGTCTGTCTCCACTTCCTCCTGTCTGTCTCCACTTCCTCCTGTCTCTCTCCACTTCCTCCTGTCTCTCTCCACTTCCTCCTGTCTGTCTCCACTTCCTCCTTGCAGCCACTATAGAGCTGAACTCATCCAATGACGGTTGGTACGGCAGCGTAAAGGATTCCATCAGAGAGCAGCAGACGCAGGCTGTCTGGGTGTCTGATGGAAAGGTACACACACACACACACACACACACTAGTTTAGTCACCCTGATGAAGGCTGTGTGCCGCAACACGTTGGTGTGCTGTTTTTTTTTGTTCAGGTCAGATTAAAATTTTCAGGCCCGTTGAGAACTCTCTCTCACACACACACACACACACACACACACACACACACACACACACACACACACACACACACACACACACACACACACACACACACACACACACACACACACACACACACACACACACACACACACACACACACACACATACACACGTGACCATGATGTCACTGTCAACGTCTATATCTGTGTTCTCCTTCCATCATCATCTCACATCTTATCTCACATCTTACCTCCTGTAACTGTGTGTGTGTGTGTGTGTGTGTGTGTGTGAGGTTTTGTGTGAGAGGTTTTGTGTGAGACGCGTGACTTTGTGTGTGTGTGTGTGTGTATGTTTGTAGTGTACTTGTATTACTGTACTTGTGAGGGCCAAATATCCTTAATTGAGCGTAACGAGGTATAACTCAGGCTTTAGGTTTAGGATTGGAAACCGCTAAAAAAAGGTAAAAATGTCATCAAAAATATTGTGGTCCTAAATAGTTTATGTCCTCATAAGTATAGTAATGCATAAGGGGGCGTGTGTTTTCCTATATCCTGCCAGTGGTGCTCTAGCTTGGCTGTGTTTTTCTTTTCTTTCCTCTTCTCTGTCTTTTCTGTTTTCTCTCTTCTTCTGTTTTTTCTCGTGCTGTCCATCCTTCCTTCCCTTCTATCCTTCCTTCCTTCCCTTCTATCCTTCCTTCCCTTCTATCCTTCCTTCATTCCTTCCTATTCTCCTTCCCATCTATCCTTCCTTCCTTCCATCCTTTCCTTCCTTCCTTTCTTCCTGCCTTCCCTTTTCTTCCTTCTTTCCTTCCTTCCTTCCTTCCTTCCTTCCTTCCTTCCTTCCTTCCATCCTTTCCTTCCTTCCTTTTCTTCCTTCCCTCCTTTATTCCTTCCATTCCTTTCCTTCCTTCCTCTCCTATCCTTCCTATCCTTCCTCTCCTTCCTTCCTCTCCTATCCTTCTATCCTTCCTGTACACCAAAGATCCATCATGTGTCTCTTCTAGCTGGAGGGGGTGGAGTGTGAGCTGGACTGTGGACAGGACGTGGAGCGCATGTCCTTCCTGTCGGCCATGTCTGCAGACTACCTGAGCCTGGACAGCCGGCTCATGGCGTCCGACCAGGATGACACGGCGGACGAGGGCGGGGCCTACACGGACGGCGAGCCGGACGGCGCCGCGGAGCCGCTGGAGCAGCGCATGCTGCTGTCACACGTCTCCGCCATCAGCCGCTCCTCTGAGCCTGTCATGGCTGAACAGGTCAGTGTGTAGCGCGCGCACGCACACACACACACACACACACACACACACACCAGACGCCAGACGCCAGGTTCTAAATGTGCCAGTGGAAGAGTAGGGAGAGGGAGACCACCTCCAACCACTGCATATTCTCCAGATAATATAATATATAATATCCTTCACATATTATGTGAAGGACAGATACTCAGAGATT
This sequence comes from Gymnoscopelus braueri, assembly GCF_963280865.1. NCBI lineage: Eukaryota > Metazoa > Chordata > Actinopteri > Myctophiformes > Myctophidae > Gymnoscopelus > Gymnoscopelus braueri. Next base: position 7,981,327 of record NC_137608.1, read on the forward strand.
TTACGCATTCATAGAAGGCTGTCCTCCTGTCTTCTGCATGGCTGTGTGCTGTGTGTGTGCGTGCGTGTTTGTGTGTGTGTGTGTGTGTAGATTCTGCGCAGGTGCAGTCCAGACCTACACATGAGGAGGGTGGCCAGTGGTGAAGCGAAACCAACAAAACCCGTGTTCCTCACAGACAGTCCCAAGGTATAACACCTCCAATAGCTTAAAAACACAAGCCAATTTCCAATGGATCCAATTAGATGCAAAAGACTTCAAAGGGATGATTTAGAGCCTGTGCTTGCAAAATCTGTCATATTCTAATAATGTGTATACTATAAGTAAACATAATGCTGTGTGTGTGTGTGTGTGTGTGTGTGTGTGTGTGTGTGTGTGTGTGTGTGTGTGTGTGTGTGTGTGTGTGTGTGTGTGTGTGTGTGTGTGTGTGTGTGTGTGTGTGTGTGTGTGTGTGTGTGTGTGTGTGTCAACGGTCTGAGAGTGAAAATGTCCCACTTGATTAACCCATTAAGGCCTGAGGTTCCGATTCTACAAAATGTCTTCTAAATCCTAACAGTTTTCTGAAAAACCAATGTTGCTATATCAACTTTTTCATATCAAGGACCTCCATAATTATATGCATTTGGCCGCCGACCCACATCTGAAAATGTTTTGTTCCAGGGACCCTGGAGTTGAGTTAATAATATATTCAAAGATTTGCACCCATTTTCACTATGTTTTTTCAAAAATAGTGTATTATGTGTTACTGATGAATTGAGTACAGTGGACCTCAATGGAAACAAGCTCCCTGGGGCTTTGTGTTATCCTTTTAGCATAACCTTTGACTTTACTACCTGTACTGTTAACAAACATGTTAATAAAGTATTCAATCAATCAATCAATACAGTAAATAAATCACATGCGGCCACCGGCGCACATAATCAGCATCACTTTGTGTTGCATTGGATTTTTTCCTTTCTGTAGGAGAGTATGAAGAGCTTATTTTGAACATGAATTAAAAACAAATCAAATACAAAACAGAAAAAAAACAAGCATAGCAACAACAATGTTTGAAAAGGAGTAGGAGGAGGTGTAAACGTATAAACTCCTACCCCCCCTTTGGCCAATGTAAACTGATAACAATGTATTAACTGATAATTATCACAATGTTTATACACAACCCAAAACATTTCCCAACGTGTTCAAAGAAAACATACAAATTAACTGTAGTAATAACAGAAATAAATACATAAAACCAACCTGTTGACCAATTTAAACCCTGCATCTGGTCTCCACTCCACACTCAACATTCTTAACTGAAAACTGCCGATCCACCAGAGTAGCGTTGTAGGGTCTCCCTTTGTTTCATCAGACACACTAAATACTAACACGCATTCGTCTGTCAGGTAAAGCTGGCTCTGAGGGAGCACCATCACCCGCACCATCACTTGCACCACCACCCTCCTCCACCAGGGGGCGTCGGCCGAAGCTACGACTCCCCGTCCAGCAGCAGCCCCGCCAGCAGCAGCAACGACGGTCCTCCCCCCGTCGCCGTCCCCCATCATCACCACCATCCGGCCCGGTCCTCCAGCCCGCTCCTACCCGCCCACCACCTCAACTCCTTCGGCAAGATCCAGCCCCTCGCCCCGCCCCTCGCCCCGCCCATGAAGCCCGGCGCCGGACTCGGCAGGACTCAGCCGGACGCCGCCCCCCCGGCGCCCACGCCGTCGGCCACGCCGTCGGCCGGCGCACTCCTCGCTCCTCCGTCCAGCGCCGCCAAATCGGCGTCGTCCAGCGGGCAGGGCAGCCCCGTGGAGGACCCGTCCACGCGCTCCTTCCTGGGGAAGATCAAGGCCTTTGAGAAGATGGACCACTTGGCCCGCGCCCACCGAATACTGGAGCTGCAGGAGGCCCAGAGTGCCAGGGTGGGTCACAATTAGGGATGTCCGATATTATCGGCATAAGTTCTTACTGTATGGTGTGTTTGATATGAAATGTGAGTTTACCATAATCACAGTAATCCTTAATCATATTCCATCATATTCAAGGGCTTTAGCAGACAAATGAGACTCCAGTCACTTTCAAATTAGAGCACTTCAGAGGGCAGGTGTGTGTGTCTGTGTCCAGCTGACGCTCGTTGACGCTCGTTAATGTTATAGGCATCAAAGCAATTACGTTTCTGCACTGTCAAATAGGCCAACATCTAATCTGAGAGATTAGTGGGACTCATTCAAATGACCACCAGTGAGTCCCGGGACTCACTTTATTGAAAACCTAACATCACCATATTATATTAGTTTTAATTAGATATTATATTGATGTTATAGCTATTTTATTTTATTAGGTACTGTATGTGATGTTACCTGACAATTAGTTGACTTTTGTTGAAAAAGCCAGCGGTATGGGTTGATATCGGAAATTAGGAGTTGGACAATATCTGTATATCGGATATCTGTAAAAAAATCTATATCGAACATTCCTAGTCACAATCTAGGTTATTATAGTTATTTGTCAAATCTGTATGGTAGAGTGTGTAAATACAATATAACGTATAATGGTTGTATTCTGTCTCCTTTGTCCTCCTTCTATTGAGACACAGGATCTGACACGAATTTTGACCTGATGGTCAAGATTCAATTTATCCCGTGAGCAAACGGGCAGGCTCTATTAGCTCAATGGAAAAAAATGTCAGGACTTGCGCAGGAAACAGGGTTCAAATCCGGGGATAGAAGAGGAAAGTTAGTGCAGCTTTAACTATAACCAAAAAAAATGGAATTGGAAAAACATTTTAGTTCACTGAAATAATAATAATAAAGATGAGGCATTATGAAAATGTATGACTAACTGAAACAGTGTTGTGTGTGTTTACAGAACTAACTAAAATCATAGAGCAAATGTCATTGTTTTAGTTTTATCCAACCTAATATTTGGAAGGATATGAAATCTTGTCTTGTTTTTAATCTGTGCCATTTTTAAGCCCTTGTTGTTAAACATTGTAAAAAATCTTCACAAATTGTTAGTATCAGATCTACAAGCTCACAATGTGTCGCAATGAGACACATTTTGTGAGCATGTAGATCTGCATTTTTTTTTTAAAAAGGCATTTGTCTTTCTGGGTCTTGACGATGACCTGACAACCTTTTTTGCATGTGAACGAGTGATCGAGTTTTAACTGTGTGTACATTCCATTCCAGGTGTAAATTGAATCCATATACTGTAATGTTGCCGTCGGGCAGAAACCTCTTATCTCCATGTTTTAAGTTTTTGTGTTTTTTCGTAAATTAACGCCCTATACTTGATCATACTACAGCGTGACACAAAAGCATCGAAAGTATCAGATCCGCAAGCTTCGCGCCGCGCCTACTTCTGCTTTTGAATTTGAATCCTGAAATTTAATAGTTTTGGACATATGAGGTTTCCACCCAACAGAAACGATAAATAATATTTGAGCACAACGTTAACATCAAATGCTCCATGTCGTCCTCCTGTGTTCAGCTGGAGATCGCCCAGAAGCACCCTGACATCTACGCTGTTCCCCACAAGACTCCCAAACTGGACAACAACCGCCCACAGCCTATAGGGTAACGTCACGCTTTTAACATCGAAAGGTGATATTGATAAGATTCTTGTGTAGAATAAGCAAGGGATAACTGCTGGGTATTTAAGGGATTTATTTATCAATAATGACCGGCTACCCGTCAATTATCCCGCTTATTACACGGCTACTTAATAAATTAATTAATAAATTGACACAAAAGTAACAACAAAACGAAGTATTTCCTTGCTTACGACAATGAAAGTATTCCATTAGTGTTGGGCTGGGCGAATACGGTCGCCTTGGAATACAAGGAAGTGTTGATCAAATAGAATGCATTTTTGGTTAATGCATAATGTTTTCAAAATCATTCTTGAGAGCAACGTTTAGTGTCATGTAATGTAAATGACATGGCTGTCATGTTGAATACAGCATAAAATCAAGCAGCAGGTTGATATGAGCAGGTGCTCTGAGTCTTTGATTAGACAGCGGTCTGTTATTGAGCTCATCGGTCATTATACAGAAATAACAGACCGCTGAATTCAGCGATTCAGAATCAAGCATTCAACCAAGCCGTGTAATAACAATAATAATAATAATAATAATTAATTTACTATTAACTTACTATTATCTTATTACTACTTTCTTTGCTACTGCAATGTATTAAACCAGAACCTGAACAAAATATTTGTTCTCATACGTACTCACATACTTGTCCCACAAATGTAACCATGAAGAAACGTCAGACCTTGAACCTTGTTCAGTAACGAGGGTCTCCCCGTCTCTCCAGCTCATTAGTGAAACCGCAAATACATTTTCAGTTAGGTATACCAATTTTATACAATCAAGAGCGAGAACTCATCATCTCTGTCGGGTGGAAACCTCATATGTCCAAAAAAACAAAACAGTGACTTTCCAGGATTCAAATTCAAAACGGCAAAAGTAGCAGATCGACACGCTCAAAACGTGTCGGTTTGCGCCACGTTTTGTGTGACGCTGTAGTATGATCAAGTAGGGGCGTTAATTAACGAAAAAACACAAAAAGTTAAAATATGGAGATAAGAGGTTTCTACCCGACAACAACGACATACAGAGGAAAAAGAAAACAAAACACAAAATCTCGAAACTGCATTATGGGAAATGCAGTTAATTGTAATTAATGTACGGTTTGTTTCCTGTTTCTGATGTACCAGGTCCAGCTCGCACCCGGAGGCCCGCCTGCCCAAGGTGCCGTACTCTGAAGGCAGACCCTTCTACACCAGCACGGTGGAGGGCGACGCTTACTGCACCCCCAAACTCGACCAGTACCAAGACACTGAACTCTAGTGTTGAGCCTGACTTCGTACTTTGTCACAAGACCGCCGTCACGCAGCGAAAAGAGCCGACGTACAAGCTCGCGTTGTGAGCTTGCATGTCTGCTGTTTTCGCCACGTTACTGCATCGTATGTCGGAGTATATATATTAAGTATTACTGTACCACACACCAGCTCAACGAACCGTCAATGTACCACACGCACACACACACACGCACACACACACACACACACACACACACACACACACACACACACGCCTAGCGTACACTTTTGACTGCTAGTTTAACTCTGCGGGTTACATTTTATTTAATTTTTTTAACACTCTCAGAGGTAAACCAACACTCGTACTCTTGCACACACTTTACATACTCACCATTCCATCGGGGCTCCGCGCACCCACCAGGCCCTGCAACCAATCCGCTGCTGACTTGGAAGCACTTCCTGCTTCATCGAGTTTTTTCCAAACAACAAAAACACTCGCTTCAAGGAAGTGAAAGCAATCCGTGCTATCCGTCAGGCTAGCACGTAGCACTGTTCTTCTCTCGTGTGCGTTATTTACAAAAAACAACAACACTAAAAGGCTTTCCCATGTTGCTGGTTTGGAGTTTTGTTTACTTTTTTTCTTTTTTACTTATTTGTTTCTCTTTAACTTAAAAAAAAGAGAAAACTTGAGTAATCGGGTAGCACTTGTTTTCTTGCCTATGCAACTCTTTCAGTTTGTGCTCAGCAACTGAAACCTATGCCCGTTTTCTTGCGCAGTTGCGCGCCGGTGCCGCACGCCACAAGAAAATCCGATCTGCCCGCTCGTTCGGCACGTGGCACTGGCACGCAACTACGTATAAATCGGGCTGAACAGCCACGGGTTCCCCCGAACCAGAACCCCACAACCCCCACCCCCCCACCACCACCAAACAAAGCCACACAATGTCCCCAACTGTCGCTTTCTGTCCCTTTTTGTATCTCCTGTAATCGCCAGCAAGCTGCAAACTCATTATGTAAAATATATATATATATTCTATATATTCTATATACAGTATGTGTGTGTGTATATATATATAACATATATATAATATAATGTCAAGTGTTTATACTGCTACCTTTGCATTCTTTCCTATATGAAAATGCCTGTGTATACATACATAGATCTATTATACTCTCATATGTGTATATGAGAAAAAAGAGAGAGAGTCTATATAATAGTAACACTGGAATTTGTTACAAATGTTTTGAAGTGCCTTTTTTCTTTCGGAGAAACATGAGGTTCAAGCCTAATTTACGCTCTGTCGCATGGCGGCGACGCGCGCCGAAAATAGATGACCTACAAGCTCACAAGGCGTTTTGTTTGTTTTATTTATTGACATCAAAACATTATGTACAGCATGTAATTGCTTACACAAGTCAAAAGGACGCCCATAATCTTTCCATTGTGGTCCTACTGTATAGATGTTGTGACCTGGAAGAAGGGGAAAAGAGAAAATTCGTACTCAAAAAGTTCTTCAAGGATGACTTAAAGCTGGCGATAGCACCAATCAACTTCGAGGTCTGCAACTACATTCCATTAAAGGTGGCTGCTGCAGAATATAAAAACGATACCTTTCCCATACCGCTTTTAAATCTACACGGAACAAAGTGGAGTATACTACGCGTTGTGAGCTTTTCGGTCGGCTATTTCCAACATTCGACACCGCCGTGCGACGAAGTAACGAATGGGGCATCGCCCAGCCTTGTCCCTCCACCTCCACGTTCAGCGCCCCCTGGTGGCCACGCAGCCAAGGATCCAGTGCCACTCAAACCGTAAAGCCTGATTTTGTTGTCGTCGGCCAGAAACCTCTTATCTACATATTTGAACTTTTTTGTGTTATTTTTTGGTTAATAAATGCCCTACTTGATCTATTTTTGCTGCTTTTGTGTGAGGCTGTAGCATGATCAAGTTTTTTTTTGTTTTGAATTTGAATCCTGAAAAGTAACAGTTTTGGACCCGACAGAGACGATTTAAAAGGTGCTTTAAGTGATTTTTATTTGTTTTGGTGTGTGTGTGTTTGTTTTTTGTTTTGTTCAATTAAGTGTATATTCTGATAGTAATCATTGCTATAAGAGGGTTTGTTCAGTAACAAGGGGTCTCTCAAGCTCTTTCGTAAACATTCAGGTCTGAATACCAATTTTTATCCAATCAGGAGAGAGAACTCATACAGCATACACGAGTGAAATTGGAAGTGATGACAAAAATAATTGAGCAGAGAAAACTGGAACACAAAGCTGATAAATTATCTTTCTGGGGTTCTCTTTCTTATTGGGTGAAATGTGTTTACTGTTAACTAAAGAGCTGGAGAGAGAGAGGTCCCTGTTACTGAACAAACACAAATATCACTTATACAGCACCTTAAGCCTGATTTATACTTTGTACGTTGTACGACGGTGTTGCGCGCCAAAACTAGCAAATCTAAAAAGCTTGTAGATTCGCTATTTTCGGCACGTGACACCATCGTACGACGGAGCATAAATGAGACGGTATTCTCCGTGGCACCACGATGTCGCTTGCTACAGAGAAGTCATCTACAAGCTATCAAAGCGTTGCAACGCAACGTAGACCATAGACCGTTTCTTTTTGGCGCGCGAAAACGTCGCACAATGGAGTATATCGTCTTTGTCGGGTGGAAACCTAATTTCCAAAAGTGTTACTTTTCAGGATTCAAAAATAGCGAAAAGTAGCAGATCTGCTATTTTTCATGCTTTTGTGTGACGCTGTAGAATGATCAATTAGGGCGTTAATTTACGTGAAACTGAAAAAAGTTAAAATTTGGAGATAGAAAGGTTTCTGCCTGACAGTTATGTTAATGCTGTTTCCATGCGCCTGCACGGTGTGTGTGTCGCCTGGTGTCAGGCCGTTTTTATACTCGTAAGACAAGACACTCCATCGGCTGTGCCAGCAAAAATAAATGGCGTATTTTCCGGAGACACATGACAATTTGGGTGGGCCTACATGGCCATGGGCCGAAAGACTGAGAGTTTTGCTTACGGTACGAGCAGCACACACACATACATGGCACACCGACCACAACCACCCCCGCTTGTCTGTCTGACTGGCCTTGATCGCAAACCCAATCCGGTTGGACAGAAATATATTAGACTACTGATAAGATAGTGTCACTGTCAGGCAGAAACCTTGTATCTCCCTATTTGATTTGAATGTCTTTTTTTTTTTTTTCATGAATGAATGTTTTATACTTCATTGTATGACCGTTTCATGCAAAAAATCGACATGCTCACAACATGTTTTGAGCTTGTAAATCTGATATTTTATTAATTTGTATTTTTTTTTATTGAACATTTCTGCCTATAAAGACATGCCCAAAAATAGGGACACCAGGATGAAAGTGTTTAAGTCTGTCTTTAGCTTTTTATAAAATTTGAACCGATGAAAAGTACTAACAAGAACTTGTGACTAAACAACAACTACATTGGATCAATTTGAACGCAGGTTCTTGTTTTTCCATTTCCTGAAAAGTTACGGTTTTGGACATACAAGGTTTACCACCTGACCATGCAAAGATACGGCCGCTGTAGACGTTACATTTGACTTGGTATCTCATGCCAGACTACTATTCCACAATCTTCGAAATGCTGTATAGTCGCTGTCGGGGAGAAACCTCTTATCTCCATATTTTGACTTTTTGTGTGTTTTCGTAAATTTACGCCTTCCTTGATCATACTACAGCGTCACACAAAAAATATCAAAAGTAGCAGATCAGCTACTTTTGATACTTTTGAATTTGAATCCTGGAAAGTAACAGTTTTGGACATATGAGGTTTCCACCCGACAGAGACGATATTGAGTCTGTAATTACGGCCCCCGGAAAGTTTCTGTTCACAAAAACATTTTACAAAATATCTTTAATAAAATATTTTTTAATTTCCATTTCTGCTGAAGCAGCAAGCTTAGATTTGCTTTGACTAATTTGATTTTACAGGAATTATTTAACGCGACTGCGAAGAGGACACGGAAGTTGGGACGAGGTGGACAGAAGAGACTCTGACGGACGCATTTTAAAATTGTGGGAGGCAACTAGTCTTGTCTCGAGAGACTGATACGTTTGACTTCAGGAACCTTCAAGAAATGTTTAAATCCATAATAGTATCTTACAATTATGCCTGTCCTGTTCGATGTAAGACCGGATAGGTTGCTGTACTGTAGCAGCAGCCTGTAGCCTCTGAAAAGACGAAGAATCCCTCTATCTATGTCACTGGAAGAGTGATGGCTGCCGCTGTACTCTAGTGAACTCTGTTTTGAAAATGTTACAAAATGTAAATTGTCAAAAGACAAAGTGACCGCACACACTGCTATAACAAAGGTGCAACAGTTTATTTTAGGACGCAGAGTAAAAATGACCAACGTTTTCGTGAAAATCTCAAGGTTGCCGTGTTAAGTGGTCAGATGGGTGGGAAAACTTTTTTTCCTCCTTTTTTTTAAAAGAAAAAAATACCATGAAATTTTTGGGGTGTGACATCTTTTTCATATTAATGTAATATTATCATAACATTTTTGTGTTTTGCCAAGTATTTGGGGTCTCATTTGCAATACCCTCACGGCCCACAGGTTGGGAACCACTGATCTACCAAGATAACAAGGCCTCACATCACTCAAACATCAGTTCTCCTGTCTCGTCTGCAAAGCTACACTGTGGTTCTACAGAGTATGAATGATAAGAGCCGTCCGTACACACCGGGAGCGATTTTATTTTTGTGCGATAAATTCATATTAATTTAAACATGCTGTTTGTGTTATGAGTGGGCCTACGTGTAGCCTGGCTCCACCCCCTGAATCGTTTGCCTCGCATTCAGGGTCTGGTGACGCTGTCGAAGGCGGGTGTTTCTTGGTTGAAAATCTGTACGACGAATCGGGATCGGGATAATCCAGTATGAACCAATTGCCAAAGAGTCCCACTATGGCCACGCCCCCATCTCAGAAAAAGGCTGCAATGAGAGGGCTTTCAGACTGAATAATGGAGTGAAACGAAATGAAAATTCAGGTGTTTTCAGGCTAGCCTACGTGCACACTGAACGCCATTATAAGAAGGCGATGAACCGACGCAATTATGTTTCAAAACATGGTCTATTTTTCAACATGGATCAAATCTTCAACCTTGTATGAATGAGACATTACAAAGATATGTAATTGCGTCGCTTCTTTGTATGGTGTATTCGCTCCCAATCTGGGAACCCATTCGTAGAAAAAAAAGAGGAAAAAAAAATGTTTTCGTTCGTTTTTGCCTCTGGCGGCGGGCACCACCTCCTTCATCGTGTCGAAACAGGAACTCGGTTTGACTCCTCCCCTTTCTCGTCCACTTCCTCCCGGGTGCATCTGTGTTTATTCCCACTTAACAACAACACTACGTGTTAAGGGCATGGTGCTGACAGATTCTATCTTCAGAGATGAATTCGCTCCTGGTGTGTAACGACATTTAGGCTTCAGGCCTCTCTCTCCGGTATTAGTCGAGGTATTTCTGTGTCTGAAAACTTGATTGTATCTTCAGTTTCTTCCACAACATGTGTTACAGAGTCCTTGTGAAGGGATTCAGAGACTTGCTTTCATGTGAACGAGTATTATGCTCATGAAATACACTTTCACAGACAGAGGATAGTTATTAAAGGAGCACTTCACCCATTTATCTTCATATAATTGGTCCTCACTAATGCTCATTATAAGATGCCATCATTTCTGTCTACTCGCTCAGTTCAGAAACCTGCCTACCAATGACATTATTGGTTGGCAGGTTTGGTCATTTCAAACAAGATTTCTACTCTTGTTTTTGTTTTTCCTTTTTTTCCCAAATTCAGCATGCTAACTTTCCAGGAGCTTGGAATTCCCATTGATGTCATTGGTAGGCAGGTTTCTGAACTCTCCACAGCCCACCATTGAGACACAGAGTGAGTAGACAGCAATGGTGCCTATCTTAATAAGCGTTATGAGGACCACTTACTGTATATGAAGATAAAGTTGAAAATGAGTGAAGTGGTCCTTTAATGAATTATGTCCACTTCAAGTTTTTTTTTCGTTTTTTTTCTTTGGAATTACACCTTACAACACCAAATCAAATAAACGGTATTTAACTTAACGGTCGTGCTGTCTTTATTTGGACAAAAGGGACAGTGTTGCCAAGTCTGCTTATTATAAGCGACTTCAGGCTTGTTTTTCTGTAGAGTAACTTGTAAATATTGGTAGTTGCGGGATGGTTTTTTTGGGGCTTGTTTCTGAAGTGTAGTTGCTTATTTGCCTGCTTACTATTGTGGTTCTCAAACATTTTCATGCCAAGGACCCCCAAATGAACATGTACGTATTTGTCCGCGTAACCCCATCTGAAAATATTTTATGCCAGGTAATGGGATTTAAGATTTGTGTATTTAAATTGTTTCAAAAATATTCCAAATAGGCCTAGCCTACTTATCTTTGTTTTTCAAGATTCTTTGAAAATAGCAGGCATTCCACATTTTGGTAGAACAAATTCAACCCCATGTTTGTGCCGAATCTGGGTTGAATGAGATCAGTGGAGCTCCCTCTGGTGTTGTGCCTGTGTGCGTCTTTTACTTTATTGAAGTAGTTTGACAGGAACATGGGTGTCTCTGTAGTCTTGAGTAACTTGAAGACCAGGCCCATTGCAAGTTGCTGTGCTCTGTCCTCTGGGTTAGGTGAGTTCTAGGTGTGAGGCCAAGTTTGTTTTGAGAGGTCTGAAGCCTTGTTTTTGTGGTGCTATAGTACCATTAGGTGCATGCATAATCAAAATGACATTGGATGAGTGCTCCAGCCCAGCTAGTGTCCTCAGTGTATTCCTACTGACCAACAAGGAGATCCTGCTCAAAAATCTTGTTCTTTGGTTGACTTTCCTGATTGCTTTTGTTGCCATTTTTTCAATGGAAAGATTGTCCTCTAAAATACAACCCAGGTAGGTAATTTCTTCTTTCCTTGTGATAACATTGTCACCCACTTTGACCTTGAAGTCAAAGAGGGTAATTCTGGACCCAAAAAGTATGGATTCAGTTTTGCCCAGCTTTAAACATCACAATTCATATGACTAACCCACGCAGTAACCCACGCAGTATGCAAATAATGGATTTTATAACGCACTACATTTGCAAGAAATCTTCTCCGGACAGGGGAAGGTCCTGTCAGGAGAAGCTGATGCTGGTTATGGGTGATGTTTTTATCTGGTGTGGGGTGCCTATTAGGATTATTTCGGTTTTTGAACTGTTTAGCTGCAGAAAGTTGTTTTTCATCCACGCCTTTATCTCCTCCAGGCAGGTGGTGAGGGTGGATAAGGGCGGTGGTGGAGGTGAGGATGAGGATGATGATGACGACGGAGTGGCAGAGGGGGTTTGGTTGGTTTTTATATACAGTTGTGTGTCATCAGCATAGCAGCGGAAAGATATTCCATGCCTGCTGATGACACGGCCAAGGGGTAGCAGGTACAGGGTGGGGCCGAGGACAGATCCCTGGGGTGCGGGATTTTGAACCTCCCAGGGAGACGTATTCTGTCCTGTCGGAAAGGTAGGATTTGAACTAGGGAGGGTTTTTTGAGGAGGGGTGTGAGAATGGCAGTTTTTACAGCGGAAGGAATGTGGCCGGTCCGTAGGGAAAGGTTGATGATCTTAGTGATGAGGGGACTTATTGCACAGATGCTGGATTTGACTAGGGTGGTGGGAAGGGGGTCCAGGGCACAGGTAGAGGGCTTCATCCTTCTAACTATGTCCTCAACCTCTTGCTGTGTGATGTTGGTGAAGCAAGAGAGCGGGTGGGAAATCCCAGACTGTGGGATGGCAGTTGGGACAGGTGGAGTGACGGGGCCGGAGAGGAGAGAGCAGATGTTGTCAAGTGACTCTGTGGTTGGTTTACTCCTCACAATATTTATTTGTTTGCGTTTATAAAATGGTATAGTGGACATGTGAGTTGGACCCAGAATTCAAACCTCACAATAAAAAATATTGAAAAGACAAAGTAATGAATACAAGAAACAGCTAAAATACTTTTGTTGGCACCTTTATTGAATACAATGGGTCATATTTTATGACTTTGTACGGTGACTTGAATTGGAGAACTTATTCAGCAGCTTCTTTTCCCTGTAACAATAGGAATATAATTTTAGATATTCAAAATGAATCTTTAGTTAAATCTTAGTTAAAGATAGTCAACATAATGAACCTTCATATTGAACATGGATTACCTTGGAGTCACGACTTTTAGCTCTCATCTTGTTGACCTGGCCTTCAGCAATGTCAGCAGCACGCTCTTCAGCCTCCTCCAGCTCATTCTGAACCTTTCTGCACTTGGACAGGTGAACGTTTGCTGCTTCCTCCTACAATATGATAGAGATGGTTCAAAGCCTCAATATTTGAAAAGAGAATCTTACAATGATATAGTAAAAACAAGACAATTTCAGGCAATTGTAATGCGTGGTTGTGGCTATAATACTGTGGCCCATGCAGCATGTTTATGAGTGAGACAGGTTCTCATTGGAACGGCACAATCATGGCTGTTTTCTTGTTCTTCTTTGGCACCCTGAGCCATAAATTGCAGCTTATAGGAAACCAAATCTATTGCTTTCTGTAGTCCATTTTGTAAATGTGCTTTTACCATTATGCCTGAAACACACTGCCTGCATGTGTCTGCAGTATGTGTGCATTGTGGAGCAGCATGCCTTTCCTTTCAGCATCCATCTTACAGTAACAGGTCAGAGCTTCCACAACGCCCATGTGCGCAGTGCAGTGCAGTTCCGCTGTGTGCATGCCATACTGCAGAAACATGGCAAGCTAGAGATTCCATGTGCCGCTTGTGGAAAGCAGCAAGATGGACACTGAAAGATGCTCTGCTGTTGGTCATATTGACATTACATAACTGATTCCTATTATTCCTTTTAGTTATTCCATTAGTTAAACTATGACAACAACACTATGCACATGGCGACCACAACTAAAGATGTATATTTGTCTTACCGCTTCCTCAGCCTGCCTCTTGTAGCCCTTCACCTTCATCTGCAGTTTGTCTACCAGATCCTGAAGCCTGCCAAGATTCTTCTTGTCCTCTTCAGTCTGAAGTGAGAGTGAATATATAACATTAGTTACGTTCATGCAACACGTTCATAGTCAGTGGCATGATGGTTATTTAAGTGAACATGATATACAGTACCTGGTATGTCAGCTCCTTCACTCTCCTCTCGTACTTGCGGACACCTTTAATAGCGTCTGCACCGCCTCTCTGTGCAGATTCAACCTCTCCCTCCAGTTCCCGCACCTTCACAATTGAATTATGCACTGTGAAATAATGTCTTCTTATTTCATTGACTATAAGCCGTGTTGAAGTGAACTACGTATCTTACCCTAGACTCCAGTTTCTGGAGCTGCTTCTTGCCTCCCTTCATAGCCAGGTTCTCAGCCTCGTCCAGGCGGTTTTGCAGGTCCTTGACTGTGACCTCCAGGTTCTTCTTCATCCTCTCCAAGTGAGAACTAGTGTCCTGCTCCTTTTTAAGCTCCTCGGCCATCATAGCAGCCTGGAAAGTAATTTTTGTATAATATAAGATGAAATATACTTATAATATACACTAAAATTATGCCGCTGCATCACACAACATACTTGCCAAGAAAATCACAATATACAAACATGGTACATAGATTAAAATAGCTCATTAATATTATAATAAACAGGCAATAAGCAGATACTATGTCATAAGACCAGAAGGAAACAAACTAAGTAAATATCTTTATGGAGGATGGAATGAATAGATTCTTGTACCAGTTCAGTCTGCACTGTAGCATTCTGAACCATCTGCCTGAAGCACCTCAGAATGCTGGGTTCAGAATGTACTTTGTCTCCCTGAGCACATATTTCTGATATAAAGACTGAAAATAGTGATGTTCCTTTTTTCCCTATGATCTTCATCATGGCTGTTTGAAAAGATAAGTTTAGTATTTAATTCTAAAATACATCCTCTGTTGTACCCTATAGAGCAAAGGTGTTCAACATCTGCATGCCATGAGTGAAATGTATTGTATTTTATGTATCGTATTGTATTGGGGCGGTCATCCTAACTTACATCAGTGATGGCTTTCTTGGCCTTCTCCTCAGCATTCCTTGCTTCTGAAACACTGTCATCCACTTCGCCTTGGACCTGGATCAGGTCACCTTCAAGTTTCTTCTTGGTGCCCATAAGGCTTGTGTTCTAAAATAAAGATTCAGTTTAGCAATGCAAGTATGCATTACTTGTATGTTAAATATATTGAGAGTTTTTCCATTGACTTACCTGGAAGTGCAACAGGCCAGCACGTTCACTAGCATCTACTAGTTCTTGTTCAGCCACTTTGCGGCCTCTCGCTGTCTGTTCCAGAGCCACTCTCAGCTCATCGATCTCAGAAATCATGAGGCCGTTCCTACGCTCCACCATGGCAGCTTGCTCCTTCATATCTTCTTGGCCTCTGAGAGCATCGTCAAGGTGCAGTTGGGCATCCTAAAATAAATCACATTTGAGGTGGTCACGTTAAGAGAAACATCAGATTGTGACTTGTTCAGAGCAGTTCCATTATTTGAATATGTGTCTAACTACTATGTTTTGCACCTTAAGCTGTCCCTGGACGTTCCTCAGCTGCTTCTGGGCCTCAGCAGCCTGGCGGTTGGAGTGGCTCAGCTGAACCTCCATCTCGTTCAGGTCTCCCTCCATCTTCTTCTTGATTCTCAGGGCATCGTTTCTGCTCCTGACCTCAGAGTCCAGAGTGCTCTGCATGGAGTCAATCACCCTCTGGCTGTTCCTCTTGATCCCCTCCATCTCTTCATCCTTCTCTGCCAGCTTTCTGTCAACCTCACCCTTGATCTGGTTGAGTTCCAGCTGGACACGAAGAATCTTGGACTCCTCGTGCTCCAGAGTACCCTAAAATGAAATACAGGATCAAAAGGTTGTAGGACCTTTTAATGTAACATCGATCATACTGCTACACTGTCTGAATATAAAACTTATTGGAAGAAATATAAAATATAGACATGTAGAACATAGAAGATTTACCTCAGCTTCCTCCAGGGCTGTCTGGATCTCTGACTTCTCCGTCTCCGTCTGTTTCTTGGATTTCTCCAGCTCATGGATGCTCTTTCCAGTCTCACCAATCTGTTCAGTCAGGTCTGAGATCTCCTCTGCAGTTGATTGGAAATAATGAATGAGGAACTTTCCAATCAGCAACTTTTGTATTTGCATTTGAATACAGTTGTAGCTTGATCTTGAATATTTAATTTCATTTTTTCACTGTTATTGAAACTCACGTTGCAGGTTCTTGTTCTCACGCTTCATGGTCTCCAGGTGGTCCAGAGACTCCTCATAGGAATTCTTCATTTTAAACATCTCAGTGCTGAGAGAACGAGCCTCTTTCTGAGCTCCCTCCAGCTCAGCCTGGCCCTCTTCATATTTCTGCTTCCAATCTGCCAAGACCTGCACAGCATTTGTAATGGAATGTGTCATTTACCCCACTTTAAGGAGAAAATTATTATTTTGTTTTCAAATAATGTATGTCAAAGCACCTTATCAAAGTTCCTCTGTTTCTTGTCAAGGTTGGCAGCCAAACCATTGGCCCTCTCAACATCAATCATGAGGTCTTCCACTTCACCCTGGAGTCTCTGTTTGGTTTTCTCCAGAGAGGCGCACTTGGAATTCGTAGCCTCGATTTGCTCCTCAGCTTCCTGAAGACGCTGGGCGAGCTTCTTCCTGTTGATCAGTTTTGAATGGAATCAAATTATTGTGAGCAATATTTTCTATAGTGAGTGGTACCTGATGGTGTAAAACGATGATCACTTACTTAGCTTCCTCCAGCTCCTCAGTGCGTTGGACAGCATCAGTCTCATACTTGCTCCTCCACTGACACACCTCAGCGTTGGCCTTGGACATTCCACGCTGCAGTTCAGCCTTGGCCTCCTGCTCCTCCTCAAACTGCTCCCTCAGAAGGTCACAGTCATGGCGAGCTGATTGCACACCATGAGCAAGGGCATTCTTTGCCTGTCAAAAGAAAAATACCAAAGTAATGTCAGCTGGATACAATTACAAAAAGACAATTACAAGCCTATTTGTAAAAAAATAAATAAAAAGCTGTTCCTTACCTTAACCTCCTCTTCAACGTGTCTCTTCAACTCCTCAATCTGTTGGGTGAAGGCCTGCTTGCCTCTGGTGAGCTGAGAGACGAGAGCTTCTTTCTCTTCAAGTTGACGACTAAACTCACCTAGTTAGAAAATGTAACATTAGTTTAATCAAAGCATTGTCTCTAATTATGGAATTTGCTCAAGCATCATTGGCTAGTAGACTCTACGATGAACATTTACCATTTTCCGTCAACAGTCTTGCTCTCTGAGCTCCAATATCATTTATCTGGCGAACATTCTCATCACTCTTGGCCTTGATTTCACTGAGTTGGTCCTCAAGGGTGCGGCACATCTTCTCAAGATTTCCCTGTTGATTAACATTGGACATATTCAGTCACTGTTTTTTCTGATTGGTTCAAGTATTTTGACAAGAATTACACACAAGCATTCTATTCTACCTTTGCCTTAGCAACCGCTTCCATGTTGCTGGACAGGTCATCGATCTCCATCTTGTATTCACTCTTCTCCTTCTCCAGTTTCTGCTTGACACGCTGGAGGTTGTCGATCTGTTCACCCAGTTCAGCCACGCTGTCGGCCTGTTTCTTACGGAGGCCAGAGGCGGTGGCCTCATGCTGCAGGGTGGACTCTTCGAGGTCACGACGCAGCTTCTGGAACTCAGCCTCACGCTTCTTATTCATCTCGATCTGAGCAGAGGTGGCTCCACCGGCCTCCTCCAGCCTCTCGCTGATCTCCTCAAGTTCCCTGGAGAGGTCAGCTCTCTGCTTCTCAACCTTGGCACGAGCGGCACGCTCTGCCTCGATCTCCTCCTCCAGTTCTTCAATACGAGCCTTTCAAATGAATGAACATAATTATAAAAATCCTGATTTACTTATCATCAGTGATTTTAAATAAGATGGAAAATAAATTATACCTGGAGTTCTTTGATCTTCTTCTGCAGCTGGGCCCCCAAAGATTGCTCATCCTCAATCTAAGCTGGCTTACTTCAAAGTCCTTCCTGTGGAATACAGTTCATGATATTTTAGTGGTAGTTTTTCTCTGTGGCATTCCATATTATTATGAATATTTATTATTATTATTATGAATTATTCATAATGTGGTCCACATTACTTCTTTATCTTCTCATCAGACTGCTGCTTGTCATTCTCCAGATCCATGATGGATTCCTGGGCCAGTTTCAGATCAACCTCAAGCTTTCTCTTGGCTCTCTCAAGGTCCATGCGGAGCTTCTTCTCTTGCTCCAGAGAACCCTCCAACTGCACAACAATATATTTTTCTTATTACTCAGAACAACAGTAAACATAAGGTATACGTTCAAAACATCCAATTGACTTGATGAACTCACATCGTCAACTTGCTGCTCCAGCTTGGTCTTGGCCTTGGTCAGAGTGTTGACTTTGTCTTTGAAGTATATCTTCCAGCCATAATCATACATAAAATGAGCCAGAACTCAACTTGTTTAATTAGTACACATAATTAGTTAAAAATGAAGTCTGCCAAATGTTCCCCAAATGGCAGGACAGGTAAAGGGGGGTTTCTGGACATTTGCATTGGAAAGTCCGCCTCAGGGACAAAGACAACACCTCTCTTTGGATAACAAAAGAAGCATGTGTTTACCTCTGAACTACAAGTTTTGTCCCATTGTATTCACTTCGTTTGAAGCACACCACCCTGTGAATCTATTTAACATGTCTGTGAGAGCCATTGACTCCCACAACCCCCTCCAGGAACAGACACCATATGCTACTAGTTGAGTTAAAATACTGGGCTAAAATACAGAGATACGTTACTAAGATGTTAGTATCCTTTGGTGAAAATATGTACTGAAGTTAAAATGAACAAAAGTATTTAACTATGGCCTGTGTAGGTTTAATATAGGTAAAAGCCAGGAGAAGTAAAACGTATTCACATGAATGGATGCTGTGTCATTAAAGCCTTTAAAGTTAACTATTGTTTACAGATGAATAAGAATGTAATTCCTGGTATCATTCTAAAGTGTATATTGTGCAAAGTATTAATCTAATAACAAAACTTCATTGTGAAACATGGTTCTGTACTGAAAGTAGATATTGCTGAATTGAGATCTATGCATTGTGTGGCTTAGAATATTATGCGCAACTCAAGCTGTCCGCCTGCTCGGCCGCGACGGATCAGCTCCCGATTGGCTGAGAAGAGGCAGAGGAGGAGCTTTTGTTAAGGAGCGTCTTCTTTGAATCTTCTGTATATAAACCTGTTGTTTGGAGAGTAGCGGGGTGCTGCCATTCTGGACCCTTGCAGTAACCATTTCTTGATTCTCCTTGTCGACAAATAAAGAAAGGAGAGAAACCTTATCACCTCGGATTTGATGTCTCCTTTGTCCTAACATTCTCACTAAAGGCTTGCGTTCTTCCACGGTTTGAATCCACTGTGTTTCCACACAAGATATACATCAAATTGGCGTATGTCGGCAGACGGTTTTAACTATCCGCTTGGAGAGGACTAGTTGTGGGTCTGTGGAGTTTGTTTCTTCTCAAAACGGTGAGTTGCTTAGCCACATTTCTTACGATGTTTTTTTCTAAGGGGATACTCGTTAAAGAACCTTGTATTCTGTGTGCACGCTCGTGGATACGCGGCCTTTATGGGGAATGTATGGACTTAGAGGGGGCCGTGGTGATAAAGGAGTACTTTGGAGTACAATGGACAAGTTGGGTGGGTCTTCTTAGAGGCTTCATGCGGCTTGTTTTTCTTTGTTTGTTTGTTTTGTTTTTACATTGGTACGGCGGTCAAAATATCTGGTAACAGGGTGCTCTGGTTATGCGCATGAATAGGACGCAGGGACTTTTATATTATATGACTTCAGCGTACCGTGATACTACAGATTGAGACCGGGGGATCACAACAAGTCGGACCTTGCTTGTTGGTACCCTTATCGTCCTTTGAGTTGCGTTATAATGGTATGGAGTGTTTAGTGGCAAATTGTGTGTGTCCGAAATGTGTCCAAGGATGGACCACTGAGTTACATTGGTCGCCCGGCGGGACTAGTCCGGCGTGAGGACATAAGCCAGCACTCCTTGCTTATGTGTGGCGTTTGGAATGCCATGTTTATTTTTTTACATAGACCCAATTATAAACTCTGAGCGTGTGTACAAGCGTTCAGAGATATTGGCGCGCGGTATACTCAGTGTGATACAAGCCCGTAAAATGTCTATGATTAGATGTGTAAGGAGTGCCACTGCGGTTGGCTTAAGAGGCAGGATT
The DNA here is from genome assembly GCF_963280865.1 of Gymnoscopelus braueri. Taxonomy (NCBI): domain Eukaryota; kingdom Metazoa; phylum Chordata; class Actinopteri; order Myctophiformes; family Myctophidae; genus Gymnoscopelus; species Gymnoscopelus braueri. The sequence continues at coordinate 8,001,506 of NC_137608.1, forward strand.
TTTAGTTCAGCGGCAGATACATACTTTCTTTGAAGTCATTGTTCGGGTTGCGAAGAGTGGGAGTTTTTTAACGTCCCATCATTACCCGGACCTTTCCCTTGGGGAAAGTGTTATCGTGTCGCTGTGTGATTATATTTGAAAAGTATGTAGGTGATGTTTTTGGCGAATTGATGTTTTGTTTCTGTCTAGGAATACTTACGTTGCGTTTATGGTTGGGGCTTGTAAAAGTGACTCTGCATACACTTTGTGTTTTTCTACTAAAAACATGCTCTTATTGTTAAATGTGACTAAGGTTACACGTTTCTCTGCATGCAAATTTGGCTAGCTGTTTTTCATTTTCTTCCATTGTGCTTTCTTTGTCAAAACACAGCTCATGTCTGTGTCTTCTGATTCCTTTCTTTTTTCTTTCTTGATAGTTTTTGCTAGTTCTTAGTGCTTATTTGAAATGTCTTTGTGCATTTTAGAGAGCACGGAATCTTTCGTTTATAGTTCTACATCTCCCATTCATGATTACACTGTGTGTGCTGCTTTTAACCGTTATTATCTTGTGGGTAATGGCGATTGGATTTGTAGTAGGCCCAAACATTTTTTCATCTCTCTTAGACACACGGGTGAAGCATATTTTGTTGGGCTTCGGCGTGTAATAATTGTCCTTTGGTGATTACGTTTGGTGCTGAGATCAGATTTTAAAAAGCTATAGCTCCATTGTCTAGCGGTTTTTCGGCCATCTTGCTTTGTAGTTTTTGGGACTTTTTTTTTTGTAGGCTTGTTATGCGTCTGTTTTATTTCCTCTATTCTCTTTTCTTTTCACAAGTCTTTGTGTAGTTTCTTTATTTTGATTGACTTTTCATGATTTATTGCACAGCTTGTAGGCTACAAATATTGTGAGCTTTTTCACAAGGCGTTTGCCACAGGGAACCTAATCTTCATATTGGGTGAATTGTGCCTTAAGCCATTTACATGTGTGTGATGTTTTAGGATGGCTTGATTAATATAATTCTTTCTTCTAATCGACGTCCATTGTTTCTATATGCTGTTTTTACTGCATTCATAGTAGCACTGCTATGGTGTGTGGGGTTTAAATGGTATTTTCTTATTTCTTTTCACTTATAACGTTGTTACAATGACTCTTCTATGCGGTTTATTCTGCTTTCGTGGTAGCGGTATATTTCGTCAATTTATGGTTGGCTGCTATTATGCATGTGGAGAAGTGGTGTGGCCTTTATTTAATTTCGTAGTATTTCCATTGTTGATACTTGTGGTTCTGTGGAGTTGTTTCGGTTTGCCGGTTGGTAGTTGTGCTCAAGTATGTGTTTGATGCTTTGTGTTGTGATGTAGGCTTGTGCTGGATGAGTTAGGAATGTGTCTGTTGTGGTGATTAAAGCACTTAGTTGTGATGAGAATTGTTGATGCAGTGATTTAGTTGGATGAGTTAGGCATATGCGCTGGACGCGGAAGCTCGAAATCATTCTTTAATGTGAGTTTATTTGCAGTGTTGATGCAGATGGCTTTAATGGGAGTTTATTTGCAGTGATGCGGATGGCTTTCCCATGATACATTTTTCAATAGGTATATTTGTGGTGGTGACACAAAGTGGCTTATTGGCGTGTTGGTATCCATTTTCGACACATTTCGATTGTTTTATGTGTCGTGAGGAGGATGAAGCTGACATAAATAGTATGAAATTATTATCTAGGACTCGTGTTGAAATTACATATATGTGACTATTTAGGTCTAAAAAACAATGAAAATGATCCGTTTGGATTGTTGAATGTAGTTGTGTAACGAAAATAATTGTTAAATGTAACAACTACAATACATAGGAGTAGATTAATTATTTCGATTTGTGCTAAAATATTGTGTTGAGTACTATAATAATAATAATAATAAGGAATAGAAGTGTGAAAAAAGATTTGAATTCGGTCCGTTTTGTGTTTTAGACACAACAGATTTAATTTAATAATTTAACTGGATGTTTGCTATAATTTTGTTCCTCTTTGTATTGACGTAAGGCTACTTTTCTGAGAAAAAAACTAACCTGGGACGCTAGGGACTCGACGGGGTCATTGTTATTTTTTAGATATGCCAAGGGTCGATTATTTAGGTAACATTTTGTGGCAGCATTTGGATAAATTATGTTATTATGTTATTTAATAGGTCAAACAGGTGTGGTACAATCTGAATCTTTTAATTCATGGAAGTATTACATTTTGGTTGACTAGGTCGTAAGTGATGCCTACTTTTGACGGAGTTTAAAAGGGAGGTAATTAAGGTTGGGTGTTAAGTTAAAAGTTTTTTAGTGTATTGGCCGTTTGGCTGAGCGATACTATATATTACTTTGACAGGCTGAGAATACCTTGGTTTTATTTGTACTAGTACAGAGGTGTATCGGATCAAATTCTTTGCTGAGGTGCTGATCTGTGCTATTTCACTAATGTTTTTGGATAAAGGGAGTCGCAGTCTCCTGGCTGCTAGAAGCAGCTATTCTACTATAAGATTTTTGTGAAGCCTAGGGTGGCTATTTTTAAGACTGACGAATTCGTTCATACTGAATGTAAATTTATAGGTCACCGTCTTTGAGTGCACGTTTTAAGAGGTTTTTTCCTATAAACGTCGGAACGACCGTGTACATAATTGAAGATTTAGTGATTAGTATCTTTTCAAAGAAGTAAGTTGGAATCTGTTAATTTTTTTAACTGTTTGTAAAAAATAATCCCCACTTGGATTATTTTTGTGTACATAGCGTTAATTATGACGTCTGAACAGGAAGTGTCCATCTCTTTCCCAAGTAGACAGTTTGGGAGTTGTAGTTTTCTACCACAAAGGTAGAACTCAGAACTACAGAATATTGTGTTTTCATTTTAGTTCGTCGATTGTCGCCCTCTGGTGGTTGAGAGATATATTTAGGTTAGTGTGTGGTGACGTGTCTTCCAGTGGGAATGGTGTGTATTCATGAAACCGCCCCTTCCAGTGGTTGACACATCCAAACATTTGACTGACTCCACCTAGTGGTCGAGACGAAGGTTGCATTTTCACTGTATGAATGAGAAGCTTGGAAGGTTTTGTGCTCTGTAGTGTTTTAACATTTCTGACTTATAGAGTTAACTTTTCTTTTAACAGTCTTTATCTAACAAGTTATTCAGCCTATTGGTATTCTATGGTGTCTAAGTGTGCTTGATTAATGTTGTTTGTCTGTACTGCTTGATTAATGTTGTTTGTCTGTACTGCATGATTTAATGTTGGTTGTCTGTACTGCATGATTATTTTTTTCTAATTTAATCCATTCATGTCTATCAATAGCTTTCCGTGGGAGGGGAGCGTCACATTCGAGTTGTTTCCAATCCTGGCTAAAAGAGGACGGTTCATGTCTGGGATTAAAGTAATGTATTGACCAGACTTACAAATTTATACAAATTCAAACATTTGTCTTATATTTGATTTGGAATATTAAGAGACAGTTCAAGAAAGCTTTTGAAGTAATTTAATCTTTAATTATCGTTCATACATACATACACTTATAGTTCTATACTGTTATACTTAGGATATATGAGCAACACTATTGGGTTGACTCACATGTGTGTTGAGTGATAAAGACACGTCACACTTGTATTATAATATTCTCATATCAATACTCCTTCAAAACTGTTCTCAAGATACTGACAGAGGTCCGTTGTGGACTCAAGACATTTATGATTTGTGTGTGATTTTTTTGAAAAAAAGAACCATATTGTAAGTAAGATCTGATTCCAGAGGGGAACACCTATAGAAGTTGAAGTAACGTGACAATAATTGTGATTTAATATCATTTGGATATTTGATCTACAATTATGGAATCAGAACAGCAGGAGCACTCCTTACAACAAAATAATTCTTTCATTGACGTGATCAATATGATTTTGGGACAATGGGAGGATAATTGGCCAAAATTTTCTGGGCCTTGGCCACAAGACAGCATATTCGACCCAGAAATTATTGACACATTAGGAATGCTTGCCAGAGCATATCAGAAAGATTGCTCAGACACAGGGGCAAAGGAGAATACAGTGTTTAAATTGTTTTTCAAAAAGGGTAAAAAATTAAATAAGGCTTATGTGAGATACCAAGCCAGGATGACAACCGCACAGGTGCACCCAGAACCAGCTGAGAAGAGCGCTTCATCTTCTGATCCCACTACGTCACCGGGTGAGAAACCTATCGACCAATTGTCAGCCCTGGACACAGGGCATTGCAGTGACAGTGGACTACGAGACGGGCTGGGAGCTGGAGCAGTGGTTGATTTGGCGAGACAAGACCCGAAGAGCAGAGGTACAGCAGGTGTCCAGGAAATAGGTGACGGACAAGCAAACCCAAAGCCGTTACGACGACATCATGAAGGTCCCTTCGGAGGGCTGTGCTACATCTGTCAGAAACATGGACATGCTTGGCGCCAGTGTAACCAGACACCACCGGCTGTCAACCCCATTGCTCCACTGTCAGCCCCAGCTCTTCAAGGTACCCCACAGTTTTCACCAGGTTTCAGGCCGTCTGTCTCTGGTCCTAGGCAAAGTGGTGTTCCGGCTTCACTCCAGGGAGTCGACCGGGCGGTGCAACAGGTACACACAGTCTATCAACGGCCGGTCCCCACATTCCTTCATCCAGGTGGCTATCAGTCTGCACCACAGCAGACTCTCACCCCTTACATGCAATGGAACGAGTCAGAGTTGGTGCCACGGGTGCCCCCGGTACCTGCACTGCAAGGTGCATATCGACTAGGACGGATGTCCAAACGTTTGTCTGAAGCCATGGGCAAGCGGTGTTACAGGTGTTATCAGATGGGTCACTTTGCACGAGATTGTCCACTACCTGGACGAATCACTCCAGTTATTGTTCCAGGCCGCATGGATGACAAGACGATACATGGCTAGGGACATTTGAAAAGAAACGTACAGAGACATTACTTTAGACTGTGATGGAGGCTGGACATATTGGAACAGGTGACGTAGGGCAATGATGGAATACATAAACCGTTGTTGACAAGAAAAGAAAACCCTGAGTCACCGTTGAACTTGACATGATCAGACTACGGCTTGATGAAAAAAGAAAAAAAACCCCCAAAAAACAGCAACTTTCATTTTCTACCTATTTTGAAACATAATACTGATCACTGTCCATATTCTAATTGGAGATTTAGCATAGGGTCTAATATGCTTTCAGGTGGTTGACTAAATTTGTACAAAATCTGAACCTAGTATAGGATGGATTGTTGGAAGGAGCTGGAGATGCTGTTGGTCTGTTTTGACACTTGTATTTCTTTCTTTGCTATAGGAAAGTGTCACAGGAATTTTGTGTAAAAATATTAACAAAATTAGGACTAAATTGTTTAACCGTTTTCCACAGTAAGGTGTGGGCTGGAACAGATCCAGTAAACTGGTTCGATGAACGTCATACACAAATGATAAATTGTTGTCAGTAATGAGAAACCATGGAGAAATGTAACATATAACACATCCGTATGACATTCTTTTCAGGAGAGCTTCAGTTCTTTATTGATCTTTTGGGGTTTGATGAGACATAATGTCCATTAGTATTGCCTTATGTCTCAAGAGGGGAGGTATAAAGGGAAACATTTAAAAATTGGGGTTTTGGACATAGTATTTTTTGGAACAAATTGACCAGTTCGAGTGAATGAGTAACACCTCTTGTGTGTGTGTATTGAGGTGGGTAGGTGCATGTTGTACTTTCTAGGAAAGAGTAGGGACGTTTTTTCCCCAAATGTTCTCGTGCTAATAGATGGAGAGCTGCTGAGGAGATGAACGGCTGTCAGAGGAATCAGGCTGCAGAACCAGGTGTCGATGAGAGGTCGAACGAATCATGTTGGTGGAGATGACAGCGGCTATGAGACAACCTCTACCCATCACTGTTTCTGCTGCCAAAGTGAGACAGCTACACACCAGGAAGGGATTCTACCTCCCCCAATCAGCTCTACAGGAGCCCAGGGTGTGACCTCACAGAAGCAGTGTAAACCTTCAAATCTACAGATCGAGGATGACGGGTGTCCAGGTCAAGGGGATTCCATGCACGTGTCAGAAAGCTGTTGTGTCTCTTTGATGCAGATAACAAAGATCTTCATCAATTCCACCCCCCCTTTTCTTTTTTCTTGCCCCAAGCTGTGAACAGTTTTTGCTTCAAGGACTGAACATTCCCTAAATACAGGAAGAAGAAGAATTGCGTTTGTTAGTTTAAGTGAAAAAAGAAGAGAAAAAACAGAAAATTGTCCTTCTGTAAGCGCGCAGTCCCTTATGTAAACCACATGTCATAATGTATTCATGATGTCTTTTTGCAGGTTGAACTGAGGTACAGATTCTGAATGATATTAATTGGTTTATTTAATGAAGTGTTTTTGTTTTATTTTGTGGCTTTGTATAGGTACCATTCTACAATCAAGAGGGGTATAAACTAATTGTTTTTGCAGGTTGTTTTCCAGTCAGAGGTTTGGATTATGATTTTGTGCTGAAAGATATCATCTTTCGACCCGAGCTCTGAATTACGGAAGACGTTATAAGTCTTCCGAGAGGGGTTTATGAAGTATATCTTCCAGCCATAATCATACATAAAATGAGCCAGAACTCAACTTGTTTAATTAGTACACATAATTAGTTAAAAATGAAGTCTGCCAAATGTTCCCCAAATGGCAGGACAGGTAAAGGGGGGTTTCTGGACATTTGCATTGGAAAGTCCGCCTCAGGGACAAAGACAACACCTCTCTTTGGATAACAAAAGAAGCATGTGTTTACCTCTGAACTACAAGTTTTGTCCCATTGTATTCACTTCGTTTGAAGCACACCACCCTGTGAATCTATTTAACATGTCTGTGAGAGCCATTGACTCCCACAACCCCCTCCAGGAACAGACACCATATGCTACTAGTTGAGTTAAAATACTGGGCATAATACAGAGATACGTTACTAAGATGTTAGTATCCTTTGGTGAAAATATGTACTGAAGTTAAAATGAACAAAAGTATTTAACTATGGCCTGTGTAGGTTTAATATAGGTAAAAGCCAGGAGAAGTAAAACGTATTCACATGAATGGATGCTGTGTCATTAAAGCCTTTAAAGTTAACTATTGTTTACAGATGAATAAGAATGTAATTCCTGGTATCATTCTAAAGTGTATATTGTGCAAAGTATTAATCTAATAACAAAACTTCATTGTGAAACATGGTTCTGTACTGAAAGTAGATATTGCTGAATTGAGATCTATGCATTGTGTGGCTTAGAATATTATGCGCAACTCAAGCTGTCCGCCTGCTCGGCCGCGACGGATCAGCTCCCGATTGGCTGAGAAGAGGCAGAGGAGGAGCTTTTGTTAAGGAGCGTCTTCTTTGAATCTTCTGTATATAAACCTGTTGTTTGGAGAGTAGCGGGGTGCTGCCATTCTGGACCCTTGCAGTAACCATTTCTTGATTCTCCTTGTCGACAAATAAAGAAAGGAGAGAAACCTTATCACCTCGGATTTGATGTCTCCTTTGTCCTAACATTCTCACTAAAGGCTTGCGTTCTTCCACGGTCTAAATCCACGGTGTTTCCACACAAGATATACATCATCTTCCTCTGCCTGCAGGTCATCAAGAGTCTGCTGATGTGCCTCTTGGAGGGCCTTCTTTTCCTTGGTCAGCTTAGCAAGACCTTCATCCTGAGAGGCCATCTCCTCAGTCAGGTTCTTCACCTGAATGACATGAATGAATGGATCATTATTGTTCTATAACTTGATAAGACGGCTAGAGTATATAATCATGAATGGATCATTATTGTTCTATAACTTTATAAGACGGCTAGAGTGTATAATGTTGAACCTTGTTTTCAGTGGCGTGTTTCTCCTTCTCCACTTTGGCCAAGGTGAGCTCCAGGTCATCAATGTCCTTCTTGAGCTCAGAGCATTCATCTTCCAGTTTCCTCTTCTTGGCAGTCAGCTCTGCATTGATCTCCTCCTCATCCTCCAGTCTCTCGGTTGTCTCTTTGACCTTTGCCTCCAACTGGATCTTACTTTTAATAAGACCCTCACATCTCTCCTCAGCATCATTCAATGCTTCATCTCCCTGGTTGTCAATGAAAAAGATAAGTTAGGGAACATGTCGGCATTTGTTAACATTAACACAAGGGACATTAACTAACTGAACAAGCTGGTGAAAAAGGAAGCCCTTATCATTGTTAGAGCCTGGACGGTACGGAGGCGGTGGCGGAGATGAGGACAAGGAATAAGCTGGAGGCTATCAACCTCCTCCAAAAGGATATACTATAGTAGTGCGTGGGTGGAGGAGCAGTGGCATATGCAGATTCAACCTTCCCACAGGAGAACGACAAATTGGGTCAGGCCTTTGTGCTGGTAGCCATGTAGCTATACAATGATGCCAACTTCCGTTCGACCACCAGGCATTCTCTGCCATGGTCTACATCTCCATTCTACATTAGATAACAGATTTAATATCATAAGCAATAAGAAATATTAGCAATATTTCCTGTACAAGTGTAGCTACTTACTGATGCCGCTGACGATTGAAGGTTATTTTTCTCCTGCACCACAGCCACCAGTTTCTCTTCCAGTGTCTTCTTCGTGGCCAGGGCAGCAGCCAGGTCGACCTTCATCTTCTCATAGTTCTCCTTCATGTTCTGCAGCTCCTTCTCAGTCTCAGCGCTCTGCAGGAGAGGCTTGATCTTGAAGTAAAGCCCCATCCATGGCCAGTTTTTCACATTGCAGAATGAGCGCACGTTGAACTGGATGGTGAAAATGGCCTCTCTGTGGAAAACAGTTTCAATGGATTATGATTGAGCTGCAGATCGAGGGTTTCCATGTAATACGACTGCAGGCTGTTATTATAGCTGTTATTATTGTGTCATAGTTGTCACTATTGTTGTCGTTATTATTGCTGGTGTTATTAATGTTGCCCCCCGGCAAGGTAAATGCAGATGGCCGCCTACTCTAGAGCCTGGTTCTGCTCGAGGTTTCTTCTCCTGTTTAAGGGGAGTTTTTTCCTTGCCACCGTCACCAAAAGCTTGTTGGCAAATTTTGCTATTTTATTCTAGTGATTTGACACTTTACATTTCTTTTATTCAATAGAAATGACAACGTTTACTCACAAATTTTACTTAATATTGAATTAATGATTTCAAAGTACCTCCTAGCCATCATCTTGACAAACTCCTTCCTCATGACGTAAGCTCGTGCGAGAGCCTGAGTCATGGTGACCAGAGAAAACAGCTTTTCATCTCGCATCTCCTCCAGCGTACCCAGCAGACCAGCTTTGAAGAACAATTGTCTATGTAATCCTGGGCACTACCTCTTCATTATAATTAGGACAAAATAGTTTCACACTGGCCAAAGTTGCATTAAATGACCACCTCACAATCATTGTTTAAATATTTATTTACCTGAGTCTTGAACTCGTTGGGAATCAAATATATAATAATAATAATATAATTATATATATTTTCAGTGTTTACCTGGAGTCTTGGACTCGTTGGGAATCAGGCAACGCACAAAGTGAGGATGAGTGCTCCTCAGGTTGGTCACAAGCATCCCCAAGTTCGCCTATTGAGTAAGGAGACATAAAAGAGCCAATTAGGCTTATTATTAGTAAAACAAAGTGATACAATATTGTACTTTTTCCTCCAAAGGTATCTACAAGCTCACAACTTTGTTTAATTGTTTAATACCAACATGAAAAGACGTGCCTATTTCTTACATGGACATAATGTTGATAATAATAATGCTTCATTCTTACAGGAATATAATATTGATAATAATGAATAAATATTCTTACCCTGAAAGCACTAGACACAGTCTGCATGGAACCACCCTTCTTCTTGCCTACCTTCTTATTGGGGTCTGTTTATATTCGTTAGAATCATCAAATCAAAGTGTATCTATATAGCACATTTTCAACGACCAAGGTCGAACCAAAGTGCTGAACAAGAACATTTAAAAAGCAGGCAAACAGAGCAGAGGAAAACAAATGAAAGCAAAAGAAAATAATTAAAGGAAGGCAAACTAATTAAACTGTTGTACAGAATGAAAATGCCTCCCTTCTTTCTGTTTATAGTATTGATATAACAATACCCTCAGGCTCAGGTGGGGGATAGAACACATTATATTATATTATTATATTAATAAGCATATCATTATATTAATAAACATACCTTCAGGCTCAGGAGGAGGATAGAACACATTATATTATATCATTATATTAATAAACATACCTTCAGGCTCAGGGGAACATGGCTAAGGTGGAGTCTGAAGAGGTGAGTCTTCAGATTACGGCAGAAGATTGGGAGTGAGTCTGCCGTTCTTACTGCAATGGGGAGTTTGTTCCACAGTTTGGGAGCCAGAAGGGAGAAGAGTCTGTCCCGGGTGTTTTAGAGAAGATTCTGACAGCTTCCCTGTGTTAGCTAATCTGAGTGAGCGGGATGGTTGGATACACAATGTGAAGTGTTTTTTTTAATTTTTTTTAAAGGTATAACAATAATGTTCAAAAAATATGTCAGAGGTGCATCCATCACTCTGCAGTTTGCAGAGTGATATTGTAGGCTCTTCATATATTAAATAAGTAAATAGAAATTAATTTGAATAATGTTGGAGGATCATTTTAATTTCAGAAGATGTTTTAACATGGAAATAATGTAATTTACTCACCTGTGGCACAGTCTGTCCCTTAGTGACATACTCGTTTCCAACTTTCACTCTGGGGTAGCAATACGCCTTAAGCATCTCTGCTGAGTTTATGCCCAACAGGTAGCAAATCTTGTCAGCCTCTGAAATGTTCATTCAATTTGCAATTTACAATTTAGGCATTTAGCAGACGCTCTTAATCCAGAGAGCGATTTACAGTAAGCAAGGTAAACACGAGGTAATACGTCAAATGCATAGAGATAGTAATCTAAGATCACAGTAGGACGGGCCCAGGTGGAAGGAACACGTTATTCCAACCTGTTCCTTTCCCCTCCATCAGGCTCCGACTGACCAGGGGAAGGCAGTATAGAGACCAGGACTACTGCATGTTTTTTGTGAGGGTGCTAGCCTAGGGGGACACGGGGAGAACATGCAAACTCCATACAGAAAGGCCCTTTAGCCAACCCCACCTAGGGTATGGGCAATGATGACGCGGAGGAGAGGACACGCACAACCCCCTCGAACCCAGGAACTTCTAGCTGTGAGGCGACAGCACTACAGACTGCGCCACCGTGCCTCCGTACCCAGTATAATATAAATAAATAAAATAAAATAAAAATATTTAGCTTAGTTCATTTTGAATATTTAAATACAATACTTGTGACAAAGTATGCATTATTTTCATTTACATTTTCCTTAGTTGAAGATTTAGCTCACCCTCTGTGATAATGAATAATAATAATAATAATAATAATTATAATTATAAATATCAGCTCACCCTCTGTGCCGTCAGGTTCTGCCTGTTCTTCACGCTGCTTCTGTTTGAAATTCAAGACCCCATGATGCATCACTGCACCGGTGAGCTTGTAGATTAACCCCTTTTCCTCACTGTTGAAGCCCAGGATGTCAATAGCCTCCTGATGTATTCAAAAGATTGAGATTAAACATTAGATTAACAAACATAATTTAAAACTACGTACAACTCAACAGTTAACAATCCAACACACAGTATAGTGTATACATTGTACTGTATCTGCTCATTTCTAAAGTGACAATTTAGGACTTTTAAGGTCGGGGGATCTTAGTATAATTTGAAATTCAATTCCAAATCACTTTTTAAACAATTATTTTACTGATTTTCCTTTCAGAAACCAAATTAAATATTGCTCCATTTTTCAAATAGCCACTTCCAAATGAAAGCTTAGATTATACTAAGATCCCAAGGTCACTTAGGGTCGGGGGATCTTAGTATAATTTGAAATTCAATTCCAATTCACTTTTTAAATAATTATTTTACTGATTTTCCTTTCAGAAACCAAATTAAATATTGCTCCATTTTTCAAATAATCACTTCCAAATTAAACCTCAGATTATACTAAGATCCCAAGGTCCGTTAGGGTCGGGGGATCTTAGTATAATTTGAAATTCAATTCCGATTCACTTTTCAAATAATTATTTTACTGATTTTCCTTTCAGAAACCAAATTAAATATTGCTCCATTTTTCAAATAATCACTTCCAAATTAAACCTCAGATTATACTAAGATCCCAAGGTCAGTTGGGGGTATCTTAGTATAATCTGATATATTATATTCAATTCAAATTCACATCTGAAAAGTCTATTTTACTGATTTTCCTTTTAGAATCTAAATTAAACATTGCTTCATTTTTCCAATTTTCTAGCCCACAAAAAAATCAGGAAAATGCTCCATTTTTCTGATATTGTGCTTAGTATTTTGGCGTCTTTTGATTTGGGACTGACACTGAGAAAAGCTCAAAATAGGGTTTTTTTCAATTTTTTCATCCCAGAATAAAAATCAAAGAATGTCTATTTTACTGATTTTCCTTTTAGAATCTAAATTAAACATTGCTTCATTTTTCCAATTTTCTAGCCTACCCAAAAATCAGGAAAATGCTCCATTTTTCTGATATTGTGCTTAGTATTTTGGCATCTTTTGATTTGGGACTGACAAAGGAAAACATCTTTATTTGTCTTTGTTTTTCAAAATGTCAGTCATCTTTTAATCTACATTTTTCATCAAAACAAAGATGTCACGTGACCACGTGTTACATCACATGGTCTTTGTCCTTCAAAGTAAAAGTTGTAGTCTAACATGTAAGCAATAGGATCTACAGACAGTCATTAACACCACATCTAATGACTGTATGATGTTGTTTTTAATGCCTTTTCTGTCTTTTTTTTTAGATCAAAGCTACGGCTCACAAAAGTATGTTGCAAGACTACCAAACCTTTCTGGGACATAAAACCGTAAATCCCTTACAACTATATACTTGTGGTGTGGAAGCTCCACCAGCAGGGGTCATTCACTTTCCCCTTGTGCCTCCCAACTTCACAGCACCTTAGTAGTTTTACTGAGGTGCTGTCAACCTAACAACCTTTTTGTTCTTCTATACAAATATTTTCTTTCACATCAGGATTTAAAGGACGAGTTCACCCATTTTCAACCTGTCTTCATATAATTGTTCCTCAATAATGCTCATGATAATATGGCACCCATCGAATTTTTTTTTCCGATGGGGAATCCAAGATAATAGAAACTACAGGCTTTCTATTCCTGTTAGCACGCTATAATGGAAACCATTGTTCTCGCGTTAATAAAAACAAATATATACAATTTTAAATATTGAAGGGAAAAAAATCCTTTCTGTTGAACTGATAATCGGCTGATTCTTTGACCAGATCCGAGAGCCGCTATGAGAAGTAAGTAAAATCGATATGTAAGGCTTAGGCTGTGAAAACCAACTAGGCTGATGAGTTGTCTGATGCTTATCTAATGTCGCTCGGTTTCACTGATGAACTCCCTTAGCCATGATGTCAGTCCTGATGAACTCCCTTAGGACTTTGATGTTTGTCCTGGACGTTTTGGTTATCTCCATATATGGAGTTCCAGTAGGGGTTCTCTGATGTCAGCGCTAGGTATGTTAGGTATCTCCATGATAATCGTCTAGGAGAGATTCTATGATGTGTTGGAGATTTCAGCTATTTAAACAACAGACAAATTGTGCAATGACATAATTTGTCGTGCGTCCGTCCATTGTATTGGTGAAATTAAGAGCAGACAAGACTGTTAAAATTAAGTGTATTAATTAATCAAGCAGTAAGTTAAAAGTTAGAGAAATGTACTTAACAGAGATCTCTGGGCTCACACTAGCTTTCCTTATCAGCAACAAATTGCATCGAGGTCACCTCACTAAGTCTGAGCCCTCTTATCTGTCCCTAGAGCCCCTATATACTGAAATGTGGGATGGTCTTCAGGTTGGTTCGCCACCTGACTCAGCATTTGTCTTCAAACAATGGGGGGGGGGGGGGGATTTCTCTCCAACCTGCATCTTTCTAAGATTAGGGAAGGACAGAAAGGAACAGAAACCACAAATGCATACACATGTAGAGACAGATGACCTCTAATCACTTTGCCATCTGACAGTTTTGTCTTCTTTATTGGGACAGCAATTAAACAATAATTAAAGCAATCGCATATTCTTATAATACCAACTAGTATTAACTAAAGCTTTAAAGGGATATCAATTGCCATCAGATGTCAGACTTGGGGAGGTTAATTGTCTCCATCTATGGGAATCTCCATTTGGGAAGGTTGTGATCGAATAGGTCACTAAAGTCGGGACTGAATAGGTCATTCATCCCATTAGGTTTCTGGGCACCTTGCCATGATCCACCTTGCGGTGTTATCCATCTATGGCTAATGCTGGCAAGTATGCCCTGAACGTTCTTTATGCTTTCACTGGTAGATGCGTTTCTGAAGTGTCCATAGCCCTCCTATGAGACACAGACTGAGAAGAAAAAAATCACACAATTTTAGCAGGAGCATTAGTGAGGATCTATGAAGATAGGTTGAAAATGGGTGAAGTCGTTCTTTAATGATCATTAGACTAATAACCCATTACCCATTATCAATAAGTAACCCACCTATATCCCAAACTCCCTCCCCAGTCAGAGTTCATAGTTTTATTGAATGTAGAATTATGTGCAGGATGTCATTTGTATATGTGAGGGAACTTAATTTACTGTCTTTCCCTATGGGACTGACCGTGGGTAGCTACCTGGGATGTAAGTTGGGGCTTGATCAACCCCGGCTGGGTCACCTGGGCGAGGGTTCATGTTGCAAGACCCGAAACACCCTATGACCCCAGGCTACAACACTGATGATACATCCCAGGTGCATCCATGTGATGTATTCTTTATTGTATGTACTTAATTTAGGAGAGAATATCTCAACTGTTCTTGGCTAATATGACCCCAGGGAACAACTTAGGAACTGTGACTAATTCTCTATCCGGAATGAAATACCCGAAAATGACCACGCTCTTTTTTTAAATGACCATAACCGGTGCACTACTTCCAACATGGCTCTATCTGCTAAACCTTTGGAGCTACAGATTTACTGAGGTGCTCAAAATGTTCAGAATACTTATGATTAGGGAAACATAGTAAAGTGTAAAATTTCTAATTTGATATTTGACAGAACAGCTAAAAGAAACGTATTACTGTCCAGGGCCATAAGGATATTTTTGCGCAAATCAATCTAAGAGCACCACATTTGTCCCAGATGTAACCCAGGGCATGCTCTAATGATTTAGCAAGAGCGCCCGAGCCAGCAACCTTCAGGGTCATCATAGTGGCCAAATCCAATATGACCGCCACCTGACAAAGTTTTTGGCTATAACGTTTGAACCACATTTTCAGCTATGAATGCAAACTTGGTGTCTAAATCATGTTTTTTGACAATTAAAAACATGTTTGAATGCTTATCTTTATGATTTAATCTATCTAGAGGACACTCATTTGATTATCACAAATATGACTATGTTCTGAAACAACCAATGTATCTTACGATGTAATTTCATTGAAACAAGAATGATTTAACAGTAGAACTAATTCCTATGATGATAGGCCTACAGCTAGAGCTAATACAGTATGTTCAACAATGCTCAGCATAAAGTGTAATACTATATAGTATTACTATTCTATACACCATTGACTAGTATGATATCATACGGTACTAGTCACTAGCCACTGTCAGGATTCATCTACTCTGCTGTGGCCACCACGGCTCTTGCCGGCGTACAGTATATGATGATGACCATATACTCCAATCTTTGGACATGGAAAGTTGATATTTTCAGGCTCCAAAGTAAGGGTGACCAGAGTTTCTTTGAGATACCTGCACTCCTTTTCCCATAGTCAGGGAAGGCTGATGTTGGTCAAATGGTAACCAGGTCCCTTGAGAACTTCCTCCCAGCCAAGCTGCACTGATTCAGCATGTCCGAACCTGGGAACCTTACTGGACCCATCTCGCAGATGCCAGTAAAGCTTGCGCCATCCTCCTCCACTGTGGCTGCAAAAGTCATGTAGTGGACACAGCAAATGCTGCAAAACTGGAGTCTGCTGCATCTCGATATTTAGATGTTGTGTGATTAGGACATTAAAAACAATCATCACCCGAGGAATCAAAAGGACTGAGCACATGCAACTGTGTGTGTGTGTGTGTGTGTGTGTGTGTGTGTGTGCGCGTGTGCGTGTGCGTGTGCGTGTGCGTGTGTGTGTGTGCGTGTGCGTGCGTGTGCGTGTGTGTGTGTGGTGCAGTATGTATCAGTTATCGCAGAGCTGTTCTGTTGTTGTAACACCAAGACACATTCCTAGCAACGATTTGTTGTTTAGCAATTCACTTTTCAGATTCTAATTTGAACATATTGTTCAAATTCCATACACCTTTGACTATTATGATAGTATTCACTTTATGCTGAGCATTGATGTTATGGTTTGCTGACCAGCTGCTGCTGGAAGTGCCAACTGCACCCACTAAAGTTACCAGGGGTGACCGGGCCTTTGCCGTGGCTGCCCCCTCTGGAATGACTTTCCTTTACGCATCAAAGCAGCCCAGTCATCTTTACTAAAGACTAATTTTTTGTCCTTGGCATTCAGTAACAACTAAAGCAGCCTTACCTTCCTCTATTGGCGCTAATGTTTGTTTGTCTGTGCTTACTCATTGTTTACTATTTTTTTGCTTTGTTTTGCTTTTTACCTGTACAGCACTTTGGTTGACCTGGTCATGTTAAATGTGCTATATAAATAAACCTTGATTTGATTTGATTTTTAAAAGGGCGTGGTCATTTTCGGGTATTTCGTCCCGAATAGAGAATTAGTCACAGTTCCTAAGTTGTTCCCTGGGGTCATATTAGCCAAGAACAGTTGAGATATTCTCTCCTAAATGAAGTGCACACATATCTTAGCCAGGTCCTAGAAAGTGAATGACCCCTGCTGGTGGAGCTTCCACACCACAAGTATATAGATGTAAGGAGTTTACGGTTTTATGTCCCAGAAAGGTTTTAGTAGTCTTGCAACATACTTTTGTGAGATGTAGCTTTGATCTAAAAAAAATGACAGAAAATGCATTAAAAAACACATCATACAGTAATTACATGTGGTGTTAATGACTGTCTGTAGATCCTATTGATTACATGTTAGACTACAACTTTTACTTTGAAGGACAAAGACCATGTGCTTTGACCCATGGTCACATGGCTTCTTTGTTTTGATGAAAAAGGTAGACTAAAAGATGACTGACATTTTGAATAATAACCATTCCAGGCTTTTGGATTCCAGATGAATTAAGTAAAACAAAGACAAATAAAGAGCTTTTTCCTTTGTCAGTCCCAAATCAAAAAATGCCAAAATACTAATCAGAATATCAGAAAAATGGAGCATTTTCCTGATTTTTTGGTGGGCTAGAAAATTGGATAAATGAAGCCATTATTGGATTTTTGGTCTGGGATGAAAAAACGCCAAAACCTTTTTTAAGAGCTTTTTTTCAGTGTCAGTCCCAAATCAAAAAAAGCCAAAATACTAATGAGAATATCATAAAAATGGGCCATTTTCCAGATTTTAAGGGAAAAAAGAAAAGTTTCAAAATGAAGCAATGTTTTATTTAGGATCTGAAACGAAAATCAGTAAAATATACTTTTCAGACGCTTATTCCAATTGAAAAACAAATAATAAATAAGATGCCCTGACTCCAAAAGCCCGGGGGATCTTAGTATAATCTGAGGTTTAATTTGGAAGTGATTATTTGAAAAATGGATCAATATTTAATTTGGTTTCTGAAAGGAAAATCAGTAAAATTATTGTTTAAAAAGTGAATTAGAATTGAATTTCAAATTATACTAAGATCCCCCGACCCGTTAGGGTGTGGGGGTATCTTAGTATAATCTGATATTCAATTCAAATTCACATCTGAAAAGTCTATTTTACTGATTTTCCTTTTAGAATCTAAATTAAACATTGCTTCATTTTTCCAATTTTCTAGCCCACCAAAAAATCAGGAAAATGCTCAATTTTTCTGATATTGTGCTTAGTATTTTGGCGTCTTTTGATTTGGGACTGACACTGAGAAAAGCTCAAAATAGGGTTTTTTTTCAATTTTTTCATCCCAGAATAAAAATCAAAGAATGTCTTAATTTTTTCAATTTTCTAGCCTACCCAAAAATCAGGAAAATGCTCCATTTTTCTGATATTGTGCTTAGTATTTTGGCATCTTTTGATTTGGGACTGACACTGGAAAAAAGCTAATAAAAACGGCTTTTGCCATTTTTTTATCCCAGAACAAAAATCAAAGAATGGCTTCATTTTTCCAAATTTCTAGCCAACCCAAAAATCAGGAAAAGGCTCCATTTTTCTGATATTCTGATTAGTATTTTGTCATCTTTTGATTTGGGACTGACAAAGGAAAACATCTTTATTTGTCTTTGTTTTTCAAAATGTCAGTCATCTTTTAATCTACATTTTTCATCAAAACAAAGATGTCACGTGACCACGTGTTACATCACATGGTCTTTGTCCTTCAAAGTAAAAGTTGTAGTCTAACATGTAAGCAATAGGATCTACAGACAGTCATTAACACCACATCTAATGACTGTATGATGTTGTTTTTAATGCCTTTTCTGTCTTTTTTTTTAGATCAAAGCTACGGCTCACAAAAGTATGTTGCAAGACTACCAAACCTTTCTGGGACATAAAACCGTAAATCCCTTACAACTATATACTTGTGGTGTGGAAGCTCCACCAGCAGGGGTCATTCACTTTCCCCTTGTGCCTCCCAACTTCACAGCACCTTAGTAGTTTTACTGAGGTGCTGTCAACCTAACAACCTTTTTGTTCTTCTATACAAATATTTTCTTTCACATCAGGATTTAAAGGACGAGTTCACCCATTTTCAACCTGTCTTCATATAATTGTTCCTCAATAATGCTCATGATAATATGGCACCCATCGAGAAAAAAATAATCGATGGGGAATCCAAGATAATAGAAACTACAGGCTTTCTATTCCTGTTAGCACGCTATAATGGAAACCATTGTTCTCGCGTTAATAAAAACAAATATATACAATTTTAAATATTGAAGGGAAAAAAATCCTTTCTGTTGAACTGATAATCGGCTGATTCTTTGACCAGATCCGAGAGCCGCTATGAGAAGTAAGTAAAATCGATATGTAAGGCTTAGGCTGTGAAAACCAACTAGGCTGATGAGTTGTCTGATGCTTATCTAAGAGTTAATGTCGCTCGGTTTCACTGATGAACTCCCTTAGCCATGATGTCAGTCCTGATGAACTCCCTTAGGACTTTGATGTTTGTCCTGGACGTTTTGGTTATCTCCATATATGGAGTTCCAGTAGGGGTTCTCTGATGTCAGCGCTAGGTATGTTAGGTATCTCCATGATAATCGTCTAGGAGAGATTCTATGATGTGTTGGAGATTTCAGCTATTTAAACAACAGACAAATTGTGCAATGACATAATTTGTCGTGCGTCCGTCCATTGTATTGGTGAAATTAAGAGCAGACAAGACTGTTAAAATTAAGTGTATTAATTAATCAAGCAGTAAGTTAAAAGTTAGAGAAATGTACTTAACAGAGATCTCTGGGCTCACACTAGCTTTCCTTATCAGCAACAAATTGCATCGAGGTCACCTCACTAAGTCTGAGCCCTCTTATCTGTCCCTAGAGCCCCTATATACTGAAATGTGGGATGGTCTTCAGGTTGGTTCGCCACCTGACTCAGCATTTGTCTTCAAACAATGGGGGGGGGGGGGGATTTCTCTCCAACCTGCATCTTTCTAAGATTAGGGAAGGACAGAAAGGAACAGAAACCACAAATGCATACACATGTACAGACAGATGACCTCTCATCACTTCAACGGCCGGGCCATCTGACAGTTTTGTCTTCTTTATTGGGACAGCAATTAAACAATAGTAATTAAAGCAATCGCATATTCTTATAATACCAACTAGTATTAACTAAAGCTTTAAAGGGATATCAATTGCCATCAGATGTCAGACTTGGGGAGGTTAATTGTCTCCATCTATGGGAATCTCCATTTGGGAAGGTTGTGATCAAATAGGTCATTCATCCCATTAGGTTTCTGGGCACCTTGCCATGATCTTGCGGTGTTATCCATCTATGGCTAATGCTGGCAAGTATGCCCTGAACGTTCTTTATACTTTCACTGGTAGATGCGTTTCTGAAGTGTCCATAGCCCTCCTATGAGACACAGACTGAGAAGGAAAAAATCACACAATTTTAGCAGGAGCATTAGTGAGGATCTATGAAGATAGGTTGAAAATGGGTGAAGTCGTTCTTTAATGATCATTAGACTAATAACCCATTACCCATTATCAATAAGTAACCCACCTATATCCCAAACTCCCTCCCCAGTCAGAGTTCATAGTTTTATTGAATGTAGAATTATGTGCAGGATGTCATTTGTATATGTGAGGGAACTTAATTTACTGTCTTTCCCTAGGAAAGACAGTAAAAAGTAGGACTGACCGTGGGTAGCTACCTGGGATGTAAGTTGGGGCTTGATCAACCCCGGCTGGGTCACCTGGGCGAGGGTTCATGTTGCGAGACCCGAAACACCCTATGACCCCAGGCTACAACACTGATGATACATCCCAGGTGCATCCATGTGATGTATTCTTTAGTGTATGTACTTAATATCTCAACTGTTCTTGGCTAATATGACCCCAGGGAACAACTTAGGAACTGTGACTAATTCTCTATCCGGAATGAAATACCCGAAAATGACCACGCTCTTTTTTTAAATGACCATAACCGGTGCACTACTTCCAACATGGCTCTATCTGCTAAACCTTTGGAGCTACAGATTTACTGAGGTGCTCAAAATGTTCAGAATACTTATGATTAGGGAAACATAGTAAAGTGTAAAATTTCTAATTTGATATTTGACAGAACAGCTAAAAGAAACGTATTACTGTCCAGGGCCATAAGGATATTTTTGCGCAAATCAATCTAAGAGCACCACATTTGTCCCAGATGTAACCCAGGGCATGCTCTAATGATTTAGCAAGAGCGCCCGAGCCAGCAACCTTCAGGGTCATCATAGTGGCTAAATCCAATATGACCACCACCTGACAAAGTTTTTGGCTATAATGTTTGAACCACATTTTCAGCTATGCAAACTTGGTGTCTAAATCATGTTTTTTGACAATTAAAAACATGTTTGAATGCTTATCTTTATGATTTAATCTATCTAGAGGACACTAATTTGATTATCACAAATATGGCTACTATGTTCTGAAACAACCAATGTATCTTACGATGTAATTTCATCGAAACAAGAATGATTTAACAGTAGAACTAATTCCTATGATGATAGACCTACAGCTAGAGCTAATACAGTATGTTCAACAATGCTCAGCATAAAGTGTAATACTATATAGTATTACTATTCTATACACCATTGACTAGTATGATATCATACGGTACTAGTCACTAGCCACTGTCAGGATTCATCTACTCTGCTGTGGCCACCACGGCTCTTGCCGGTGTACAGTATATGATGATGACCATATACTCCAATCTTTGGACATGGAAAGTTGATCTTTTCAGGCTCCAAAGTAAGGGTGACCAGAGTTTATTTGAGATACCTGCACTCCTTTTCCCATAGTCAGGGAAGGCTGATGTTGGTCAAATGGTAACCAGGTCCCTTGAGAACTTCCTCCCACCCAAGCTGCACTGATTCAGCATGTCCGAACCTGGGAACCTTACTGGACCCATCTCGCAGATGCCAGTAAAGCTTGCGCCATCCTCCTCCACTGTGGCTGCAAAAGTCATGTAGTGGACACAGCAAATGCTGCAAAACTGGAGTCTGCTGCATCTCGATATATAGATGTTGTGTGATTAGGACATTAAAAACAATCATCACCCGAGGAATCAAAAGGACTGAGCACATGCAACTGTGTGTGTGTGTGTGTGTGTGTGTGTGTGTGTGTGTGTGTGTGTGTGTGTGTGTGTGTGTGTGTGTGTGTGTGTGTGTGTGTGTGTGTGTGTGTGTGTGTGTGTGTGTGTGTGTGTGTGTGTGTGCGCGTGTGCGTGTGGTGCAGTATGTATCAGTTATCGCAGAGCTGTTCTGTTGTTGTAGTAACACCAAGACACATTCCTAGCAACGATTTGTTGTTTAGCAATTCACTTTTCAGATTCTAATTTGAACATATTGTTCAAATTCCATACACCTTTGACTATTATGATAGTATTCACTTTATGCTGAGCATTGATGTTATGGTTTGCTGACCAGCTGCTGCTGGAAGTGCCAACTGCACCCACTAAATTTACAGGGGTGACCGGGCCTTTGCCGTGGCTGCCCCCTCTGGAATGACTTACCTTTACGCATCAAAGCAGCCCAGTCATCTTTACTAAAGACAAATTTTTTGTCCTTGGCATTCAGTGACAACTAAAGCAGCCTTACCTTCCTCTATTGGCGCTAATGTTTGTTTGTCTGTGCTTACTCATTGTTTACTATTGTCGGCTTACATTGCATTGTTTGCTTCCTGTTTTTTTTTTTTTTTTTTTTGCTTTGTTTTGCTTTTTACCTGTACAGCACTTTGGTTGACCTGGTCATGTTAAATGTGCTATATAAATAAACCTTGATTTGATTTGATTTGATTTTTAAAAGGGCGTGGTCATTTTCGGGTATTTCGTCCCGAATAGAGAATTAGTCACAGTTCCTAAGTTGTTCCCTGGGGTCATATTAGCCAAGAACAGTTGAGATATTCTCTCCTAAATGAAGTGCACACATATCTTAGCCAGGTCCTAGAAAGTGAATGACCCCTGCTGGTGGAGCTTCCACACCACAAGTATATAGTTGTAAGGAGTTTACGGTTTTATGTCCCAGAAAGGTTTTAGTAGTCTTGCAACATACTTTTGTGAGATGTAGCTTTGATCTAAAAAAAATGACAGAAAATGCATTAAAAAACACATCATACAGTAATTACATGTGGTGTTAATGACTGTCTGTAGATCCTATTGATTACATGTTAGACTACAACTTTTACTTTGAAGGACAAAGACCATGTGCTTTGACCCATGGTCACATGGCTTCTTTGTTTTGATGAAAAAGGTAGACTAAAAGATGACTGACATTTTGAATAATAACCATTCCAGGCTTTTGGATTCCAGATGAATTAAGAAAAACAAAGACAAATAAAGAGCTTTTTCCTTTGTCAGTCCCAAATCAAAAAATGCCAAAATACTAATCAGAATATCAGAAAAATGGAGCATTTTCCTGATTTTTTGGTGGGCTAGAAAATTGGATAAATGAAGCCATTATTTGATTTTTATTCTGGGATGAAAATATGGGAAAAAAAACCATTTTGAGCTTTTCTCAGTGTCAGTCCCAAATCAAAACACGCCAAAATACTAAGCACAATATCAGAAAAATGGAGCATTTTCCTGATTTTTTGGTGGGCTAGAAAATTATATAGCCATTATTTTATTTTTGGTCTGGGATGAAAAAACGCCAAAACCTTTTTTAAGAGCTTTTTTTCAGTGTCAGTCCCAAATCAAAAAAAGCCAAAATACTAATGAGAATATCATAAAAATGGGCCATTTTCCAGATTTTAAGGGAAAAAATAAAAGTTTCAAAATGAAGCAATGTTTTATTTAGGATCTGAAACGAAAATCAGTAAAATATACTTTTCAGACGCTTATTCCAATTGAAAAACAAATAATAAATAAGATGCCCTGACTGGTCCGTGTATTTTCTGGCAGTTGGAATTTCTATTGGGAACCACAAACAGAAATCCACCCATTGCGTTCATTTTTCATTTTTCATTTTTCATTTAGGGTCGCGTCGGTTCTTTCGCTCCCGTTTGCTCCCGTGTTTCATTTTTCATTTTTCATTTTAAAACAAGTTACGTTCGTTTCGCTCCCGTCTTTCATTTTTCATTCTTCAATAAAAAATAAAAAATGAAACATAAGAAAACAGGGTTTTGCTTTTTCATTCTTTCATTTCTCGATATTAATCAAAGATACTGTAAAGACAAGACCAGAAGCGGAAGTAGATTTAGTACTTAAAAATAAAAGTGTATATATATATATATATATATTAAATATAAATGTATTATACCGTAGGCTACATGATTATAACATTATGGCTACATCAATGTTAGACAGATGGACATATATATAGATAGATATATAGATAGATAGATAGATAGATAGATAAAGATAGATAGATAATATAAATATATTATACTGTAGGCTACACGGTTATAACATAAACATAATTATGATAGGCTATATTATTATAGGCCTATTAGGCTATTAACATTATGCAAGCTAATTATATTTACCATGGTTACGTCAATAAGAAGACAGACAGATCTATATCTGTCTGTCTGTCTGTCTGTCTGTCTGTCTGTCTGTCTGTCTGTCTGTCTGTCTGTCTGTCTGTCTGTCTGTCTGTCTGTCTGTCTGTCTGTCTGTCTGTCGGTCGGACGGACGGACGGGGACGGGCAGATATAGGCCTACGTGATTCTCTTCTTTTCATTTAGACATGCGTTTTTTCATCCAAAATGTGTGTTATATTTATGTTATTTAGTTGCAGCATGATAATTAATAGCAATATTACGGAATAGGAAAACAGAAACAAATCTACCTATATAATTCGAACTTGGAAAGTTGGGTTGAGACTTGAGAGCTATACGCGTCGCTACTCATTGAACCATCGAAATTACATATCTGCTGACGTTTTAATCGGATACAGCATAGGTGGGCACTAGGGACATCTGGGGGTCACCAGGAAGAGTGGGTACTATGTGCACTGCCTGTGAGATTGAATTCTTTATTAACAATGATTATTAACACCAGTTTTCCCGGTGCCCAGTCTTCCTGGTGCCCAGATTTCCCTAGCGCCCACTCTTCTCCACCCCTAAGTGCCCACTCTTCCAAGTGCCCACATGTCCCTAATGCCCACTCGTCCAAGGTGCCGCCCGTTGAAAGCACTGCCGTGACGTCTGCAACGATGAAGCAGCCTTATAAAGCTCAGCAGGTCATGTTATAGACCTACTACAGCATGTTAGATTTCCTCAATACACAATAATAAACATCTGCAGATGTTCTATCAGACAGTGGTTGCAGCGTCCTTTTCTATGCTGTGGTGCGCTGGGAAGGCAATAGGCAAAGGGACACACTCAGACTGGACAGACTGAGGGTACCATACGTGCGCTCCCGGTGCTATCTATCTATCTATCTATCTATCTATCTAATGCAGTCAGTAACCTAAAACAATTTTTTAAAAAATGAAGCCACTCATTGTCATCAAGTGTTTCAGAATCGGTATAAACAAAACGTGAATACTATCAATACAAAAGATACAATGCAACTTTGGACTGGTACATCAGAGCTTATCAATATTCGGTGTCTGTCTGTCTGTCTGGATGGACAGACGGACGGACGGACGGACTTATACGGACAGAATTGATAAGTGGACTTGATTATAGCCAATATATTATTTTATTTTCATTTACACATGCGCCTTTTCACCCAAAATGTGTTATATTATTAATAGTCCCTGTTTGCGTAGCCCCCAAATCGGGCTCCCCAAGTTTTGCTCGCTGTGTGAACTGTTCAAAGACGCAACAACAAGCTCCATACTAGCACTCGGTGGTACTGGTGCGTCTCTGACCGTTTCTGTCTGTCTGTCTGTCTGTCTGTCTGTCTGTCTGTCTGTCTGTCTGTCTGTCTGTCTGTCTGTCTGTCTACTCTGTCCACAGTAGGCCTATAGAAGGATATAGACCTAGGAAATCCAGGTGTCCAAATGTAACAATGTTGATATTGCAGTAGTAATTTTAAATCGAGTCTTTACAACTGGCTGGAAATCTGGAATCTCATGAACTTGGATGTATAATACGCTACAATATTCAGACCCTGCCCTATGGCACACAGTGCCCGTGATGGGATCATTCCTTACAAATGGTTACATACGGTTGTAGCCTATGTTTGTCATAATTGTAATACTTTTGGAATAATCACCATGAACGATCGAGCTCAATCTCTCCCCTCCATTGCGCACTGGAGTCTGGACGTTTGGTTGTTCATTGATTACAAGTTACACAAATAACACAAATAACCTCTTGCATTATATGGTCAATAACGCCAAAAAAATGAGGGGAATTGTTAAACGAGTAGAGAACAAATAGGGCTCTAATCATTATGATTAGAGCTCTATTGGTTAAATATCTCCCCCTCTTTTTTGGCATTATTTGTGTAAAAATAATAAAGTAATACAAAATCATCACCCACGGGCCACGGCAATGTGCAGGATGTCATTTTACAGGTTTTGAATTCATTCAATACATTTTACATATTCTACTGGTGAGAATCAATAGCGTTGCGCCTCGACAACCTGTGGGTTTCAAACGGTAGAAGCATGCGCAGTGGCGTTTTAAATATAGAACTATTGCAATCCCAGATTTGACCACCAGGCGATGGCCGCTTCAATGTTCTACCGTGGCTCTTGGTGCCACCTCCTACCAATACAATATGAACTACCCCCCACAGTTAAGAGGTTCACATCTCACTAGTCTGGGCAGATCTGTTCTTTTCGGTTTCCTCGATTGCCATGGCTGGTACACACTGTATGACTTAAAGTCGTCAGGTTGTATTACTATTAATCATACTGCAACTAAAGCCAACACATTTTGGATGAAAAAGCTGATGTCTAAATTAAATAGATTGGCTAAAGTACATGTGCATCTTGATATATCTGATTCATAATAGTGTTGCAAGGAGAAAAACAACCTTTGTAACTGCTGGGGATTTCAAAAACATAACAGTTGGGTTAGAAATGTTCAGTTGGCCATTAGTGGGCCTATTTGAAAGCAGACATCGTTAGTTGTTGCTATAATCTATATAATATATATACAATATACGCAGGCCAACCCTTACCTCTATTAATGGCCTACAGCCGCACGAAGTGATCAGAAGCGACACTATCCAGGCACGCACCTTTACGCATCCTAATTTATGTTATCCTACAGTGTATAGACCAATTATTTGTTTACTAACATTGAGACTGGACGCACAGGTGATTGTTTCATGCAATCAATTCTCAACCTGTTGTTTCGGAGTGCACTCCAACCCCCTCTTGTGTGTTGGCTGGTGGTGAGACGCGTCTTAGCGAGACCTGATAGAATAGGTTTCATTGCGCGCATACTGGTTGCACGCATACTGGTTCTTATCAGTGTGACGTCGTCTGTTAAGGGGTCTATATATAGGCGCGTTCATTAATTCATTAATAGTGCGTGCTAAAAACAAGGCATTTCGTACCATAAACAGCACCGTCCGCATTGATATATTGTTCAACAGGTGTGTGGGGCAATGTATCCCACTGACGACGAGCACCTGCAGAGCCAGGACTACACTCGGGGTTTTGCTTAGCCTAATTTATAAGAAAATAAACAGTTAATAAAGCACATACAGTAGGCCTATACCTTCAATGAAATGCTCCCGCACAACACACCACCAGGAAGAAAGAACAAGCCAGCTAACTGGCGGCTGCGGGCTTTGAATTTGTTTATGCAGTTCAGTCAGACAACTCTTAGATTGGATTAGAATATATATTTATTAGCAATATATATTTGCAAGCTTGAGCATGGTATAGAAAACAAGAGGAAGCATAGTTTGGCGTCAGGCCTCTGAATCCATTCATTCCCTGTAAGGATAACATTTTAATGAATGTTACATGCCAATTAGCATTTACAGGGAATGAATTAAACCCCCAAGGGGATCTAGAAACAGAGCCTACAGGTGGATGCCGGGGAGGCGGGTGGGATGACTTCATGGGCAGCAGCAGGTAAGCAGCGGTAGCAGGATCTCAGCAACAGCAGCAGCAGTAGCGACACACGTCAGCTCAGCAAGACAGGGCAGCAAGAGTGAGCAGGTAACAACGCAGTACCTATAACCACCCGATCAGGAGGAAAGTGCATGTGACTAGTCACCTGATCGGTTGCCCCAATCCCTTGAGTTGCCTGGCCTGAACTAGCTCCGTAAACTGCGCCTCATTTCAGTCAGACAACTCTTAGATTGGATTAGAATATATATTTATTAGCAATATATATTTGCAAGCTTGAGCATGGTATAGAAAACAAGAGGAAGCATAGTTTGGCGTCAGGCCTCTGAATCCATTCATTCCCTGTAAGGATAACATTTTAATGAATGTTACATGCCAATTAGCATTTACAGGGAATGAATTAAACCCCCAAAACAGCAAGAACCCCCAAAACGGCTTGGGAGCACAGGGCCTGACGCCAGACCAACCATCTGTGAGAATGGTGGAGCTCCATGACTTGTTTCTTACTAACATGATAGTGTTCCTCACATTTAATTTTTTAAGTTTTAACTTAAACAAATGCAGCATGCAACCATGTGTTCAACAAGCCTGATGAATCCAGGTACCTGTTGATCCTGAAACCAGGAGTCCTAGACGGTATCCTAACACTACAGTGTCCACTGCTGTACCGCACCACGAGTAGGATTCGAAAAGGACATTCTATATTTATTTCTTTTTCAAAGAAATCTGCTATATATATATATATATATATCGTATATATATAAATGAGGTAATCCTATGATGAATGATAACTATTGTTTATCATCCATAATAAATAAAGTGTACTGACTATGTGTGTAAAGACGTGCTATCTTTACTTAACATCTGAATCAGTACCCAACGATACCTGAGCAGCAATTACTAATAGACTGAGCTTGATATGATTAGCCTGACTACGTAGCCATAGAAAAACTTTTTAGCGCTATAGGAATAAACCAACATTTTTTAGCACCATGACATCACCACTAAACTAAATCCCCAGCAATCCACCCGAGTTGTAATTAAAGCGTCAATAATACGCATGCAGCATTTATTGAATTAGCGATAGAACAGCGTGAGCACTCATACTCATGAGCTTTTAGCCTGCAGAATGTAATCCTTAACCAATATCTACGTAAGCTCCTGAGGACCATTGCCCCCGAGATTTAAGAAAAGCATAGACAAGCAGCGCTGTAGATGTAGCTGCATCAATACGGAGGTTGGAGAAAGCCCACAGCTTGAGCCGATCTCTCGCAGCTTGCAGAGAACCAGTTCAAGTTTAGGCCTACAGATGGAGAGACAAACACAATGTTATTGCAATTCTGGATTAGCCCGGCCATCCTATGACCAGTTTAACCCATTTTGGGTTCATGTTTCCATTTACCGTATAGCAACATGCATTTGTATTTTTTTGAATAACTATTTGAAATTTTCCAGAACTTAGTCAAAATTTAGAAGGCGATTTTAGAATCGGCCTCGGTCTAAATTGGTTAAGCGCCCTGTGGCGCATATTAGCAATTAGCCTCATAGCAGTTGATGCAGAAAGAATACGGTATACAACTTAAATTATAGCTTGCAGAGCTTGACGCAGATTGTTAGACATGTGAATAATATTAACTAACGCCGATATCCCTCTCCATCCATAGCCTAATAGATTTAGCACGAAATGCCATCTGTTGCAAGTCTGGATCGGCCCAATAGAGCCAGACGCCAGAGGTTGGCAGAATTGATTTAGCAGAGTTTAGCAGCAAGGCTAGGTAGCTCAGTAGATGATGCAGCATAGGTGCCGAGAAGACATTGAGAAGCCCACATCTCAAGCACAGTAGATGATGCAGCATAGTGCTGAGAACATTGAGAAGCCCACATCTCAAGCAGCTCTCTCACGCTGCCTTGAGAGCTCACAGTGCCGCCAAGAGCGTAGGTAGCTCAACCTGGAATCTAGAACCAGAAGCAGAATTATTCTTGCAATTACCATGATGAGCCACCCTGGACGAGATGACGCCGTTATAGACCGCTGGGACAGGAATTTACTTCCTGAAGCCACTCACACATCCACGGTGAAGCGTGCGTGCTTCACTGTGGATGAGTGGGACGCATGCTGCACATCAATGCACGAGTGTGGCCTCAATCCTGACACAGTCAGTCGCACACCGCAAGCTGCTGGTTGCACTGCAACACTCGTCACCAGTGATGAACACACCGTGATGTGGTGCTAAATATGCCGTGAGCATCCCACTCTGGCGGATACCGCAGCGCCTCTTATACGGGGACAAATACTTCCAGTCACCCAGCTTTTGATAAGCATGAGACAAGCAAAGCCCATCAACATAGTGTAACTATTGATAACAGGAGCAGCCAGGATCGGAGTCCCTCTTTTATCCGTCCTGCGAGATATGTCGCGGCGAAATATATATATTTTATTTAATCGATGCGCACCAGCCAATCATGGACAATGACTGATATCTTGACTCTACTGAAGCCCCACTATCTATCCTGTTGCAATAACTTTACTTCTGTAATCTTGATGCTCATAACATGACAACATCACTTGGCAGCCAACTTTTTTATATACCATGTACCTCCCACATGGAAGCAAGCATGCAGTGTTTAGCTTGTGCTACGACGATCCAGAGCTATCTACATAAGTAAGCATGCTGAGTTTAGCTTGTGCTACAACCAATTTGATAGCTTTACGCATGGGAAGCAAAACATGCTGTGTTTAGCTTGTGCTACCAACAATCCAAGCTTCCACATGAGAAGCAAACATGCTGAATTAGCTTTTGCTACGAACAATCCAAGCTTCCGCGTGGGAAGCAAACCATGCTATGCTAGCCTGTGTTACAAACAATCCAGAGCTATCCACGTAGCGAGCCTGCTGAGATAGCTTGTGCTAAGACAATTCGAGCTTCCACGTGGGAAGCAAACCATGCTATGCTAGCCTGTGCTACAAACAATCCAGAGCTATCCACGTAGCGAGCCTGCTGAGATAGCTTGTGCTAAGACAATTCGAGCTTCCACGTGGGAAGCAAACCATGCTATGCTAGCCTGTGCTACAAACAATCCAGAGCTATCCACGTAGCAAGGCATGCTGAGATAGCTTGTGCTAACAATTCGGCCTCCACGTTGGCAAAACATGCTGTGCTAGCCTGTGCTACAACACTCTAATCTTCCACATAGAAGCAAACATGCTGAGCTAGCCTGTGCTACAAACAATCTAAAGCTTCCACATAAGCAAACATGCTGTGCTAACCTGTGCTACGACAATCTAAAGCTTCCACAAAGAAGCAAACGTACTGTGTTAGCCTGTGCTACAACGTCTCTACCATCTCTTATCCAAGTGTATGCAGCAAAATGAGAATCCCTTTAGCTCATCCTGATCCTTAACAAGTGTAATTTAGCAATACAAGAGCATAACAACGATAGAATGCAACCAATAACGTCTAATCTGCACTGCAAGTTCATTTGTTTATTTCATCGTAATATGAACGGCCTACTTCACCTCCACCACATATTAGAGCAATTGAACTGCTACATGAATTGACAACGTCTGGTGCCATTTTCCTACTCTGCAAATAGATGCCAGACATAGCTACACGAGAGATAAACTATAGCCACCATCAGCACCATAAATAAAATTAACGCGATATAATGCCAGTCTGCACAACTACAGACTGCTCTAAGCATAGAATGATCTATGCACATCCTTACAACATGCTCGCAGCCTTCTGATAAAGATACTGCTAAATGATGATTGGAATCCGAACGGACCCGTAACCTATGATATTTAACACCAACTAGACTTGCAATTTATTAATCCTACGCTGTGATACTTAGTTTTATTGCTGTTTAACACGTATTTGCAAGTCACAAGCAAGTTCATAACGTATAATAATTTTATCAATATAATGCTTTAGTTGCTGTGGCTTACTGAGATTACTTAACATCTTATGCCATCCAGCCTGATTGAAATTTATTTTACCACGCAGACTACATAAAATAATAAATATAGCTTATGCCACGATTGGCACGTGAATAAAATCTCTGCCTGTATCATAACCACTGATCTGACGCCGGAGGCTTGAGCAGAGACTACAATTCCCAGGTTACACCAGAAAAGTCAACCAATCATAGAGTCAGACAGCATGACTACGGAACAAAACGTATCCCTTTATCCCATAACGTAATAGTTCATCCGTTCCAGCCCTACGCCAAAACAGAACCTCCTATAGATAACTGCTAAATCAATTTCAATGAATTCTAGCAGCATTAACAACTACTTCTTGAACGCTACTCACAAGTTAGCTTCCCATCTCTCCTTCGCATGGGTAGAGAAGTGTTCGGTCATCAACTATAAGCCTCAAACAACATCCGGTGGACGATCTCTTCAGAATAAGAGTACCATCTAAAGCCACTGAACTAACCATGATACATTAAACTATAAATTAAGCAAGATGCAGCCAACTGAGCATATCCGTGTTTTAACCAGTACATAAAGATATTAATCTGAACATTAGAGCCAGAACAAGCAAAGCAAATCACAAAGTGAAGCCATGCCCTCTCTCTACCAAGCAGTAGCACTTACCAGCCATATCAGTGCGCACAGATCGGTGACGTCATCTCTTGAGAGAGAAGTAAACAACCAGGTCTAGAAACCCAATCTTGAGATAAAGTGAACTACTTTGAACAAATACACGCTAAACTGGGGACCATAACAGAACCCCAAGCCCATCGTTGCTTACGATAAGAAAACATAGCAACTTAAGCAACACTGTTGGTGAATTACCGTCAACCCAGTGCCATAGAGAGAGTTCTGACACTAGCGTCGACTCCCATTGTAAGAATGGAATGCGGAAGTGCTCCGTCTAACTCAATGAGGCAGTCCCATTGTTTGGAACTATAGCCCGGAATGCGGAAGTGCTCCGTCTAACTCAATGTTTGGAACTACAGCCCAAGGAGCCCGTTTTGCGGCGGAATCAAGCGTGTCGTTACTCTATTTCTACACTCTAGTTGACCATACTGATATCGATCAATGACGAACGCTACTGCTTTTGAGCTGAGCGTTTAGCAAGAGATTTAGCCATAATTTAATTTAGTTTTTTACTTAAGTAAGAAAGTAATACCACGATTAGAACCAGTAGCACGCAGCTGAGTAGCTATGATTACAACCATCAACCAAGAACCAACGACGCCGTATGACCACCTACATGAACAATATGAGACTATTCATGGTCAGCAGCATACGTAGATACCCAGCTGTTTTTTGGACTACCAGAGTCGATCTCTTTGGCCGGGGGAACCCGGGATGCCCCCAGGGGGAGGGACGCGATCCCGGTGTCCGGAGGAGGAGGACATGGTGAGGAGTACGAACGACCAGAAGATGAGTTTATATGACTTCATGGGCAGCAGCAGGTAAGCAGCGGTAGCAGGATCTCAGCAACAGCAGCAGCAGTAGCGACACACGTCAGCTCAGCAAGACAGGGCAGCAAGAGTGAGCAGGTAACAACGCAGTACCTATAACCACCCGATCAGGAGGAAAGTGCATGTGACTAGTCACCTGATCGGTTGCCCCAATCCCTTGAGTTGCCTGGCCTGAACTAGCTCCGTAAACTGCGCCTCATTTATTTTTGTCAATAGCTGACAAGCATGCTCCAGATAGAAAACAAACTAACCTGCATAAGAGCACCTTGGATTGGAAATTAAGAACGGCATGGCTTTAGAAACACTGCAAAGCAAAAGGCAAGTGAATCTGTCAGTCTGGATGACTGGCAGATCTACTGTAAACTAAGGAATAATGTGCCAAAAATGAATAGAAATAATTTATTGAGCCAATGATAGATGGCCCTCTGTTTCATGGTAATTACCTAGTACTACACGTCACAGCCTCAAGGTAGCGACAATCAGTGGTGATTGGGGTTGGCTCTGGGTATGGACTATTAGACATATTGCAAAATATATACAAAATAGTAAAACCATATAATGCCATATCAAGATAAAGTTAAAGCAGTGTACATATAGAAATAAGGGACGGAAAATATTAGGCCAATACCAAAACATGTTAGATCTTTTTAAGACACAATGCAAAAAAGAGAACATTTTCAAAAATGAAAGGCACCAAAAACACAAAATACACAAGCCTCAGGGACCGTCTACAGGAAGCAAGAAAGGCTCTGCTCTTCGTTTAGAGTAGACCATTGGTGTTAAGGTTGTGGATCCATAGTACTTCTCTGCGAAGCAATTTATTAATGATGTCACCACCCCGTGATGAGGCTGCAAGATTTTCTCTATTCCCCAGAATTTAAGGGATGCTGGGGAGCCATGCTTTGCTTGTTGATAGTGCCTGCCATGGCATATTCAGGGTTGTTAGTAGGAATAGCAGTTTTGTGCTCACCAATACGAGTTTAAGTGGTCTCTTAGTTTGACCAATGTATGCCAGTCCACAGGGACATTTAAGCATGTATAGGCCTACCACATGGGTTGAGTTACAATTTATAAATAGGGATATTTTATATTTTTTATCAGTAGGTGGATGGGTAAAACATTTGGTATTTGATGAATTAGAGCACTGAGCACAGTTGCCACATTTATAAAAGCTCTGTGGGGGATTGGGAAGCCAGGTGGGGGGGGGGGGGGGTTGGGTGTTCATATTGGTGTGACATATTTACAAATGACATGCCACTGGTCTTAGACAGGGCCAATAGACCAATTATTTGTTTACAAACATTGAGACTGGACGCACAGGTAACTGTTTCATGTAATCAATTCCCAACAGATCCCCAAACCTGTTGTTTTGGGGTGAGCTTGTTTCAGTTCATTCAACCTCCTCTGTGTGTAGGCTAGTGGAGTGCGCCCTGCAGGCAACACATATATACTCCATTGCGTAACGGCATTGCGTACCGAGAACAGCTGACATACAAGCTCACAACCACGTCACGGATGCGACCGCTGTGAGCTTGGAGATCTGCTATTCTCGGCCGTTCTCTGTGCGCGACACCTTCGCGGGACGGAGCATAAATTAGTCTTGACGGGCTGCTGCTGCGCGAGCCAAGCAGGTTCTGGTGCCATGATCATAGAGCGCTCTCTCCGTTCTTATATGACAGTTGACAGCCACTGGAGGTGGAGTTTTGAGGACAACTGCTTTGAATTGTTATTATTGTTTACACGTGACACAACAGAAACCAAGGATTATATATTTCAAGAGCGAGAGATCACAGTAAAAATCCTAAGCATTCTTCCTCCACACTGGGAGAGAAACAGCATCTGAAAGTTTGATGGGATGCATTTTTACACGTGAGACTGTGACCACTTTTACATTGCATATTATGAGCGGTGGGGTTCTTTTGCTGCCGACATGCGCGCGCATACTGTTTCGTATCAGTGTGACGTCGTCTGTTAAGGCGTCTATAGCCATGTATTCTGACGACACAACTTTGTCTGCTACTAGGTGGAAGACCTGTCTGTAGCTCTTAACAAGGAACCAATACATATCAGAGTGGGTGGTGGTCCTGCACATCTCAAAGACAAAATCCATTGTATTTGAATCACAGTATAATCACAGTATCATTCACACAGCGAGCAAAACTTGGGGAGCCCGATTTGGGGGCTACGCAAACAGGGACTATTAATTAACCATGCTACAAGTAAATAATATAACACACATTTTGGGTGAAAAGGCGCATGTGTAAATGAAAATAAAATAATATATTGGCTATAATCAAGTCCACTTATCAATTCTGTCCGTATGTATAAGTCCGTCCGTCCGTCTGTCCATCCAGACAGACAGACAGACACCGAATATTGATAAGCTCTGATGTACCAGTCCAAAGTTGCATTGTATCTTTTGTATTGATAGTATTCACGTTTTGTTTATACCGATTCTGAAACACTTGATGACAATGAGTGGCTTCATTTTAAAAAAAAATTGTTTTAGGTTACTGACTGCATTAGATAGATAGATAGATAGATAGATAGATAGATAGCACCGGGAACGCACGTATGGTACCCTCAGTCTGTCCAGTCTGAGTGTGTCCCTTTGCCTATTGCCTCCCCAGCGCACCACAGCATAGAAAAGGACGCTGCAACCACTGTCTGCAGATGTTTATTATTGTGTATTGAGGAAATCTAACATGCTGTAGTAGGTCTATAACATGACCTGCTGAGCTTTATAAGGCTGCTTCATCGTTGCAGACGTCACGGCAGTGCTTTCAACGGGCGGCACCTTGGACGAGTGGGCATTAGGGACATGTGGGCACTTGGAAGAGTGGGCACTTAGGGGTGGAGAAGAGTGGGCGCTAGGGAAATCTGGGCACCAGGAAGACTGGGCACCGGGAAAACTGGTGTTAATAATCATTGTTAATAAATAATTCAATCTCACAGGCAGTGCACATAGTACCCACTCTTCCTGGTGACCCCCAGATGTCCCTAGTGCCCACCTATGCTGTATCCGATTAAAACGTCAGCAGAGATGTAATTTCGATGGTTCAATGAGTAGCGACGCGTATAGCTCTCAAGTCTCAACCCAACTTTCCAAGTTCGAATTATATAGGTAGATTTGTTTCTGTTTTCCTATTCCGTAATATTGCTATTAATTATCATGCTTCAACTAAATAACATAAATATAACACACATTTTGGATGAAAAAACGCATGTCTAAATGAAAAGAAGAGAATCACGTAGGCCTATATCTGCCCGTCCCCGTCCGTCCGTCCGTCCGACAGACAGACAGACAGACAGACAGACAGACAGACAGACAGACAGACAGACAGATATAGATCTGTCTGTCTTCTTATTGACGTAACCATGGTAAATATAATTAGCTTGCATAATGTTAATAGTCTAATAGGCCTATAATAATATAGCCTATCATAATTATGTTTATGTTATAACCGTGTAGCCTACAGTATAATATATTTATATTATCTATCTATCTATCTATCTATCTATCTATCTATCTATCTATCTATCTATCTATCTATCTATCTATCTATCTATCTATCTATATATATGTCCATCTGTCTAACATTGATGTAGCCATAATGTTATAATCATGTAGCCTACGGTATAATAAATTTATATTTAATATATATATATATATACACTTTTATTTTTAAGTACTAAATCTACTTCCGCTTCTGGTCTTGTCTTTACAGTATCTTTGATTAATATCGAGAAATGAAAGAATGAAAAAGCAAAACCCTGTTTTCTTATGTTTCATTTTTTATTTTTTATTGAAGAATGAAAAATGAAAGACGGGAGCGAAACGAACGTAACTTGTTTTAAAATGAAAAATGAAAAATGAAACACGGGAGCAAACGGGTCCGTGTACTTCCTGGCAGATGGATTTTCTTTTGGTAACCACAAACAGAAATCCGCCGTTGCGTTCATTTTTCATTTTTCATTTTTCATTTAGGGTCGCGTCGGTTCTTTCGCTCCCGTTCGCTCCCGTGTTTCATTTTTCATTCTTCATTTTAAAACAAGTTACGTTCGTTTCGCTCCCGTCTTTCATTTTTCATTCTTCAATAAAAAATAAAAATATGAAACGTAAGAAAACAGGGTTTTGATTTTTCATTCTTTCATTTCTCGATCTTAATCAAAGATACTGTAAAGACAAGACCAGAAGCGGAAGTAGATTTAGTACTTAAAAATAAAAGTGTATATATATATATATATTAAATATAAATTTATTATACCGTAGGCTACATGATTATAACATTACTATGGCTACATCAATGTTAGACAGATGGACATATATATAGATAGATAGATAGATAGATAGATAGATAGATAGATAGATAGATAGATAGATAAAGATAGATAGATAGATAATATAAATATATTATACTGTAGGCTACACGGTTATAACATAAACATAATTATGATAGGCTATATTATTATATTAGGCTATTAACATTATGCAAGCTAATTATATTTACCATGGTTACGTCAATAAGAAGACAGACAGATCTATATCTGTCTGTCTGTCTGTCTGTCTGTCTGTCTGTCGGACGGACGGACGGACGGACGGGCAGATATAGGCCTACGTGATTCTCTTCTTTTCATTCAGACATGCGTTTTTTCATCCAAAATGTGTGTTATATTTATTTTATTTAGTTGCAGCATGATTAATTCATAGCAATATTACGGAATAGGAAAACAGAAACAAATCTACCTATATAATTCGAACTTGGAAAGTTGGGTTGAGACTTGAGAGCTATACGCGTCGCTACTCATTGAACCATCGAAATTACATCTCTGCTGACGTTTTAATCGGATACAGCAGGTGGGTTACTATACTAGGGACATCTGGGCACCAGGAAGAGTGGGTACTATGTGCACTGCCTGTGAGATTGAATTCTTTATTAACAATGATTATTAACACCAGTTTTCCCGGTGCCCAGTCTTCCTGGTGCCCAGATTTCCCTAGCGCCCACTCTTCTCCACCCCTAAGTGCCCACTCTTCCAAGTGCCATGTCCCTAATGCCCACTCGTCCAAGGTGCCGCCCGTAGAAAGCACTGCCGTGACGTCTGCAACGATGAAGCAGCCTTATAAAGCTCAGCAGGTCATGTTATAGACCTACTACAGCATGTTAGATTTCCTCAATACACAATAATAAACATCTGCAGATGTTCTATCAGACAGTGGTTGCAGCGTCCTTTTCTATGCTGTGGTGCGCTGGGGAGGCAATAGGCAAAGGGACACACTCAGACTGGACAGACTGAGGGTACCATACGTGCGCTCCCGGTGCTATCTATCTATCTATCTATCTAATGCAGTCAGTAACCTAAAACATTTTTTTTTTAAATGAAGCCACTCATTGTTATCAAGTGTTTCAGAATCGGTATAAACAAAACGTGAATACTATCAATACAAAAGATACAATGCAACTTTGGACTGGTACATCAGAGCTTATCAATATTCGGTGTCTGTCTGTCTGTCTGTCTGGATGGACAGACGGACGGACGGACGGACTTATACGGACAGATTGATAAGTGGACTTGATTATAGCCAATATATTATTTTATTTTCATTTACACATGCGCCTTTTCACCCAAAATGTGTGTTATATTATTTACTTGTAGCATGGTTAATTAATAGTCCCTGTTTGCGTAGCCCCCAAATCGGGCTCCCCAAGTTTTGCTCGCTGTGTGAACTGTTCAAAGACGCAACAACAAGCTCCATACTAGCACTCGGTGGTACTGGTGCGTCTCTGACCGTTTCTGTCTGTCTGTCTGTCTGTCTGTCTACTCTGTCTACAGTAGGCCTACATAGAAGGATATAGACCTAGGAAATCCAGGTGTCCAAATGTAACAATGTTGATATTGCAGTAGTAATTTTAAATCGAGTCTTTACAACTGGCTGGAAATGAACTTGGATGTATAATACGCTACAATATTCAGACCCTGCCCTATGGCACACAGTGCCCGTGGTGGGATCATTCCTTACAAATGGTTACATACGGTTGTAGCCTATGTTTGTCATAATTGTAATACTTTTGGAATAATCACCATGAACGATCGCGCTCAATCTCTCCCCTCCATTGCGCACTGGAGTCTGGACGTTTGGTTGTTCATTGATTACAAGTTACACAAACACAAATAACCTCTTGCATTATATGGTCAATAACGCCAAAAAAAAAGAGGGGAATTGTTAAACCAGTAGAGAACAAATAGGGCTCTAATCATTATGATTAGAGCTCTGGTTAAATATCTCCCTCTTTTTTGGCATTATTTGTGTAAAAATAATAAAGTAGGCTAATGCAAAATCCAGAGCTGATGTGCATACCCACGGGCCACGGCAATGTGCAGGATGTCATTTTACAGGTTTTGAATTCATTCAATACATTTTACATATTCTACTGGTGAGAATCAATAGCGTTGCGCCTCGACAACCTGTGGGTTTCAAACGGTAGAAGCATGCGCAGTGGCGTTTTAAATATAGAACTATTGCAATCCCAGATTTGACCACCAGGCGATGGCCGCTTCAATGTTCTACCGTGGCCTCTTGGTGCCACCTCCTACCAATACAATATGAACTACCCCCCACAGTTAAGAGGTTCACATCTCACTAGTCTGGGCAGATCTGTTCTTTTCGGTTTCCTCGATTGCCATGGCTGGTACACACTGTATGACTTAAAGTCGTCAGGTTGTATTACTATTAATCATACTGCAACTAAAGCCAACACATTTTGGATGAAAAAGCTGATGTCTAAATTAAATAGATTGGCTAAAGTACATGTGCATCTTGATATATCTGATTCATAATAGTGTTGCAAGGAGAAAAACAACCTTTGTAACTGCTGGGGATTTCAAAAACATAACAGTTGGGTTAGAAATGTTCAGTTGGCCATTAGTGGGCCTATTTGAAAGCAGACAT
Organism: Gymnoscopelus braueri; assembly: GCF_963280865.1. NCBI lineage: Eukaryota > Metazoa > Chordata > Actinopteri > Myctophiformes > Myctophidae > Gymnoscopelus > Gymnoscopelus braueri. Next base: position 8,041,724 of record NC_137608.1, read on the forward strand.
CGTTAGTTGTTGCTATAATCTATATAATATATATACAATATACGCAGGCCAACCCTTACCTCTATTAATGGCCTACAGCCGCACGAAGTGATCAGAAGCGACACTATCCAGGCACGCACCTTTACGCATCCTAATTTATGTTATCCTACACCTACAGTGTATAGACCAATTATTTGTTTACTAACATTGAGACTGGACGCACAGGTGATTGTTTCATGCAATCAATTCTCAACCTGTTGTTTCGGAGTGCACTCCAACCCCCTCTTGTGTGTTGGCTGGTGGTGAGACGCGTCTTAGCGAGACCTGATAGAATAGGTTTCATTGCGCGCATACTGGTTGCACGCATACTGGTTCTTATCAGTGTGACGTCGTCTGTTAAGGGGTCTATATATAGGCGCGTTCATTAATTCATTAATAGTGCGTGCTAAAAACAAGGCATTTCGTACCATAAACAGCACCATCCGCATTGACATATTGTTCAACAGGTGTGTGGGGCAATGTATCCCACTGACGACGAGCACCTGCAGAGCCATACACTCGGGGTTTTGCTTAGCCTAATTTATAAGAAAATAAACAGTTAATAAAGCACATACAGTAGGCCTATACCTTCAATGAAATGCTCCCGCACAACACACCACCAGGAAGAAAGAACAAGCCAGCTAACTGGCGGCTGCGGGCTTTGAATTTGTTTATGCAGTTATTTTTGTCAATAGCTGACAAGCATGCTCCAGATAGAAAACAAACTAACCTGCATAAGAGCACCTTGGATTGGAAATTAAGAACTGCATGGCTTTAGAAACACTGCAAAGCAAAAGGCAAGTGAATCTGTCAGTCTGGATGACTGGCAGATCTACTGTAAATTAAGGAATAATGTGCCAAAAATGAATAGAAATAATTTATTGAGCCAATGATAGATGGCCCTCTGTTTCATGGTAATTACCTAGTACTACACGTCACAGCCTCAAGGTAGCGACAATCAGTGGTGATTGGGGTTGGCTCTGGGTATGGACTATTAGACATATTGCAAAATATATACAAAATAGTAAAACCATACAATGCCATATCAAGATAAAGTTAAAGCAGTGTACATATAGAAATAAGGGACGGAAAATATTAGGCCAATACCAAAACATGTTAGATCTTTTTAAGACACAATGCAAAAAAGAGAACATTTTCAAAAATGAAAGGCACCAAAAACACAAAATACACATGAAAGCCTCAGGGACCGTCTACAGGAAGCAAGAAAGGCTCTGCTCTTCGTTTAGAGTAGACCATTGGTGTTAAGGTTGTGGATCCATAGTACTTCTCTGCGAAGCAATTTATTAATGATGTCACCACCCCGTGATGAGGCTGCAAGATTTTCTCTATTCCCCAGAATTTAAGGGATGCTGGGGAGCCATGCTTTGCTTGTTGATAGTGCCTGCCATGGCATATTCAGGGTTGTTAGTAGGAATAGCAGTTTTGTGCTCACCAAAACGAGTTTAAGTGGTCTCTTAGTTTGATCAATGTATGCCAGTCCACAGGGACATTTAAGCATGTATAGGCCTACCACATGGGTTGAGTTACAATTTATAAATAGGGATATTTTATATTTTTTATCAGTAGGTGGATGGGTAAAACATTTGGTATTTGATGAATTAGAGCACTGAGCACAGTTGCCACATTTATAAAAGCTCTGTGGGGGATTGGGAAGCCAGGTGGGGGGGGGGGGGGGGGTGGGTGTTCATATTGGTGTGACATATTTACAAATGACATGTCACTGGTCTTAGACATGGCCAATAGACCAATTATTTGTTTACAAACATTGAGACTGGACGCACAGGTAACTGTTTCATGTAATCAATTCCCAACAGATCCCCAAACCTGCTGTTTTGGGGTGAGCTTGTTTCAGTTCATTCAACCTCCTCTGTGTGTAGGCTAGTGGAGTGCGCCCTGCAGGCAACACATATATACTCCATTGCGTAACGGCATTGCGTACCGAGAACAGCTGACATACAAGCTCACAACCACGTCACGGATGCGACCGCTGTGAGCTTGGAGATCTGCTATTCTCGGCCGTTCTCTGTGCGCGACACCTTCGCGGGACGGAGCATAAATTAGTCTAAAAAAAACTAGCTGCTGCGCGAGCCAAGCAGGTTCTGGTGCCATGATCATAGAGCGCTCTCTCCGTTCTTATATGACAGTTGACAGCCACTGGAGGTGGAGTTTTGAGGACAACTGCTTTGAATTGTTATTATTGTTTACACACAACAGAAACCAAGGATTATATATTTCAAGAGCGAGAGATCACAGTAAAAATCCTAAGCATTCTTCCTCCACACTGGGAGAGAAACAGCATCTGAAAGTTTGATGGGATGCATTTTTACACGTGAGACTGTGACCACTTTTACATTGCATATTATGAGCGGTGGGGTTCTTTTGCTGCCGACATGCGCGCGCATACTGTTTCGTATCAGTGTGACGTCGTCTGTTAAGGCGTCTATAGCCATGTATTCTGACGACACAACTTTGTCTGCTACTATGTGGAAGACCTGTCTGTAGCTCTTAACAAGGAACCAATACATATCAGAGTGGGTGGTGGTCCTGCACATCTCAAAGACAAAATCCATTGTATTTGAATCACAGTATAATCACAGTATCATTCACACAGCGAGCAAAACTTGGGGAGCCCTATTTGGGGGCTACGCAAACAGGGACTATTAATAATATAACACATTTTGGGTGAAAAGGCGCATGTGTAAATGAAAATAAAATAATATATTGGCTATAATCAAGTCCACTTATCAATTCTGTCCGTATAAGTCCGTCCGTCCGTCCGTCTGTCCATCCAGACAGACAGACAGACAGACACCGAATATTGATAAGCTCTGATGTACCAGTCCAAAGTTGCATTGTATCTTTTGTATTGATAGTATTCACGTTTTGTTTATACCGATTCTGAAACACTTGATGACAATGAGTGGCTTCATTTTTTTTTAAATTGTTTTAGGTTACTGACTGCATTAGATAGATAGCACCGGGAACGCACGTATGGTACCCTCAGTCTGTCCAGTCTGAGTGTGTCCCTTTGCCTATTGCCTCCCCAGCGCACCACAGCATAGAAAAGGACGCTGCAACCACTGTCTGATAGAACATCTGCAGATGTTTATTATTGTGTATTGAGGAAATCTAACATGCTGTAGTAGGTCTATAACATGACCTGCTGAGCTTTATAAGGCTGCTTCATCGTTGCAGACGTCACGGCAGTGCTTTCAACGGGCGGCACCTTGGACGAGTGGGCATTAGGGACATGTGGGCACTTGGAAGAGTGGGCACTTAGGGGTGGAGAAGAGTGGGCGCTAGGGAAATCTGGGCACCAGGAAGACTGGGCACCGGGAAAACTGGTGTTAATAATCATTGTTAATAAAGAATTCAATCTCACAGGCAGTGCACATAGTACCCACTCTTCCTGGTGACCCCCAGATGTCCCTAGTGCCCACCTATGCTGTATCTGATTAAAACGTCAGCAGAGATGTAATTTCGATGGTTCAATGAGTAGCGACGCGTATAGCTCTCAAGTCTCAACCCAACTTTCCAAGTTCGAATTATATAGGTAGATTTGTTTCTGTTTTCCTATTCCGTAATATTGCTATTAATTATCATGCTGCAACTAAATAACATAAATATAACACACATTTTGGATGAAAAAACGCATGTCTAAATGAAAAGAAGAGAATCACGTAGGCCTATATCTGCCCGTCCCCGTCCGTCCGACAGACAGACAGACAGACAGACAGACAGACAGACAGACAGACAGACAGACAGACAGACAGACAGACAGACAGACAGACAGATATAGATCTGTCTGTCTTCTTATTGACGTAACCATGGTAAATATAATTAGCTTGCATAATGTTAATAGCCTAATAGGCCTATAATAATATAGCCTATCATAATTATGTTTATGTTATAACCGTGTAGCCTACAGTATAATATATTTATATTATCTATCTATCTTTATCTATCTATCTATCTATCTATCTATCTATCTATCTGTCTAACATTGATGTAGCCATAATGTTATAATCATGTAGCCTACGGTATAATACATTTATATTTAATATATATATATATATATACACTTTTATTTTTAAGTACTAAATCTACTTCCGCTTCTGGTCTTGTCTTTACAGTATCTTTGATTAATATCGAGAAATGAAAGAATGAAAAAGCAAAACCCTGTTTTCTTATGTTTCATTTTTTATTTTTTATTGAAGAATGAAAAATTAAAGACGGGAGCGAAACGAACGTAACTTGTTTTAAAATGAAAAATGAAAAATGAAACACGGGAGCAAACGGGAGCGAAAGAACCGACGCGACCCTAAATGAAAAATGAAAAATGAAAAATGAACGCAATGGGTGGATTTCTGTTTGTGGTTCCCAATAGAAATTCCAACTGCCAGAAAATACACGGACCCAAACGGGAGCGAAAGAACCGACGCGACCCTAAATGAAAAATGAAAAATGAAAAATGAACGCAATGGGTGGATTTCTGTTTGTGGTTCCCAATAGAAATTCCAACTGCCAGAAAATACACGGACCCTGACTCCAAAAGGGTCGGGGGATCTTAGTATAATTTGAAATTCAATTCTAATTCACTTTTTAAACAATAATTTTACTGATTTTCCTTTCAGAAACCAAATTAAATATTGCTCCATTTTTCAAATAATCACTTCCAAATTAAACCTCAGATTATACTAAGATCCCCCGGGCTTTTGGAGTCAGGGCATCTTATTTATTATTTGTTTTTCAATTGGAATAAGCGTCTGAAAAGTATATTTTACTGATTTTCGTTTCAGATCCTAAATAAAACATTGCTTCATTTTGAAACTTTTCTTTTTTCCCTTAAAATCTGGAAAATGGCCCATTTTTATGATATTCTCATTAGTATTTTGGCTTTTTTTGATTTGGGACTGACACTGAAAAAAAGCTCTTAAAAAAGGTTTTGGCGTTTTTTCATCCCAGACCAAAAATCTAATAATGGCTTCATTTATCCAATTTTCTAGCCCACCAAAAAATCAGGAAAATGCTCCATTTTTCTGATATTCTGATTAGTATTTTGGCATTTTTTGATTTGGGACTGACAAAGGAAAAAGCTCTTTATTTGTCTTTTTTTTTCTTAATTCATCTGGAATCCAAAAGCCTGGAATGGTTATTATTCAAAATGTCAGTCATCTTTTAGTCTACCTTTTTCATCAAAACAAAGAAGCCATGTGACCATGGGTCAAAGCACATGGTCTTTGTCCTTCAAAGTAAAAGTTGTAGTCTAACATGTAATCAATAGGATCTACAGACAGTCATTAACACCACATGTAATTACTGTATGATGTGTTTTTTAATGCATTTTCTGTCATTTTTTTTAGATCAAAGCTACATCTCACAAAAGTATGTTGCAAGACCACGCCCTTTTTTAAAAAAATCAAATCAAATCAAATCAAGGTTTATTTATATAGCACATTTAACATGACCAGGTCAACCAAAGTGCTGTACAGGTAAAAAGCAAAACAAAGCAAAAAAAAAAACAGGAAGCAAACAATGCAATGTAAGCCGACAATAGTAAACAATGAGTAAGCACAGACAAACAAACATTAGCGCCAATAGAGGAAGGTAAGGCTGCTTTAGTTGTTACTGAATGCCAAGGACAAAAAAATTGTCTTTAGTAAAGATGACTGGGCTGCTTTGATGCGTAAAGGTAAGTCATTCCAGAGGGGGCAGCCACGGCAAAGGCCCGGTCACCCCTGGTAACTTTAGTGGGTGCAGTTGGCACTTCCAGCAGCAGCTGGTCAGCAAACCATAACATCAATGCTCAGCACAAAGTGAATACTATCATAATAGTCAAAGGTGTATGGAATTTGAACAATATGTTCAAATTTGAATCTGAAAAGTGAATTGCTAAACAACAAATCGTTGCTAGGAATGTGTCTTGGTGTTACTACAACAACAGAACAGCTCTGCGATAACTGATACATACTGCACCACACGCACACGCACACGCACACGCACACGCACACACACACACACACACACACACACACACACACACACAGTTGCATGTGCTCAGTCCTTTTGATTCCTCGGGTGATGATTGTTTTTAATGTCCTAATCACACAACATCTATATATCGAGATGCAGCAGACTCCAGTTTTGCAGCATTTGCTGTGTCCACTACATGACTTTTGCAGCCACAGTGGAGGAGGATGGCGCAAGCTTTACTGGCATCTGCGAGATGGGTCCAGTAAGGTTCCCAGGTTCGGACATGCTGAATCAGTGCAGCTTGGGTGGGAGGAAGTTCTCAAGGGACCTGGTTACCATTTGACCAACATCAGCCTTCCCTGACTATGGGAAAAGGAGTGCAGGTATCTCAAATAAACTCTGGTCACCCTTACTTTGGAGCCTGAAAAGATCAACTTTCCATGTCCAAAGATTGGAGTATATGGTCATCATCATATACTGTACGCCGGCAAGAGCCGTGGTGGCCACAGCAGAGTAGATGAATCCTGACAGTGGCTAGTGACTAGTACCGTATGATATCATACTAGTCAATGGTGTATAGAATAGTAATACTATATAGTATTACACTTTATGCTGAGCATTGTTGAACATACTGTATTAGCTCTAGCTGTAGGTCTATCATCATAGGAATTAGTTCTACTGTTAAATCATTCTTGTTTCAATGAAATTACATCGTAAGATACATTGGTTGTTTCAGAACATAGTAGCCATATTTGTGATAATCAAATTAGTGTCCTCTAGATAGATTAAATCATAAAGATAAGCATTCAAACATGTTTTTAATTGTCAAAAAACATGATTTAGACACCAAGTTTGCATAGCTGAAAATGTGGTTCAAACATTATAGCCAAAGACTTTGTCAGGTGGTGGTCATATTGGATTTAGCCACTATGATGACCCTGAAGGTTGCTGGCTCGGGCGCTCTTGCTAAATCATTAGAGCATGCCCTGGGTTACATCTGGGACAAATGTGGTGCTCTTAGATTGATTTGCGCAAAAATATCCTTATGGCCCTGGACAGTAATACGTTTCTTTTAGCTGTTCTGTCAAATATCAAATTAGAAATTTTACACTTTACTATGTTTCCCTAATCATAAGTATTCTGAACATTTTGAATACCTCAGTAAATCTGTAGCTCCAGAGCCATGTTGGAAGTAGTGCACCGGTTATGGTCATTTAAAAAAAGAGCGTGGTCATTTTCGGGTATTTCATTCCGGATAGAGAATTAGTCACAGTTCCTAAGTTGTTCCCTGGGGTCATATTAGCCAAGAACAGTTGAGATATTAAGTACATACACTAAAGAATACATCACATGGATGCACCTGGGATGTATCATCAGTGTTGTAGCCTGGGGTCATAGGGTGTTTCGGGTCTCGCAACATGAACCCTCGCCCAGGTGACCCAGCCGGGGTTGATCAAGCCCCAACTTACATCCCAGGTAGCTACCCACGGTCAGTCCTACTTTTTACTGTCTTTCCTAGGGAAAGACAGTAAATTAAGTTCCCTCACATATACAAATGACATCCTGCACATAATTCTACATTCAATAAAACTATGAACTCTGACTGGGGAGGGAGTTTGGGATATAGGTGGGTTACTTATTGATAATGGGTAATGGGTTATTAGTCTAATGATCATTAAAGAACGACTTCACCCATTTTCAACCTATCTTCATAGATCCTCACTAATGCTCCTGCTAAAATTGTGTGATTTTTTCCTTCTCAGTCTGTGTCTCATAGGAGGGCTATGGACACTTCAGAAACGCATCTACCAGTGAAAGTATAAAGAACGTTCAGGGCATACTTGCCAGCATTAGCCATAGATGGATAACACTGCAAGGTGGATCATGGCAAGGTGCCCAGAAACCTAATGGGATGAATGACCTATTCAGTCCCGACTTTAGTGACCTATTTGATCACAACCTTCCCAAATGGAGATTCCCATAGATGGAGACAATTAACCTCCCCAAGTCTGACATCTGATGGCAATTGATATCCCTTTAAAGCTTTAGTTAATACTAGTTGGTATTATAAGAATATGCGATTGCTTTAATTACTATTGTTTAATTGCTGTCCCAATAAAGAAGACAAAACTGTCAGATGGCCCGGCCGTTGAAGTGATGAGAGGTCATCTGTCTGTACATGTGTATGCATTTGTGGTTTCTGTTCCTTTCTGTCCTTCCCTAATCTTAGAAAGATGCAGGTTGGAGAGAAATCCCCCCCCCCCCCATTGTTTGAAGACAAATGCTGAGTCAGGTGGCGAACCAACCTGAAGACCATCCCACATTTCAGTATATAGGGGCTCTAGGGACAGATAAGAGGGCTCAGACTTAGTGAGGTGACCTCGATGCAATTTGTTGCTGATAAGGAAAGCTAGTGTGAGCCCAGAGATCTCTGTTAAGTACATTTCTCTAACTTTTAACTTACTGCTTGATTAATTAATACACTTAATTTTAACAGTCTTGTCTGCTCTTAATTTCACCAATACAATGGACGGACGCACGACAAATTATGTCATTGCACAATTTGTCTGTTGTTTAAATAGCTGAAATCTCCAACACATCATAGAATCTCTCCTAGACGATTATCATGGAGATACCTAACATACCTAGCGCTGACATCAGAGAACCCCTACTGGAACTCCATATATGGAGATAACCAAAACGTCCAGGACAAACATCAAAGTCCTAAGGGAGTTCATCAGGACTGACATCATGGCTAAGGGAGTTCATCAGTGAAACCGAGCGACATTAGATAAGCATCAGACAACTCATCAGCCTAGTTGGTTTTCACAGCCTAAGCCTTACATATCGATTTTACTTACTTCTCATAGCGGCTCTCGGATCTGGTCAAAGAATCAGCCGATTATCAGTTCAACAGAAAGGATTTTTTTCCCTTCAATATTTAAAATTGTATATATTTGTTTTTATTAACGCGAGAACAATGGTTTCCATTATAGCGTGCTAACAGGAATAGAAAGCCTGTAGTTTCTATTATCTTGGATTCCCCATCGATAATTTTTTTCTCGATGGGTGCCATATTATCATGAGCATTATTGAGGAACAATTATATGAAGACAGGTTGAAAATGGGTGAACTCGTCCTTTAAATCCTGATGTGAAAGAAAATATTTGTATAGAAGAACAAAAAGGTTGTTAGGTTGACAGCACCTCAGTAAAACTACTAAGGTGCTGTGAAGTTGGGAGGCACAAGGGGAAAGTGAATGACCCCTGCTGGTGGAGCTTCCACACCACAAGTATATAGTTGTAAGGGATTTACGGTTTTATGTCCCAGAAAGGTTTGGTAGTCTTGCAACATACTTTTGTGAGCCGTAGCTTTGATCTAAAAAAAAAGACAGAAAAGGCATTAAAAACAACATCATACAGTCATTAGATGTGGTGTTAATGACTGTCTGTAGATCCTATTGCTTACATGTTAGACTACAACTTTTACTTTGAAGGACAAAGACCATGTGATGTAACACGTGGTCACGTGACATCTTTGTTTTGATGAAAAATGTAGATTAAAAGATGACTGACATTTTGAAAAACAAAGACAAATAAAGATGTTTTCCTTTGTCAGTCCCAAATCAAAAGATGACAAAATACTAAGCACAATATCAGAAAAATGGAGCATTTTCCTGATTTTTGGGTGGGCTAGAAAATTGAAAAAATGAAGACATTCTTTGATTTTTATTCTGGGATGAAAAAACTGAAAAAAACCCTATTTTGAGCTTTTCTCAGTGTCAGTCCCAAATCAAAAGACGCCAAAATACTAAGCACAATATCAGAAAAATGGAGCATTTTCCTGATTTTTTTGTGGGCTAGAAAATTGGAAAAATGAAGCAATGTTTAATTTAGATTCTAAAAGGAAAATCAGTAAAATAGACTTTTCAGATGTGAATTTGAATTGAATATAATATATCAGATTATACTAAGATACCCCCAACTGACCTTGGGATCTTAGTATAATCTGAGGTTTAATTTGGAAGTGATTATTTGAAAAATGGAGCAATATTTAATTTGGTTTCTGAAAGGAAAATCAGTAAAATAATTATTTGAAAAGTGAATCGGAATTGAATTTCAAATTATACTAAGATCCCCCGACCCAAAAGCCCGGGGGATCTTAGTATAATCTGAGGTTTAATTTGGAAGTGATTATTAGAAAAATGGAGCAATATTTAATTTGGTTTCTGAAAGGAAAATCAGTAAAATAATTGTTTAAAAAGTGAATTAGAATTGAATTTCAAATTATACTAAGATCCCCCGACCACTTAGGGTGTGGGGGTATCTTAGTATAATCTGATATTCAATTCAAATTCACATCTGAAAAGTCTATTTTACTGATTTTACTTTTAGAATCTAAATTAAACATTGCTTCATTTTTCCAATTTTCTAGCCCACAAAAAAATCTGGAAAATGCTCCATTTTTCTGATATTGTGCTTAGTATTTTGGCGTCTTTTGATTTGGGACTGACACTGAGAAAAGCTGAAAATAGGGTTTTTTTCAATTTTTTCATCCGAGAATAAAAATCAAAGAATGTCTTCATTTTTTCCAAATTTCTAGCCCACCCAAAAATCAGGAAAATGCTCCATTTTTCTGATATTGTGCTTAGTATTTTGGCATATTTTGATTTGGGACTGACACTGAAAAAAGCTCTTAAAAACGGCTTTTGCCATTTTTTCATTCCCAGAACAAAAATCAAAGAATGGCTTCAATTTTCCAAATTTCTAGCCTACCCAAAAATCAGGAAAATGCTAAATTTTTCTGATATTGTGCTTAGTATTTTGGCATCTTTTGATTTGGGACTGACACTGGAAAAAAACTCATAAAAACGGCTTTTGCCATTTTTTTATCCCAGAACAAAAATCAAAGAATGGCTTCATTTTTCCAAATTTCTAGCCTACCCAAAAATCAGGAAAAGGCTCAATTTTTCTGATATTCTGATTAGTATTTTGTCATCTTTTGATTTGGGACTGACAAAGGAAAACATCTTTATTTGTCTTTGTTTTTCAAAATGTCAGTCATCTTTTAATCTACATTTTTCATCAAAACAAAGATGACACGTGACCACGTGTTACATCACATGGTCTTTGTCCTTCAAAGTAAAAGTTGTAGTCTAACATGTAAGCAATAGGATCTACAGACAGTCATTAACACCACATCTAATGACTGTATGATGTTGTTTTTAATGCCTTTTCTGTCTTTTTTTTTTGATCAAAGCTATGCTATACCAAACCTTTCTGGGACATAAAACCGTAAATCCCTTACAACTATGTACTTGTGGTGTGGAAGCTCCACCAGCAGGGGTCATTCACTTTCCCCTTGTGCCTCCCAACTTCACAGCACCTTAGTAGTTTTACTGAGGTGCTGTCAACCTAACAACCTTTTTGTTCTTCTATACAAATATTTTCTTTCACATCAGGATTTAAAGGACGAGTTCACCCATTTTCAACCTGTCTTCATATAATTGTTCCTCAATAATGCTCATGATAATATGGCACCCATCGAAAAAAAATTCGATGGGGAATCCAAGATAATAGAAACTACAGGCTTTCTATTCCTGTTAGCCCGCTATAATGGAAACCATTGTTCTCGCGTTAATAAAAACAAATATATACAATTTTAAATATTGAAGGGAAAAAAATCCTTTCTGTTGAACTGATAATCGGCTGATTCTTTGACCAGATCCGAGAGCCGCTATGAGAAGTAAGTAAAATCGATATGTAAGGCTTAGGCTGTGAAAACCAACTAGGCTGATGAGTTGTCTGATGCTTATCTAAGAGTTAATGTCGCTCAGGCTCACTGATGAACTCCCTTAGCCATGATGTCAGTCCTGATGAACTCCCTTAGGACTTTGATGTTTGTCCTGGACGTTTTGGTCATCTCCATATATGGAGTTCCAGTAGGGGTTCTCTGATGTCAGAGCTAGGTATGTTAGGTATCTCCATGATAATCGTCTAGGAGAGATTCTATGATGTGTTGGAGATTTCAGCTATTTAAACAACAGACAAATTGTGCAATGACATAATTTGTCGTGCGTCCGTCCATTGTATTGGTTAAATTAAGAGCAGACAAGACTGTTAAAATTAAGTGTATTTATTAATCAAGCAGTAAGTTAAAAGTTAGAGAAATGTACTTAACAGAGATCTCTGGGCTCACACTAGCTTTCCTTATCAGCAACAAATTGCATCGAGGTCACCTCACTAAGTCTGAGCCCTCTTATCTGTCCCTAGAGCCCCTATATACTGAAATGTGGGATGGTCTTCAGGTTGGTTCGCCACCTGACTCAGCATTTGTCTTCAAACAATGGGGGGGGGGGGGGGGGGGCATTTCTCTCCAACCTGCATCTTTCTAAGATTAGGGAAGGACAGAAAGGAACAGAAACCACAAATGCATACACATGTACAGACAGATGACCTCTCATCACTTCAACGGCCGGGCCATCTGACAGTTTTGTCTTCTTTATTGGGACAGCAATTAAACAATAGTAATTAAAGCAATCGCATATTCTTATAATACCAACTAGTATTAACTAAAGCTTTAAAGGGATATCAATTGCCATCAGATGTCAGACTTGGGGAGGTTAATTGTCTCCATCTATGGGAATCTCCATTTGGGAAGGTTGTGATCAAATAGGTCACTAAAGTCGGGACTGAATAGGTCATTCATCCCATTAGGTTTCTGGGCACCTTGCCATGATCCACCTTGCAGTGTTATCCATCTATGGCTAATGCTGGCAAGTATGCCCTGAACGTTCTTTATACTTTCACTGGTAGATGCGTTTCTGAAGTGTCCATAGCCCTCCTATGAGACACAGACTGAGAAGAAAAAAATCACACAATTTTAGCAGGAGCATTATTGAGGATCTATGAAGATAGGTTGAAAATGGGTGAAGTCGTTCTTTAATGATCATTAGACTAATAACCCATTACCCATTATCAATAAGTAACCCACCTATATCCCAAACTCCCTCCCCAGTCAGAGTTCATAGTTTTATTGAATGTAGAATTATGTGCAGGATGTCATTTGTATATGTGAGGGAACTTAATTTACTGTCTTTCCCTAGGAAAGACAGTAAAAAGTAGGACTGACCGTGGGTAGCTACCTGGGATGTAAGTTGGGGCTTGATCAACCCCGGCTGGGTCACCTGGGCGAGGGTTCATGTTGCGAGACCCGAAACACCCTATGACCCCAGGCTACAACACTGATGATACATCCCAGGTGCATCCATGTGATGTATTCTTTATTGTATGTACTTAATTTAGGAGAGAATGTCTCAACTGTTCTTGGCTAATATGACCCCAGGGAACAACTTAGGAACTGTGACTAATTCTCTATCTGGAATGAAATACCCGAAAATGACCACGCTCTTTTTTTAAAAGACCATAACCGGTGCACTACTTCCAACATGGCTCTATCTGCTAAACCTTTGGAGCTACAGATTTACTGAGGTGCTCAAAATGTTCAGAATACTTATGATTAGGGAAACATAGTAAAGTGTAAAATTTCTAATTTGATATTTGACAGAACAGCTAAAAGAAACGTATTACTGTCCAGGGCCATAAGGATATTTTTGCGCAAATCAATCTAAGAGCACCACATTTGTCCCAGATGTAACCCAGGGCATGCTCTAATGATTTAGCAAGAGCACCCGAGCCAGCAACCTTCAGGGTCATCATAGTGGCCAAATCCAATATGACCGCCACCTGACAAAGTTTTTGGCTATAACGTTTGAACCACATTTTCAGCTATGAATGCAAACTTGGTGTCTAAATCATGTTTTTTGACAATTAAAAACATGTTTGAATGCTTATCTTTATGATTTAATCTATCTAGAGGACACTAATTTGATTATCACAAATATGGCTACTATGTTCTGAAACAACCAATGTATCTTACGATGTAATTTCATTGAAACAAGAATGATTTAACAGTAGAACTAATTCCTATGATGATAGGCCTACAGCTAGAGCTAATACAGTATGTTCAACAATGCTCAGCATAAAGTGTAATACTATATAGTATTACTATTCTATACACCATTGACTAGTATGATATCATACGGTACTAGTCACTAGCCACTGTCAGGATTCATCTACTCTGCTGTGGCCACCACGGCTCTTGCCGGCGTACAGTATATGATGATGACCATATACTCCAATCTTTGGACATGGAAAGTTGATATTTTCAGGCTCCAAAGTAAGGGTGACCAGAGTTTATTTGAGATACCTGCACTCCTTTTCCCATAGTCAGGGAAGGCTGATGTTGGTCAAATGGTAACCAGGTCCCTTGAGAACTTCCTCCCACCCAAGCTGCACTGATTCAGCATGTCCGAACCTGGGAACCTTACTGGACCCATCTCGCAGATGCCAGTAAAGCTTGCGCCATCCTCCTCCACTGTGGCTGCAAAAGTCATGTAGTGGACACAGCAAATGCTGCAAAACTGGAGTCTGCTGCATCTCGATATATAGATGTTGTGTGATTAGGACATTAAAAACAATCATCACCCGAGGAATCAAAAGGACTGAGCACATGCAACTGTGTGTGTGTGTGTGTGTGTGTGTGTGTGTGTGTGTGTGTGTGTGTGTGTGTGTGTGTGTGTGTGTGTGTGTGTGTGTGTGTGTGTGTGTGTCTGTGCTTACTCATTGTTTACTATTGTCGGCTTACATTGCATTGTTTGCTTCCTGTTTTTTTTTTTTTTTTTTTTTGCTTTGTTTTGCTTTTTACTTGTACAGCACTTTGGTTGACCTGGTCATGTTAAATGTGCTATATAAATAAACCTTGATTTTATTTGATTTTTAAAAGGGCGTGGTCATTTTCGGGTATTTCGTCCCGGATAGAGAATTAGTCACAGTTCCTAAGTTGTTCCCTGGGGTCATATTAGCCAAGAACAGTTGAGATATTCTCTCCTAAATGAAGTGCACACATATCTTAGCCAGGTCCTAGAAAGTGAATGACCCCTGCTGGTGGAGCTTCCACACCACAAGTATATAGTTGTAAGGAGTTTACGGTTTTATGTCCCAGAAAGGTTTTAGTAGTCTTGCAACATACTTTTGTGAGATGTAGCTTTGATCTAAAAAAAAATGACAGAAAATGCATTAAAAAACACATCATACAGTCATTACATGTGGTGTTAATGACTGTCTGTAGATCCTATTGATTACATGTTAGACTACAACTTTTACTTTGAAGGACAAAGACCATGTGCTTTGACCCATGGTCACATGGCTTCTTTGTTTTGATGAAAAAGGTAGACTAAAAGATGACTGACATTTTGACAAAAGACAAATAAAGAGCTTTTTCCTTTGTCAGTCCCAAATCAAAAAATGCCAAAATACTAATCAGAATATCAGAAAAATGGAGCATTTTCCTGATTTTTTTGTGGGCTAGAAAATTGGATAAATGAAGCCATTATTTGATTTTTATTCTGGGATGAAAATATGGAAAAAATATACATTTTGAGCTTTTCTCAGTGTCAGTCCCAAATCAAAAGACGCCAAAATACTAAGCACAATGGTCGGGGGATCTTAGTATAATTTGAAATTCAATTCCGATTCACTTTTCAAATAATTATTTTACTGATTTTCCTTTCAGAAACCAAATTAAATATTGCTCCATTTTTCAAATAATCACTTCCAAATTAAACCTCAGATTATACTAAGATCCCCCGGGCTTTTGGAGTCAGGGTATCTTATTTATTATTTGTTTTTCAATTGGAATAAGCGTCTGAAAAGTATATTTTACTGATTTTCGTTTCAGATCCTAAATAAAACATTGCTTCATTTTGAAACTTTTCTTTTTTCCCTTAAAATCTGTAAAATGGCCCATTTTTATGATATTCTCATTAGTATTTTGGCTTTTTTTGATTTGGGACTGACACTGAAAAAAAGCTCTTAAAAAAGGTTTTGGCGTTTTTTCATCCCAGACCAAAAATCAAATAATGGCTTCATTTATCCAATTTTCTAGCCCACCAAAAAAATCAGGAAAATGCTCCATTTTTCTGATATTCTGATTAGTATTTTGGCATTTTTTGATTTTGGACTGACAAAGGAAAAAGCTCTTTATTTGTCTTTTTTTTTCTTAATTCATCTGGAATCCAAAAGCCTGGAATGGTTATTATTCAAAATGTCAGTCATCTTTTAGTCTACCTTTTTCATCAAAACAAAGAAGCCATGTGACCATGGGTCAAAGCACATGGTCTTTGTCCTTCAAAGTAAAAGTTGTAGTCTAACATGTAATCAATAGGATCTACAGACAGTCATTAACACCACATGTAATTACTGTATGATGTGTTTTTTAATGCATTTTCTGTCATTTTTTTTAGATCAAAGCTACATCTCACAAAAGTATGTTGCAAGACTACTAAAACCTTTCTGGGACATAAAACCGTAAACTCCTTACAACTATATACTTGTGGTGTGGAAGCTCCACCAGCAGGGGTCATTCACTTTCTAGGACCTGGCTAAGATATGTGTGCACTTCATTTAGGAGAGAATATCTCAACTGTTCTTGGCTAATATGACCCCAGGGAACAACTTAGGAACTGTGACTAATTCTCTATTCGGGACGAAATACCCGAAAATGACCACGCCCTTTTAAAAATCAAATCAAATCAAATCAAGGTTTATTTATATAGCACATTTAACATGACCAGGTCAACCAAAGTGCTGTACAGGTAAAAAGCAAAACAAAGCAAAAAAAAAAAAAAAAAAAAACAGGAAGCAAACAATGCAATGTAAGCCGACAATAGTAAACAATGAGTAAGCACAGACAAACAAACATTAGCGCCAATAGAGGAAGGTAAGGCTGCTTTAGTTGTTACTGAATGCCAAGGACAAAAAATTAGTCTTTAGTAAAGATGACTGGGCTGCTTTGATGCGTAAAGGTAAGTCATTCCAGAGGGGGCAGCCACGGCAAAGGCCCGGTCACCCCTGTAACTTTAGTGGGTGCAGTTGGCACTTCCAGCAGCAGCTGGTCAGCAAACCATAACATCAATGCTCAGCATAAAGTGAATACTATCATAATAGTCAAAGGTGTATGGAATTTGAACAATATGTTCAAATTAGAATCTGAAAAGTGAATTGCTAAACAACAAATCGTTGCTAGGAATGTGTCTTGGTGTTACTACAACAACAGAACAGCTCTGCGATAACTGATACATACTGCACCACACGCACACGCGCACACACACACACACACACACACACACACACACACACACACACACACACACACACACACACACACACACACACACACACACACACACACACACACACACACACACACACACACAGTTGCATGTGCTCAGTCCTTTTGATTCCTCGGGTGATGATTGTTTTTAATGTCCTAATCACACAACATCTATATATCGAGATGCAGCAGACTCCAGTTTTGCAGCATTTGCTGTGTCCACTACATGACTTTTGCAGCCACAGTGGAGGAGGATGGCACAAGCTTTACTGGCATCTGCGAGATGGGTCCAGTAAGGTTCCCAGGTTCGGACATGCTGAATCAGTGCAGCTTGGGTGGGAGGAAGTTCTCAAGGGACCTGGTTACCATTTGACCAACATCAGCCTTCCCTGACTATGGGAAAAGGAGTGCAGGTATCTCAAATAAACTCTGGTCACCATTACTTTGGAGCCTGAAAAGATCAACTTTCCATGTCCAAAGATTGGAGTATATGGTCATCATCATCATATACTGTACGCCGGCAAGAGCCGTGGTGGCCACAGCAGAGTAGATGAATCCTGACAGTGGCTAGTGACTAGTACC
Organism: Gymnoscopelus braueri; assembly: GCF_963280865.1. Lineage (NCBI taxonomy): Eukaryota > Metazoa > Chordata > Actinopteri > Myctophiformes > Myctophidae > Gymnoscopelus > Gymnoscopelus braueri. Next base: position 8,059,550 of record NC_137608.1, read on the forward strand.
GTATGATATCATACTAGTCAATGGTGTATAGAATAGTAATACTATATAGTATTACACTTTATGCTGAGCATTGTTGAACATACTGTATTAGCTCTAGCTGTAGGTCTATCATCATAGGAATTAGTTCTACTGTTAAATCATTCTTGTTTCAATGAAATTACATCGTAAGATACATTGGTTGTTTCAGAACATAGTAGCCATATTTGTGATAATCAAATTAGTGTCCTCTAGATAGATTAAATCATAAAGATAAGCATTCAAACATGTTTTTAATTGTCAAAAAACATGATTTAGACACCAAGTTTGCATTCATAGCTGAAAATGTGGTTCAAACATTATAGCCAAAAACTTTGTCAGGTGGTGGTCATATTGGATTTAGCCACTATGATGACCCTGAAGGTTGCTGGCTCGGGCGCTCTTGCTAAATCATTAGAGCATGCCCTGGGTTACATCTGGGACAAATGTGGTGCTCTTAGATTGATTTGCGCAAAAATATCCTTATGGCCCTGGACAGTAATACGTTTCTTTTAGCTGTTCTGTCAAATATCAAATTAGAAATTTTACACTTTAGTATGTTTCCCTAATCATAAGTATTCTGAACATTTTGAACACCTCAGTAAATCTGTAGCTCCAAAGGTTTAGCAGATAGAGCCATGTTGGAAGTAGTGCACCGGTTATGGTCATTTAAAAAAAGAGCGTGGTCATTTTCGGGTATTTCATTCCGGATAGAGAATTAGTCACAGTTCCTAAGTTGTTCCCTGGGGTCATATTAGCCAAGAACAGTTGAGATATTAAGTACATACACTAAAGAATACATCACATGGATGCACCTGGGATGTATCATCAGTGTTGTAGCCTGGGGTCATAGGGTGTTTCGGGTCTCGCAACATGAACCCTCGCCCAGGTGACCCAGCCGGGGTTGATCAAGCCCCAACTTACATCCCAGGTAGCTACCCACGGTCAGTCCTACTTTTTACTGTCTTTCCTAGGGAAAGACAGTAAATTAAGTTCCCTCACATATACAAATGACATCCTGCACATAATTCTACATTCAATAAAACTATGAACTCTGACTGGGGAGGGAGTTTGGGATATAGGTGGGTTACTTATTGATAATGGGTAATGGGTTATTAGTCTAATGATCATTAAAGAACGACTTCACCCATTTTCAACCTATCTTCATAGATCCTCACTAATGCTCCTGCTAAAATTGTGTGATTTTTTTCTTCTCAGTCTGTGTCTCATAGGAGGGCTATGGACACTTCAGAAACGCATCTACCAGTGAAAGTATAAAGAACGTTCAGGGCATACTTGCCAGCATTAGCCATAGATGGATAACACCGCAAGGTGGATCATGGCAAGGTGCCCAGAAACCTAATGGGATGAATGACCTATTCAGTCCCGACTTTAGTGACCTATTCGATCACAACCTTCCCAAATGGAGATTCCCATAGATGGAGACAATTAACCTCCCCAAGTCTGACATCTGATGGCAATTGATATCCCTTTAAAGCTTTAGTTAATACTAGTTGGTATTATAAGAATATGCGATTGCTTTAATTACTATTGTTTAATTGCTGTCCCAATAAAGAAGACAAAACTGTCAGATGGCCCGGCCGTTGAAGTGATGAGAGGTCATCTGTCTGTACATGTGTATGCATTTGTGGTTTCTGTTCCTTTCTGTCCTTCCCTAATCTTAGAAAGATGCAGGTTGGAGAGAAATCCCCCCCCCCCCCCCCCCCCATTGTTTGAAGACAAATGCTGAGTCAGGTGGCGAACCAACCTGAAGACCATCCCACATTTCAGTATATAGGGGCTCTAGGGACAGATAAGAGGGCTCAGACTTAGTGAGGTGACCTCGATGCAATTTGTTGCTGATAAGGAAAGCTAGTGTGAGCCCAGAGATCTCTGTTAAGTACATTTCTCTAACTTTTAACTTACTGCTTGATTAATAAATACACTTAATTTTAACAGTCTTGTCTGCTCTTAATTTCACCAATACAATGGACGGACGCACGACAAATTATGTCATTGCACAATTTGTCTGTTGTTTAAATAGCTGAAATCTCCAACACATCATAGAATCTCTCCTAGACGATTATCATGGAGATACCTAACATACCTAGCGCTGACATCAGAGAACCCCTACTGGAACTCCATATATGGAGATAACCAAAACGTCCAGGACAAACATCAAAGTCCTAAGGGAGTTCATCAGGAGTGACATCATGGCTAAGGGAGTTCATCAGTGAAACCGAGCGACATTAGATAAGCATCAGACAACTCATCAGCCTAGTTGGTTTTCACAGCCTAAGCCTTACATATCGATTTTACTTACTTCTCATAGCGGATCTCGGATCTGGTCAAAGAATCAGCCGATTATCAGTTCAACAGAAAGGATTTTTTTCCCTTCAATATTTAAAATTGTATATATTTGTTTTTATTAACGCGAGAACAATGGTTTCCATTATAGCGTGCTAACAGGAATAGAAAGCCTGTAGTTTCTATTATCTTGGATTCCCCATCGATTATTTTTTTCTCGATGGGTGCCATATTATCATGAGCATTATTGAGGAACAATTATATGAAGACAGGTTGAAAATGGGTGAACTCGTCCTTTAAATCCTGATGTGAAAGAAAATATTTGTATAGAAGAACAAAAAGGTTGTTAGGTTGACAGCACCTCAGTAAAACTACTAAGGTGCTGTGAAGTTGGGAGGCACAAGGGGAAAGTGAATGACCCCTGCTGGTGGAGCTTCCACACCACAAGTATATAGTTGTAAGGGATTTACGGTTTTATGTCCCAGAAAGGTTTGGTAGTCTTGCAACATACTTTTGTGAGCCGTAGCTTTGATCTAAAAAAAAAGACAGAAAAGGCATTAAAAACAACATCATACAGTCATTAGATGTGGTGTTAATGACTGTCTGTAGATCCTATTGCTTACATGTTAGACTACAACTTTTACTTTGAAGGACAAAGACCATGTGATGTAACACGTGGTCACGTGACATCTTTGTTTTGATGAAAAATGTAGATTAAAAGATGACTGACATTTTGAAAAACAAAGACAAATAAAGATGTTTTCCTTTGTCAGTCCCAAATCAAAAGATGACAAAATACTAATCAGAATATCAGAAAAATGGAGCATTTTCCTGATTTTTGGGTGGGCTAGAAAATTGAAAAAATGAAGACATTCTTTGATTTTTATTCTGGGATGAAAAAACTGAAAAAAACCCTATTTTGAGCTTTTCTCAGTGTCAGTCCCAAATCAAAAGACGCCAAAATACTAAGCACAATATCAGAAAAATGGAGCATTTTCCTGATTTTTTTGTGGGCTAGAAAATTGGAAAAATGAAGCAATGTTTAATTTAGATTCTAAAAGGAAAATCAGTAAAATAGACTTTTCAGATGTGAATTTGAATTGAATATAATATATCAGATTATACTAAGATACCCCCAACTGACCTTGGGATCTTAGTATAATCTGAGGTTTAATTTGGAAGTGATTATTTGAAAAATGGAGCAATATTTAATTTGGTTTCTGAAAGGAAAATCAGTAAAATAATTATTTGAAAAGTGAATCGGAATTGAATTTCAAATTATACTAAGATCCCCCGACCAAAAGCCCGGGGGATCTTAGTATAATCTGAGGTTTAATTTGGAAGTGATTATTTGAAAAATGGAGCAATATTTAATTTGGTTTCTGAAAGGAAAATCAGTAAAATAATTATTTGAAAAGTGATTCGGAATTGAATTTCAAATTATACTAAGATCCCCCGACCCACAATATCAGAACAATTGAGCATTTTCCTGATTTTTTTGGTAGGCTAGAAAATTGAAAAAATGAAGCCATTATTACATTTTTGGTCTGGGATGAAAAAAATGGCAAACAAGTTTTTTAAGAGCTTTTTTCAGTGTCAGTCCCAAATCAAAACATGCCAAAAATACTAATCAGAATATCAAAAATTGGAGCATTTTCCTGATTTTTTGGTGGGCTAGAAAATTGGAAAAATAAAGCCATTATTTTATTTTTGGTCTGGGATGAAAAAACGCCAAAAACCTTTTTTAAGAGCTTTTTTTCAGTGTCAGTCCCAAATCAAAAAAAGCCAAAATACTAATGAGAATATCAGAAAAATGGGCCATTTTCCAGATTTTAGGGGAGACAAGAAAAGTTTAAAAATGAAGCAATGTTTTATTTAGGATCTGAAACGAAAATCAGTAAAATATACTTTTCAGATGCTTATTCCAATTGAAAAACAAATAATAAATAAGATGCCCTGACTCCAAAAGGCCGGGGGATCTTAGTATAATCTGAGGTTTAATTTGGAAGTGACTATTTGAAAAATGGAGCAATATTTAATTTGGTTTCTGAAAGGAAAATCAGTAAAATAATTGTTTAAAAAGTGAATTGGAATTGAATTTCAAATTATACTAAGATCCCCCGACCTTTTAAGACCTATAAAATAAATAATTTCAAATAAAACAAATAAGACCATTACTGCGTCCAAAGTAATCAACAAACTATACTATACAAATTGTGAAACATTGGCCAAATTGTCAAATATTATCTAAGAAAGAGGTAAAGAATGTGAAAACATGTACTGTAGATCACAATATGTATCTGTGGAACCGAGTCAAACTAAATGTAATGCCTCAACTGCTACAATTCCAAAGTGCTTGTCAACCACTGCTTTATAAAATACATTTTGCAGAGCAACTGACTGCAGTGCACAGTGAGTATTAGAAAGATTAAAATATGTTCACTAACATCAGTAGCTTCCAGCTCCGCTTTGTCATCAATGCTGGCCACAGCGATCACACCCATGCTGATCAATGGGAAGTCGTAGGGGTTGGAGGTGATCAGACACATTTCTTAAAAGGGATTAAAAAAAGGGTGAACATGTGTTTTTATTCATTCATTTATGTACTCACTGCATCAACAGTAATTCCATTTACCAATAATCTCAGGTTTGTGGTTGGTCATCATCTGGAAAAAGATGTGGTAACCTCTCTCTGCAGAAAGCTGGTAGGTCACTCTAGACTTCTCCAGCAGATCTTTATGGGTTGTACATAACTCATAATAATTATAATGATAATAATAATAATAACATTTATATGGGTTGTACATAACTTATAAAATAATAATAATAATAATAATAATAATAATAAGTGTATTAATAATAATAATAATAATAATAATAATAATAATAATAATAATAAAATTTGATATGATTGCATACTGTACATAATTCGTCTGTGAACTTCATACTTACATGTCTCAATATCAGCACTGGCCAGTTTACCCGTTGTGCCGAAATGGATTCTGATGAATTTACCCTGTTTGATACAGCACAATTTGTTTCATCCCTCTACAATGTGGAATCATTGCAGGTTTTCTCATAAAATGTCATTATTTATACTTACAAAGCGAGAGGAGTTGTCATTCCTAATAGTCTTGGCATTACCATAGGACTCCAGCAAGGGATTGGCTGCAATAATCTGATCCTCCAGTGACCCCTAAAATGTTTTAGACATCGCCCAATTTAAAATTTGGTCAGAATATTTTTTTATTGAATTGCTATATTGTATATAAATGCTTCATGATCAAAACATTTTTTTTTTTGTTAATGTTAAAAACCTCTACATATAGCCTACCTTGATTTTACCGCTATCGGCCGCACATTTTTCTCCACCAGAACTAGCTGTAGCAAAGTACTGGATGACACGCTTGGTGTTCACAGTCTTTCCAGCACCGGATTCTCCACTGGTTATAAATGCATACATTCAGAGAAATGCAGTTAGTGAATTTGTACACAATGTTCCTTTTTTAATGCCTAGTAGATGGCCTTGATGAAACTTACGTGATCAGGACAGACTGGTTCTCTTTATCTGTAAAATGTAAAGCAAACTTTTAGTCACGGATACAGCACAAAACCATTATACTGTAGTTATATATTTTTTTTACATTTTCCTGACTAGTACGTACCCATCAGCATGAACTGATAGGCGTTGTCAGAGACAGAGAAGATGTGGGGTGGAGCTTCAATACGCTTCTTGCCTCTGTAGGCATTTACAACCTCCTGGTCGTACACTGGGAGCCACTTGTAGGGGTTCACAGTTGCACAAAACAAGCCAGAGTAGGTCTGAAGGGGAGAAGAGAGAGAACCTTAACATCATACAACACTGAGCATGCCACATATCTGGGACAACGGATCACTAGAGCTGGGATTACAGGCACGAGTTGCAAGTGGCATCAACTGATGAGCAAGTTAACTTCAGAAGAGTTTTACTATGGTTTTCATTTGATGATATAACTTGTACTCTGTATTTTTCTTTCTTTGCTATCGACAGGTGCAATACTGTACTGTTCTCAGTATGTGGAAAACCTTACATAGATCATCCATGCTGCATAACGCTCTTTGAGGTTATACAGGACGGTGGCTTCAGTGAGGTGGGTCATCATGGCCATGTCCTCAATTTTGTCATACTTGGGAGGGTTCATAGGGGTGACATCAGCCTCAGGCACAGTTCTTTCCTAAAAAAGAAAGAAAAGCACAACTTCAGAATGTATTGTGATAACAGTTGTACTGTTCCACTATTTGATTTTAGATACACCTCTACCTATCGCCTTATCCAAGAGCGTTTCCACGGTGACTTTGGCACCGTCCTTCTTTATAATTTTACACTTGAGGTACAGCTCAGCCTTATCGGCCACATATGCTGCCGTTTTGGCATCAAAGGGCGCACTTTGAGACTCCATTCTCTCCTTCTCTGGCTTACGGAGATAAATGGCGGCCTTGCCATACTGCTCCATCTCTGCGTCCGTACTCATGGTGGCGGCTTTCTGTAGACAGACAGATAGATGGTGTTGATGCCTTTGCGGACTTGAGATCTGAGCAGATAATTGTAGGACTATTCTTATATGGTTATAGCTTATTCTAGGTTTATTAGAAAATTATGAACACTCACTTTTCCCCTCTACCAGTAGCAGTGGAACCTTGTGTGCAACCCCTAAGAGTGAAAAAAACACATCATTTTGAGGACATTAACATGAGTTGAATGATTGAATACAATTTATAATCATGAATTAAATTAGATTATATGAATCCTAATGTTCATTCTGGCCACACACCACTTCATAAGAGAGACAATTAAAAATGTCTCATAAGTTCCACATCTGAAAACAGTGATCCACTTCAATATTATTGCATGCATTGAAATGAGATGATGCTTGCCCATTCAGTTCTTTTCGTTTGTTTGTTTGGTATTTGCTTATTCCTAATTTCACCCAAGTCATCTTTTTGTCATTACAGCCATGTTTCTTTTCTTTTTTTTAAAATATATATATATTGTAGTGCTCCTCGAAGCACAAGTCTCCGCCAGGTCAGGTAGGTTATTGTGGCCTCCTGGTGGCGCTATAATAGGCCAATGTGAAAAGGGTGCCATTTGTTATTAGGCCTTTCACGGCAATCGGACACTGCATTCATGATTTGAGGCATTTTGTTCCCAAAATTTTTTTGGTGAAATTAGACCTGCTGGTGGCGCTATAACAGACCAATGTGAAAAGGGTGGCATTTGTTCCTCGGCCTAGTGGGAATGTGCGTGCGAAATTTCACTTAAATCGCACACTGCGTACAGGCATTTTGTTCAAAACGGACCTTTCCTGCAAACTTTGGAAGCCAATGTTAGCCAATTAGGATGGAATATGAAATATCGGACACATCTGTCTTGATGACATGACTATAGAGATACTGTGTACCGATTTGCGTGATTTTTGGACAGAATCTGAAGGAATAATATCCACAAATGTATTTTACATAAGTCGGCCTCCTGGTGGCGCTGTAAAAAAGCAGATGTGAAAAATGCAGTGCAGATGTTTTTCCTTGACCTCTAGGTAGTGTGTGTGCAAAGTTTCACGCAGATCGGTGCAGTTATACTGTAGTTAAAAATGCAAATTGGCCTGTTATAGCGCAAGTGTCATTTCTTCCTCTGCCTAGTGGGAATGTGCGTGTGAAATATTATGGAAATGGCAAGCTGTGTTCATGATTTGAGGCAGTTTGTTCAAAACGGACCAATCCTGAAAACTTTGGAAGCTAACCTTAGCCAATGACAGATCCGGGTTGATCACATGACTATAGAGATACTGTGTACCAATTTGCATGACGTTTGGATAAAAGCTGTAGGAGTAATGGGGAAAAATGGGTTTTGCACAAATCGGCCTCCTGGTGGCGCTATGACAGTAAGTAAGTACATTTTATTTGTAGAGCGCCTTTCACAGACATCAGAGTCACAAAGTGCTTCACAGCAATAAAAGCAGAACATATCAGTAAAAAATAAAAAGACAAAATAAAACAATCAGCATTTAACCAGTCAGCCGGTAAAACTCACAAAGATTGGTAATCATAAAGGCTATGTAAAGGCCTGTTTGAATAGGTGAGTCTTTAAAAGTTTTTTAAAAAGGTCCACAGAGGCCACAGATTTTAGGTGGAAGGGTAGATCATTCCATAGCCTGGGTGCAAAACTAACAAAGGCTCGATCACCTTTAGTTTTTAGTTTTGTGGGAGGAACAACCAGCAGGGCTTGAGATGAGGATCTCAGAGACCTTCTGGGTACATAAGGTTGGAGCAGGTCACATAAATATGGAGGTGCCTGGCCATGGAGGGTTCTGTGTGTGATTACAAGAATCTTAAAATGCATTCTAAAATGTACTGGGAGCCAGTGCAAAGAGGCCAGGACGGGTGTGATATGACAGGATCTCCTGGACCTGGTCAGTAACCTGGCAGCAGCATTCTGGACCAGTTGCAGGCGGTCTAATGATGATTTTTGGAGACAGAATGTGAAAAATGGCCCATGTGAAAAATTTGAATTGGCATCCAGGGAGTGTGTGTGCACAGTTTCGCAGCGACCGGGCCACGATAGGACACACGGACGGACAGGGGGTAGAACATACTCTCTCGCCAAAATTAAGGTTACATTCGTAAGTGGGCAGACTAGCCAAACTGTACTCAAATAAAAAATGATGTTACTTTAAAATAATAACTCTAGTAGATGTAAAAGTACTCTTCCAAATAATTATTAAGAGTAAGAAAGTATCTGGTAAAACACATACAATGCAAATTATTATTTGAATAATCATAACATAATTGAAATGTCTAAATAAAAATGAATGAACAAAATTAATTTCCAATCTGGCCTAAACCATATCACTAGGATATAAATACAATAATACACAATCAATCATTTAAATCTGTACTAAGGATAAGGATAATTCCTTTAACAGGTCCGTTCATGAAAGTCCTTGCGGTCTTGTTTACAATGAGGGCCTGTGAGCAATTAGGGGTTAAGAGTCTTGCTCAGGGACAAATTTCATTTCATCGACTCATTTGCTGGCCTAGCCTGGAATCGTACCTGGGGCAACCAGGGCCTCTGGCTCCCTAGGCGGGCTCACTAACCACTCAGCTATGTAAGCCCCTAATACAACATAAATTATTCTCTCGTCTCATGATTCGGCATCTGTAACCTCGGATCATGTCTGTAGCTATGTGGCACTATGTACAGAGTCATTTTAAATATGAATAGCTGTGTCTAATAAATGAATATGACTATGAATAGCTAACACCTCTAAAACATTTATATGACTAATTGACTATGAAGGAGAGATGAAGTCTCACTCACCAACAAATAGAACTCTGAACTCCTCTGCAATGGGTCCAGGTCAACCATCTCAGCATGCCTTATATTAGGTGTTCATTGCATGCTACGCAGAAAGTAAAAGTAGGATTTGCCTTTCAAGGTCCTTTCATTCCTGTTGTAGCCATAAAAAAATCTATCTATTAAACCTATTAATAAACTTGTAAAATTATACTTCCAACACTCACATGATACTTGGTAGTGCTTAGTGCTTACATAGTGGTTTGTGTCCATGTCAGTGGCAATGGTATAAAAATAGTGTAATTGGCAGGATGGTGGGTGCTGGGTTTATTAATGTGGTCATTACAGCATGTCTTTTCAGATACATTATTTGGAACTTGTTAATATTCAGTGAGGAAAGTAAATAAGTAAATACTCAAATACTGTACTTGAGTATGATTTTGAATTGTCATTTCCATTGTATGCTACTTCATACTTGCACTCCACTCATTTTGAGGAGGACACTTCACAACATTTGACAGCTTTAGTTACTTTATGGGGGTTTTGATGTTTTTATAGTCAGGTTCACAGTTCAAATGTTTATGAGTGTTAAAAGAGTAGTTCACCCAAGAAATTACTTATTTTCTATCAGTTACACTTACACACCCTATGAAGCCTTGAATTCATGGCATTTTGTTTGTTTTCGCCGCATTCCTGAGCCAATAATTTCATGACAAATTATTGGCTTGACAAATAGTATGGCACTGGCGTAACAGGTTAAGTAAGGCCACTGTCACTTAATCCTTAACCGGCCCATAAAAAAGTGTCTCACCTAACGTTATTTCCATTCCTCCTCATCACTACTCATCATATTTCTCCATTACATTTAAAAATAAATACATTCATTAACAGACTCTGCCCTGGATAATTGCACACACAGCTTCTCTCTTCTCTCACACAGCTGGTCCAAGTTTGTTGTCACAGCTTGCCTATCAAATCAAGCAGACACAAAGTAGCTAAAAGCCCAAATCTAGTGGGTTTAAGGAATAGACTATAGTCAGGGCTGAGCACAGAACTAGCTGGGCCCCTAAAAAGGTGAAAAGTGACTGAGCCCTAGCGCCAAGGGGTAGTTAACCCAAAAAACTCTGATCCAATATTCCAATATTTAATTAATTTAAGTAAATAGGAGGCCAAGGCAAAACTATATATTATAAAAAGTATAAACTCCAAAACATTTCTCAGTGTAATCACTGGGAAGCCTACTGACCAGGTTATAAGCAAATAATTCAAATATAGTATTGCTCTTGTTAAGATTGGCCTCCTATTTACTTTAAATAATTATAAATATTCAATGGTTCAGGAATGCGTCAAAAACTAATTCTCCATGATTTTATGGGGTGAGCAATTGATAGAAAAAAAAAATGTGGCTGAACTACTCCTTTAAGCTGGCCCAGACAGGAGTTTTAAAAATTAATAAGTATTTGGAAATCTGGTTGCCTCACACACTACAGGAAAATCTTATCAGATTATATACACACGATGTCGTGTCAGTTGCAACCTTTTTTTACTGCTGCTCCCCAGACAGGGCTCCCATGTAAAATATATATTTTATCTCAATGGGACTCAATAAATACTACTACTAATAATAATAACTAGAAAAAGTGCTCCTCGGAGACCAGGTCAGGTAGGTTATTGTGGCCTCCTGGTGGCCCTATAATAGTGAAAATGTGAAAATGGTGCCATTTCTTCCTCGACCTTTCACGGCAATCGGACGCCGCATTCATGATTTGAGGCATTTTGTAAAAAAATCGGCGTGCTGGTGCCGCTATAACAGCCAATGTGAAAAGGGTGGCATTTCTTCCTCGGCCTAGTGGGAATGTTTCACGGCATTTGCACACTGTGTTCATGATTTGAGGCATTTTGTTCAAAACGAACCACAAGTACTTTAGATGTCAATCTTAGCCAGTCAGGAAAAAAAAAAAAAAAAATCAGACAGATCCGTCTTGATCACATGACTATAGAGATAATGTGTACCGATGTTTGTAATGTGCGTGATGTTTGGACAATATCTGTAGGCGTAATATCAAAAAAAATGTTTTGCAAAAGTCTGTCTGTGGCGCTATAAAAGGTCAGGATTTCACTTGGCCTTTCTCAGTCGTCAAAGGTGTGTGTGTGTGTGTGTGTGTGTGTGTGTGTGTGTGTGTGTGTGTGTGTGTGTGTGTGTGTGTGTGTGTGTGCTTGCGTGCCTTTGCAATTATACATGGCAGAGTCTGTATTTATGGTGAAATGTAATGTGATGAGTACAAGGAATGGAAATAACGTTGGGTGAGACACTTTTTTTATTGGCCAGTCAAGGATTAAGTGACAGTGCCCCTACTTAACCTATTAACCCAGCGCCATAATATTTGTTTTTCTCGCATTCCTAAGCCAATCATTTGTCATCAAATTATTGGCTCACGAATGCGACATTTGAACTGTGAACCTGACTACAAAAACATAAAAAAAGTAACTAAAGCTGTCATATTTAGTGAAGTGTCATGCTCAAAATGAGTGGAGTGGAAGTATGAAGTAGCATACAATGGAACTCAAAATTATACTCAAGTACAGTATTTGAGTATTTACTTATTTACTTCCCTCACTGAATATTAACATATTCCAAATAATGTATCTGAAAAGACAAGCTGTAATGACCAAATGAAGAAACCCAGCACCCACCACCCTGCCAATTGCCACTGACATGGACATAAACCACTATGTAAGCACTAACACACATTATCATGTGAGTGTTGGAAGTATAATTTTACAAGTTTATTAATAGATTTAATAGATAGATTTTTTTTATGGCTACAACAGGAATGAAAGAATGAAAGGCAAATCCTACTTTAACTTTTCTGCATAGCATGCAATGAACACGTAATATAAGGCATGCTGAGATGGTTGACATGGACCCATTGCAGAGGAGTTCAGAGTTCCATTTGGTGGTGAGAGAGACTGCATCTCTCCTTCATAGTCATATAAATGTTTTAGAGATGTTAGCTATTCATAGTCAGACTATTATTAGACACAGCTATTCATTTTTAAAATGACTCCTTACATAGTGCCGCATAGCTACAGACATGATCCGAGGTTAAAGACACCGAATCATGAGTGGACAGAATAATTGATGTTATGTTGTACAGATTGAAATGATTGATTGTGTATTATTTTATTTTTATCCTAGTGATATGGTTAAGGCCAGATTGGAATTTCATTTTGTTCATTCATTTTTATTAATTAAGTTATGATTATTTAAATAATAGTTTGCATTGTATGTGTTTTTCTCTCAAAACAAACTGGTCAGGACCTCACACCTAGAACTCACCTAACCCCTGCTCATTATAGGGTGGGATGGCTCAGGGTAGAGGACAGAGTACAGCAACTTGCAATGGGCCTGGTCTACAAGATACTCAAGACCACAGAGACACCCATATACCTGTCAAACTACTTCAATAACGTTAAAGACGTTCAACCCAGATTCGGCACAAACATGGGGTTGAAATGTGGAATGCCCTACCAACAGACATCAAAAAGTGTGACTCCTTAGTTACCTTCCTTCAAAACCGAAGAACAGAGCACCTGTCTGCAATTTGTAACTGGTCTTAGTAAAGTGTAAGCTTTATTGTGTTTATATTGTATATATATATATATATATATATTGTCTTTAAATGTCTCGATGAATTTAATACACAGGACCCAGGCGTGCCTAACTTTGACATTGACTGCAGGAGCACAAAAACCTCCTACTACCTACAAGTAGCAGTTAACCAATATCTTTCTTTATCAATATATACTATAATGATTATAACATTGGCACGGCGGCCTGCTAATTCTGTACAAATAAATCCTTCAAAAAGCATTGTGTTTATGTGTTTATGTGTGATACATCTGAGATGATACATCTGTTACAATTTCACATTACACATTACAATTAACTGAAATTGTAATGTGCGGTTGTGGCTCATACAGTGGCTCATGCAACATGTTCATCATGAGCAGGGCCGGTCTTAGCCGGCTGCAATAGGGTGGGCAAGGATCTAACTAGTATCATATCAGTTTATCTATCTATCCAGTATCGTCTGTCTGTCTGTCTGTCTGTCTGTCTGTCTGTCTGTAGAGGGACACATATTGACAAATTCACAAAATTTGTCAAAATTCATAAAAAGTTTGTATTTTTCCTGTTATTCAAAATATACCAAAAATAGCATATCTACAAGCTCACAATGCATTGCAACGTGTTGTGAGCTTTTACTGTAAATTGGCTATTTTTGCTGTTTACGACAAAGTATAACTCTTTTTGTTTAAAGTAACAGTTGGAAACATCCATGGTGTTGTGATGGTGTGTCCGACTGTTCCTTATTTGGTCTTAAGGGGCGGCCATAGCTGAGTGGTTAGTGAGCCCGCCTAGGGAACCAGGCTGGCCCTGGTTGCCCCAGGTTCGATTCCAGGCTATCCCAGAATATGCGCCGATGATATGAAATTTGTCCCTGAGCAAGACTCTTAACCCCAATTGCTCACAGGTTCTCATTGGAAACAAGACCGCAAGGACTTTCATGAACGACATGTTAAAAGGAATTATCCTTATCCTTATCTTAGGTGAGTGAGTGAGTGAGTGAGTGAGTGAGTGTAGGCAGGGTGAGAAAGTACAGCGCTGTGTCCTCCCCTGCATGGGGAGATGGGGAGGAAGTGACTGGCTGAGGTTATACAATAAAGCCCTGGGTTTTCCCCTACGCATGGTCACATAGTCACAGCCCCCAACCTTATGGTTAACAGTTGGTCTCACGCAAACCCAGTGGTGGAAAAAGTACTCACATTTCTTACTTAAGTAAAAGTATCAGTACTGCAATGTTGAAATGCTCTGTTACAAGTAAAAGTCTGGGTAATCAAAGTTCACTTGAGTAAAAGTACAAAAGTATTCGTATCGAAATATACTTAAAGTAGGAAAGTAAAAGCACTCATTATGCAGAATGTCCCATTTCATAAGTTTTAAATTGTATAAAAATCTTTTGAAAATTTCAGATCTACAAGCTCACAATGCGTCGCATCGCAAAGTATTGTGAGCTTGTAGAGTTTAAATAGGGCTGAAGTGGTTAATGTATGTTTTGTAATAATAATCAAAATCTACAAAGTAACAAGTGACTAAAGTTTTCAAATAATTGTAGTGGAGTAAAAGTACAATATTTGCCTCTGAGATATAGTGGAGTAGAAGTAAAAGTATATAAAATTGGAAATATTCCAGTAGCCTAAATACCATAAAATGGTACAGTACTTGAGTAAATGTACTTAGTTACTTTACACCACTGTGCAAACCTTACTCAAGTATTCTGTTATGCTATAGCATGCTAGATTTAAAATACATTTTACATTTCATTTCATGTGTTTGTTTGTTTGAGCACATAATATGGATATTCATTAATAAGGACCACAATGGAAAGTCCCCAGGACTTTGTTGTGTTATCCTTTTAGCCTTAAAGTCTGAATGTACCTCGTGCTGTTTACATTTCTGACTAATAAAGTATTCAATCAATCAATCAAAACATGCAGTAAAATACATAAACAGAGAGAGAAATAAAATGATAGGAGCGGGTAGGGGCGGGACTAGATATGTTTTAAACTTCTTCCTATGCTTTTTACCAGCACTCTGGCGTTATATGTATTCATTATTTTCCGCACATTTTTAGTAGGGGTCCCTTTGGTGGCTTACAGGTCTGTAACTCTGAGAGCGTACACATGGAACCAAATGGACCCTTAGAGATCTGTAACACTGAGAGCGTACACATGGAACCAAATGGACCCTTACAGATCTGTAACGCTGAGAGCGTACACATGGAACCAAATGGACCCTTAGAGATCTGTAACACTGAGAGCGTACACATGGAACCAAATAGACCCTTAGAGATCTGTAACACTGAAAGCGTACACATGGAACCAAATAGACCCTTACGGGACAGAATTTGGGGTCCCAAAGATTTAATAAATGGTATCAAATGGGGGACCGTGGCCTAATGCATATCAAACTTTTTAGAAATTCCAAAGGTTGACAATCATTTCAGTTGCGTATACTGTAAGGCACAGCTTGTACTGTATTTTCCTGTGTGTGTGTGTGTGTGTGTGTGTGTGAGTTAATGCTAATGCTGCGGTGAGTTGAGAGGAGCAAGTGACAACCTGACCACAAAACGCCTACTGATTCCAACTGACACACACACACACACACACACACACACACACACACACACACACACACACACACACACACACACACACACACACACACACACACACACACACACACACACACTTGCCATGCGCGCAGGAACGCAGGCACACTAACACAATTGTGCTATTCAAAAGAGATAGCCATCTCGTTAAATAAAGGAGAATAATAATCCTACTATAAATGTGTATGTGCTAAATCTCTGTCTATCTGTATGTATGCATGTGTGTATCTTCTGTAGGCCTATCATGTATGTGTGTACAATGTTCTGTAGGCCTAAGTGTGTGTGTGTGTGTGTGTGTGTGTGTGTGTGTGTGTGTGTGTGTGTGTGTGTGTGTGTGTGTGTGTGTGTGTGTGTGTGTGTGTGTCAGTATTTCACGTACCTCAAGAACCGATCTATGGGACCGATTGACTTCAAACTCGGCCTGCAAATCACAGAGGACCCGAGGGAGTAGATATGTAGACTCATAGGATGATGATGAGCCTATGATGACCAGCGACACGTTGTCGGCTTGTAGATTGGCTATTTACGCTATTTTGAACATGTTTGAAATTGTTTGAATTTTATTTTATACTTTAGGGATGCTAGGTTTAATTACTGTAACACAAAAGGTAGGATCGAACTCGTAGCGAGGACCCCCTTCCGCTCCAAGCCACTCCGTTCGGGGCCTTTCATAGTCCACTTCCTCCCGGGTGCTTCGATCTGTGTTTGTTCCCACTAACAACAACAACACATGTTTAAGGCAGTGGTGCTGTTAGCAGAATCTGTCCTGAGAGATTAATGTAAACATGGCCTTGATGTTGACCCCTCTTCCTCTGGTTTAAAGTAAAATCCTACAATTTTGTACCTTGTGGACTCACAGGCCTCACATGAAAGCGTCAGCACTCAGGCAGGGGAAGTATATCTAGCTCTGAGAGTGGCTGCATGCTTTTTCATGTCAAGGACCCCCAAATTGATTGAAGTATTTGGCCGCGGACCCCCATCTGAAAATATGTTGTGCCAGTGACCCCCAGAAGCAAAGATTTGCGTTAAAATGTTCACTAATGTTCAATATTTTTGAAAAATAGCAGATCTACAAGCTGTGAGCTTGTATATCTGCAATCTTTTTAATAGCCAAATTATAAAAGTATTCTTTGAGACAGAATGTGCCTAACTTTTGCAATATTACGCAGGTGAAAGTGAAAGATGAAAGTAATCAATATCCATCTTTCATGATCAATATGTTCAGTATGACTGGAAGCAGATGGTCAGAAGGATCAATCTCTCTCTGTTGCATCCCATAGCTCTCCATAAAATAACTTAAAAATGCATCAAGTGTTTTAGTCATAGTTCTAAGAGTTTTATGAGAGTTTCTTTCTTTCTTTCTTTTCTTTTCTTTTGCCTTTTTGAGTGAATGCTGCATCCTGTTACAGGTTTGTTTTATAAGATCAAAAAGGTGTGCGCTTAGCAGACTAGTTATTAGGTCACACCACACACACACACACACACACACACACACACACACACACACACACACACACACACACACACACACACACACACACACACACACACACACAGCAGAAGGTTCAGGAAATACTTGTGGTCAACATTGCAGTACTATGCAGGTGGCGTGGGGGCGGGGGTACTCTTACGAGCATTATAATGAAGAAAAAAAAGGTTTTCCGTCCACCAGCCTGTCAGTCTGCATGGTGTTATATTTGTTTATATATATTTGTATTATATTTGTGTCACAGTGCATGCATGGCAACACTGGTTGTGTTATTGCTTGCACATGTATATGCACTGTATAATGTGTATTTGCATGTACAGTATGTAAGAATCATGCATGCCTATAATGTCCCTCAAATGCTTCTGCACCTTTATTGAAAGCACATTATACTTTTGTTATATCCTATCAGTTTGCATGGTGTTATATTTGTGTCACAGTGCACTACATGGCAACATTGTTGTGTTATTGCATGCAAATGTATGCAATGTATTATTTGCATGTACAGTATGTAAGAATCATGCATGCATATAATGTCCCTCAAATGCTTCTGCACCTTTATTAAAAGCTCATTAGACTTTGGGTATTTCCTAACAGTTTGCATGGTGGTATATTTGTGTCGCACTTGCGTGCATGGCGACGCTGTTGCGTTATTGTTGTGGTTAATCAGAGGGACAGATGTGAGGAAACAAGTGTCTAGCTTCTATGAAAAAGCCCCCCTGCTGCTATGAAAGCCCCCCTGCCTTCCTTGAACCACCACACACTGCTCTTTACCTAGAAACTCTGTCTGGGCAAAGGTCAGGTACATATGTTAGCTCCAGTGTTGCAACCACGGGTCTATGAAAACAAGTCCCAGGTCAGTTAAACTTTATTGTCTGATGTTGTTTACGAGCTGTTGGTTCTCAAAACATTTTCATGAGAACCCCCTGAATTAATATGTATTTGGCATCTGAAAATATGTTGTGCCAGGGACCCCGTACAAGAATTATGTTTTAAAATGTTTCAAAAATATTCCACATTCTTTTCAAGGTTTTAAAAATATATAGCGAATCTACAAGCCCACAGCGCATCGTGACATGTTGTGAGCTTGTAGATCGGCTATTTTCAAAAGGCCGGCGCACATAGGGTTAAACTGAAGCAAGCCCAAATAAGCAACTACTGTACACTTTACATGAACGTGACGACATGTTGCATCAGACAAGGTCTCAGGTCCATGAACAAAAATATCCGATCTACAAGCATTGTGAGCCAGTAGATCGGCTATATTTCAGCAATAAATCAGGCTTCAGTGTCAGAGTGTCTTGAAATCATTTTAATATATTAATATATATAATATATATATAATATATATATATATATATTAAAAAACAAATTTTAATCACACGTCGACTCGCCTAGTGGGTTGACATTGAGGTACTGTAGGCCTATACTGAAGATAAAACAATGTGAGAGTTGAGTTCTGTTAGGGTTAGGCCCTGTTAGTATGGTTATGTTTAGACATTTAAAATGGTCTGCCATAAGCATAATAGATAAAAAAAATCATGCATGGTCCAACCACACGCAGGCTTTTCTATTTGTACCCCCAGCTATAGTTAGTCACTCTGTCTCACTCTTGTTTTATAGCTGCCTGTTGTTGTTGGCTTTTTTTTGTCCATTGGTTGTAGCTTTGTCTTTGTGACCTTTTGTAAACATTGCTAATGCTCTTTGCACAACACAGTACTCTTGCACATTACATCCATTATTTGTTCTCCCTTTATTTATTATACGCCACATGTTCAACACCCTATATGTACCCAGTTATTTTATTTCACTATGTTATGTTACATAATAATTATTCTCTCTACCCCTAGAACCTTAAGAGTTCCTAACAGTTATATTTAACACCAAGTTGAAAGTGTGACTAAATAACTACATTGATCCATTGGAACACAAGGTTCATGATCGAGCTGAAAAAACATAGTGTTCACTCTCCCCTCATCTTTTACCCTGATCCTTCTGCCATCCTCCCCTTTACCCCAAACACCTTTTCTATCACCTCCCCTGAACCCCCTTCTTCCATTCTGTCTTCCCACTCTCTGCATATTCTCATGCATGTTGCTGACCCCCCAGCATCGAGGGTCTTAGGTGGTCCAGATGTTCCCAGCCCCGCAGCATTGGTGGTCTTAGGTGGTGCAGATGTCCCCAGCCCCCCAGCATTGGTGGTCTTAGGTGGTGCAGATGTCCCCAGCCCCCCACCATTGGTGGTCTTAGGTGGTGCAGATGTTGCCAGCCATCCAGCATTGGTGGTCTTAGGTGGTGGAGATGTTGCCAGCCCCCCAGCATTGGTGGTCTTAGGTGGTGCAGATGTTGCCAGCCATCCAGCATTGGTGGTCTTAGGTGGTGCAGATGTCCCCAGCCCCCCACCATTGGTGGTCTTAGGTGGTGCAGATGTTGCCAGCCCCCCAGCATTGGTGGTCTTAGGTGGTGCAGATGTTGCCAGCCCCCCAGCATTGGTGGTCTTAGGTGGTGGTGCAGTTGTTGGCAGCCCCCCAGCATTGGGTGGGTTCCTTGCGTCCACCTTCTTCATGGTGCTTTTGACCCACGCGTTGTCTGGGTCGGAGCAGATCCTCTTGCCTGACGAGGTGTTGAACCTGCAATGGAATTCAGTAAGGTCAAATGAGTCCCATCAAATGAATGAGGTGATTTTTTAATGGAATTTTGGCTGTGATTGTTCTCTAGTAAATAAGAATTAAAATGCTCCAGGCTCTTCCTCAGACCTGGTGTCTCAAAATGTCGACATTTGTTTTTTGAATATTGAACTATAGTGTATTTTTCAAAAAAGGGGGTTTGTGGTATATGATCAAAACGGACATCTAAAGGGTTCATTTTTTATTGTGATGAATAAAATCATGATATAATTTAAACAAAACCCTAACCCCTTCATGAAAAAATATAAACAAAATTGAGAAAATAATATTGATCTTTTATAATAGTTTTGCAGTTCAAAGTTCAAAATGTAAATTTATTTGTATTTTTTTTTTTTTAGCAATGCATACATTTCATTTATCTGGAGTGCATGTGGCTAAAGTGTGTTGTGTTTATATGTTATATTTTTTGTATATTGTATCTCCTATATGGAATAAGCAAACTACCTGTAAATGAATAGTGTATTAGTTATGGAACTGTACAAAATGCAGACGGTGCAGAACACATACACGGTTTCATTACAAATGTGCCTTCATTAATGTTTCTGCTGGGGTCTATCTTAGACAAAGATAGTGTGTTTTAAGTTAAGGTTTAGTTTGAAAATCACAAGGCCTGCAATTGATTTGTACAATATCATGCACAAAAGGTATTAAGTTTGAATTAACTATAATATAATATGGGTAATAATAATAATAATAGTAATAATAATAATAATAATAATAATATCTAAATTGTATATAGAACTCTTCTAAGTACCACAGATGCTTTACATGGGGGGAGGAAAAAACAACAAAATAAAATCAACTTCAATAGGAAAAACACACCAAAAAAAGGCTAAGACTATGGGGGGGGGGGGGATCAATAAAAGCAGTAAAAAGGGGTGTGCGCAAATATCAGGTTGTACAGGCCTGACTTGCAGAGAACACTTACACTATGGCACGGACGGGACATGGTCCTGAACGCTGGACGTAGTAGCCTTGTATTCGGTCAGCATGGACCCTGGTGGAGGACCACTGGAGACAACAGCTGACCACCGGTCCATGAGCTGCATGTGAGAGAGAGAGAGAGAGAGAGAGAGAGAGAGAGAGAGAGAGAGAGAGAGAGAGAGAGAGAGAGAGAGAGAGGGAGAGGTATAACTACTTAAGCCCTTTTTATGATCTTGTGATATGATGGCGTTGCACAGCGAAAATAGCAGATCTGCTATAGCTCACAATGCGTCACCTTGTGATGCGTTGTGGGCTTTCAGATCTGCTGTTTGGCAATGCAACATTTTGAACATTTGTATTTTGGAAAAATAGTGTTGCCATGTTGAAAGTGATTAATATGCCTCAGATTTCAGAGTAGGAGTAGTTGAAAACAAGCTGGCTGTAGTGAGTAGTGAGTAGTGTGTAGTGTGTAGTGTGTTGTGTGTAGTGTGTGTCCAAAACACATTAGTATTAAAACTCACTTGTAGAGACGAAGTCCAGGCATGCGGCGAGGATGAGGATGGTGGCCGACACCAGACTGACCTTCATCTCTGTATGGATGTAGGATCACTGCTGTAGAAACCAGTAACCACCAGTCTAGACCAGTTCCAACACAGGCTGAGCAGCTCACACTAAATTAAAACAAAATTGTTTGTGACCAAAACTAATACTGACACAGAAGATGTAATGGTCCTAGTGATGAGACAGTCGCTGCATTTCCTCTTTACATTGTGACTGTCAACGTTTTGCTCTGTGGTCTTATACGAGTCAGGTCCTTCCTCTTCACTCAATCACACGCACGCACACACACACATACACATAGGCGCACGCGCACGCACACACACACACACACGCACGCACAATACATATGCACGCATGCATGCATGCATGCACACGCACGCACGCACACGCACACAGACACACACACGCACACACACACGCTCACAATACGCATGCACGCACGCATGCACACAAACACACACACACGCAAACACACACACATTGTGCCACACTGTGGGGAGGAAACTGAGTGTGTAGAAGGTGGAAGGTTGTGCAGAAAACAGACAGACACACTGACAGATGTGTCTCTCAGAAGTTTCTGTAGAACTTTGACCAAATAAGACGTATTGTACATTCATGCTTCACAATAATATTTCACGGCAGAAGGACTACAAGTTAAGTTGGAGCTTTTTTATAAGGCCTTAAAAGTCCAGAAAATGGCCCATGTTTAAGCTTAAAATGATAGTAATTAATCGCCAAGGGAAAAGAAAGGTCAACAGTTGGTCACTGTGGACGTGTTTTTCTCAGCTTTAATGTGAGCAGCTTGTGGAAGATAACCTGACCTCAATGTCAGGCAGTGTTGCCAGATTGTGTGAGAGAAATAAGCAACCAGGTCTATGAAAACAAGCCCAATAGAAGCGACTATACGTAGGCCGCATGAGCACTTTAAACCTATATGCAGCGGCTATTTGAAAACAGCCGATCCACAAGCTCACAACACGTCACGATACGACGCGTTGTGAGCTTGTAGATCTGCTATTTTCAAAATAATCTTGAAAAAAAGGTAACAATTTGGGATATTTATTGAAACATTTTAACAACACAAATCTGGTAGGGGGTCCCTGGAACAAAATATGTTTAGATGGGGGGTCCGTGGACAAATTCATATTAATTTGGGGGTCCTTGCTTGACATGAAATTGTTCGAGAACCACTGGTTTAAACAACATCAGGAAGCAATAAGCAACTAACTTTAGAAACAAGCCCAAATAAACAGCTACACTTTAGAAACAAGCCCAAATAAACAGCTACACTTTAGAAACAAGCCCAAATAAACAGCTACACTTTAGAAACAAGCCCAAATAAACAGCTACACTTTAGAAACAAGCACAAAAAAATGCAACCCTCAACTGCCAATATTTACATGCAACTTTACAGAAAAACAAGCTCAAAGTCGCTAATAATAAGCAGACATGTTAACACGGATGTCAGGGTACATCCAGTCACTTCGTCTCTTCTAAGAACACAAAGGAGTCTCAATGGTTTGATGGGTGATTAATGTAACATTCAGATACAGTATGAAACATAATACAATGTATTAATCAGGTATCTTTTGTAAACATTGTTAATGCTCTTTGCACAACACAGTACTCTTGCACATTGCATCCATTATTTGTTCTCCCTTTATTATTATTTTTTACACCAAGTTGAAAGTGTGACTAAATTACCACATTGATCCATTGGAACACAAGGTTCATGATCGAGCTGAAAAAAATATTGTTCACTCTCCCCTCATCTTTTACCCTGATCCTTCCCTTTACCCCAAACACCTTTTCTATCACCTCCCCTGAACCCCCTTCTTCCATTCTGTCTTCCCACTCTCTGCATATTCTCATGCGTGTTGCTGACCCGCCAGCATTGATGTTCTTATAGGTGGTGCAGATGTTATCAGGGCGGCTGTGGCTCAGGAGGTCGTGCAGGTCATCCAATGATCCGTGGGTCGGTGGTTCGAATCCCGGCTCCTCCTGTCCACATCTCGAAGTGTCCTTGGGCAAGACACTGAACCCTACATGGCCTCCAATGAGTCGGTCGGCACTAGCTTACCACTATTAATGTGGGAAGAGTGAGGACGCTGGTGTTGACTGTTCGCCGCTTCACCTCCCAATGTCCCCTCCCTGTATGAATGAATGAACCATTGTAAAGTGCTTTGAGTACTTAGAAAAGTGCCATAAAAATGCAATTCATTATTATTATTATTATCAGACCCCCAGCATTGGTGGTCTTAGGTGGTGCAGATGTTGCTAGCCCCAAAGCGTTGATGGTCAGCATCGGTGGTCTTAGGTGGTGCAGATGTTATCAGCCCCCCAGTGTTTATGGTATTAGGTGGTGCAGTTGTTGGCAGGCCCCCAGCATTGGGTCGGTTCCTCGCGTCCACCTTCTTCATGGTGCTTTTGGTCCACGCGTTGTCTGGGTCGGAGCAGATCCTCTTCCCTGACGAGGTGTTGAACCTGCAATGTAATTCAGTAAGGTCAAATGAGTCCCATCAAATGAATGAGGTGATTTTTTTTTATGGAATTCTGCCTTGTTCCCTAGTATATAAGAATAAAAGGCTCCAGGCTCTTCCTCAAACCTGGTGGCTCGAAACGTTCCTGAAGTAAACTTGCACCTGGGAGCAATGTGCAGATTTTTTAATTCTTATATACTGTTTAACTTCTTTTGATCCATCACCCAGCCTAGGTCTGGGATGTGTGTGTCTTTTAGCTGTTTATCAGCCTCTCTCTCAATGTGATTGTTACCTAGCCATGCATGAAATTGGGGAGGAAAGTGTGATTTTCAATGAAGTTTGGGATTCATGAGCTACATCCATGCTATTGATTTGTATCATGCGCAAAAGGTATTAAAGAGGTGGTGCCATGGTTTTGCACTTTTCTGTTTTTCATGTGTCTATGAGGTTGATAGAACTTCATTAAGCCCCCTGGTGGTGTTTTTATGGTGTTTTATGTCTTCTCTGACTATTTTGAGTTTCTACCTGGAGGCTGAAACCTTGAGGGTCAAACGTGCCAATAGAAAAACAGCCCTTTAGTGACAAAGTAAAAATATACCCTCCCCCTCATTATCATAACACAACAGGTGTGGGCATGAGGAGGAGGAGGGACTAGGACAGGTGGGTGGTGCTAAGGTGGTGGAGGAGGTGCTAAGGTGAGAACCAGGTATACTTAATGAACTGGAGGCGTGTCCACATAAAAACATAATTTTAACAATTTCTGTACACTTTTTTGAAAAAAATCTTCATCCTAGTATAACCATAATACCTGATGATTATGTTTTAGGGGGGGAAAATCACTGAAAATCACGGCACCCCGTCTTTAAGTTTAAATTAACTATAATATAATAACAATAACAATAATAATAATAATAATAATAATAATAATAATAATAATAATAATAATAATAATAATAATAATAATAATACAAAATAAACAAACACAAACAAAAACAAAAACAAAAACAAAAACAAAAACAAAATAAAATCAATTTCAGAAAAAACACACCAAAAAAAGGCTAAGACTATGGGGGAAAGAAATTTATAAAAACAGTGGAACAGTAAAGCAGCGGTGTGTGCAAATATCAGGTTGTACAGGCCTTAGTTGCAGGGAACACGTACACTATGGCACGGACGGGACATGGTCCTGAACGCTGGACGTAGTAGCCTTGTATTCGGTCAGCATGGACCCTGGTGGAGGACCACTGGTCACAACAGCTGACCACCGGTCCATGAGCTGCATGGGTCAGAGAGAGAGAGAGAGAGAGAGAGAGAGAGAGAGAGAGAGAGAGAGAGAGAGAGAGAGAGAGAGAGAGAATGTACTGTAGGCTATAACCACTTAAGCCCTTTTTAAGATCTTGTGATATGATAGCATTGCACAGTGAAAATTCTGTAGCAGATCTGCTATAGCTCACAATGCGTCACCTTGTGATGCATTGTGGGCTTTTAGATCTGCTGTTTGGCAATGCAACATTTTGAACATTTGTATTTTGGAAAAAACAGGTTCACGGAGTGTCTTGACTCTTTATATTAAGGCACTGGGTTTCAGGGTTACTTTTCAAGGTCTTTGGATTGTCGACTCAGAAAGGATTGAGCTCTTTCTAAACATGTTACTAGTACATTTGGTTAATATAATTGTCTCCGCCAGGCCGAAAGGCGTGGCGAGAGAGTATGTGGCCTATTATAGTGGCCTATTATAGCGCCACCAGGAGGCGACAATAACCTACCTGACCTGGCGGAGACCTGTGCTCAAAGGAGCACTTTTTCTAGTTAGTTCTCTTTCTGCTTTTATGAAATCCTCCTGACCTGGTGTTCATTCAACTTTGGTGGTTCCTCTCTTAAAGGAGAATTTTGGACTAAAGTTTTCTTACCTTTTCTATGACGTTATGATATCTTAGGATGAATGGTACAGTAGAACATTTTCATAACTCCACCCCTGAGCCACCACAGCTTAAAAGGTGCGCGGATAGGCCTTAGGTTAGATCACATATTTTAATAGCTTTTTTTTTTTTGAGATCTGACGTTCATAGTGACAGAACACTGTCCCCCCCCAAAAAACAAAAAAACAAAAAACAGAAGTCTCGCTAGACGAGATTGAAATCTCGAGATTTCAATCTCGTCTAGCGAGACTTCTGTTTTTTTTTTTTGTTTTTTTTTGGTTGCACAGTGTTCTGTCACTATGAACGTCAGATCTCACCAATTTAAAAAAAAAAAAAAGCTATTAGGTAAGAAAACTTTAGTCCAAAATTCCCCTTTAATAGAGTTCGTAAAATCTTTCACAAAAAATCTTCACCTTGTATCTCAACTGTTTATTACTGTTGAGATACAATTAATAAAACATTATTAATGAAACAAACGTTAATACATTCATGATCATCATCATCATTTTTCTTAGCCTGCTTGATTGATGATTGTCTTCCCGCCTAATGCTAATAGTGGTCTTCTTTCCATAATCCATTTTATAGTGCAATAATTCCATAGTGCAAGAAGCGCGACAGTTCGAAAACTTTCACAGTGACAGTTCTTTCTGGTACCGATCGTACCCAAATCCTTCCTCTGCAACTATGTTGCACCGTACTCCTTTGGCACTGTCCCTGTCCATTTGTGCTTAGAAAACACACAGCCAAGTTGTCCATTTTCTGCGGGAGATAGTTCCAGCCGGAACTCCGCCATTATGGACATGAAAAGAGAGAAATAACATGTCTTAGTAATATGTTTGGAACACCTTACATATTGTGTTACAACATTTTCTATCTGTCTTTTATTAAAACACATTCTGATTCTTTCTCTATTTCCGGTCCCCTAATTTGTCTTCAGAGTCCTTTCTGGCCCAAACCACAAGCAGTCTCTCCCAGGATTCGGACCCCACAAAAAACAAACTAAAATAACAAACACAAAACTGTTGTTTTGCAATTGCAATTCCTGTTGAAACAGCTGACCAAGCAGTCTGAGTTGGGAATCACCTATGCTCGGAAAGAATCATTCAACAGTCTTTGTATTATTATGTAGAAAAGGTTTTTTATTGCGTGTGTTTTTTATAAATTTCTCTTCCTCCTTTCTTACCATTTTATATGATTGTGGTCTCTGGCCCCCCTGGGTCTGCCTCTGCCTCTCCCTCTCCATGGCGCCTGGGACATGGTTGGATTCTCTGGAACACTCCATGGCCCCTGGGACGTGGTTGGGTTCTCTGGAACACTGGTCATCGATGGTTGCTTATCTGGAGTCTCATCGATTGTTGTTCTTCCCTCGGGAGTGTCGTTGCATCTGCTGGTTTACACTCTTTCGTTGACTTTGACTTAGTGGAATGTGAATATCTTCAAAAGGTTTCATGTCTTGGGAAGGTTCCAATTTCTTATTTTTTTCTGTGGTTGTTGAAGTTCTTTCTGCTGGAACACCGGACTCAGATGATCGTCCTTCCTCTGGAGCTTTGTCCCTTCTGTTACTTCAACACACCACTTCCTTGCTTCTTATTCGTTTTTCGCTGTCTGGATTCGCATCTGGGTCAGTTTTCTGGTTTGTGCTTTATCGTTTTCCATCAATCTTGCTTCATCATTTCTGTATTTTTCCAGGACATGTGCCACATGGTCGCAAAACATGATAAAAGCCATGACAGTGATCCCCACGTAATCATTCAGCGATGAGCGCACTTGATTAGGAAGGCCTCTCAGAACTGCCTCCCGGAACAGTGTTCTCATTCCGTGGTCATTTTCTGGATCCGTTCCCATCTCCAGTCTCCAGTCTTTCTGTATTCTCTGGATGTAGACCCCTGCTGTCTTATCCGAGCAGGGTATCTTCTCCTCATTTCTTGCCACAGTGATTGCCGATAGTTGTTGAACAGGTCTGCGTCTCTTGCTGTGTATCAACCGTGTGACACATCGTCGTCCCTTGAAGTAAATCTTCCATCTCATGTCGTCCTAGAGCGCGACAAAGAACACATGTTATGTCGCCAACACTCAAGATGTATTGTACGGTCCATTCCTCAAATGCTTGTATGAATTTATGGGCTCCTTCGAATATGTTTGGGATTTTTGATAGCAGACTGTCCATGTCTCCAGCGGAAAATGGTGTGTAATCGAAACGCTCTCCTTTGATTATAACTGGTCCCCAGTGGTGGAAATGGCCTGGATTCGCTTTGGGAACCCTACTGGTCACATGTGTGACCAGTTTGCACCCGCGCGATTTTTCGCGGTTATTCCCCTTTTATTTCGCGGTTTTTCGCGGTTATTCCCCTTTTATTTCCGTTTTTTATTACTTTAATTTGGTTAATTCGGTACAATACACTTCATGTACTCCATGAAGTGTATATGTGTGGCAAAAAGGAAACGTTGCAGGGGCGGCTTATTTAATTGTTTTAATATATATATATATATATATATATATATATATATATATATATTTTGTTATCAATTATCATCAACATTGGCCATCATCTTCAGTTTCAAAGTGCTTCTTCTTTTACTTTATTTCAGTTTTAGGGTTAGGGTTAGGTTAGGGTTATGTTATTTAATTCTCATTTTTGCCTGATTTTACCGATTTATTATCAAAAATAAATAAATTAATCAAAATATATATATATTTTTTTTGCAAAATCTATTGCATCTATCTATCCACAGCCTGTTCATATCCTGCTTGCTTCTTTTTCTTTGGGCTTGTATCTGTGTTTGGATACAGCGTGCCTGATCTCAGTGTTCTTCTTGATGGAGCATTTGATTCTTCATCCTCCCTCTCATATTCATAGTTTCCACACACTGTGATTTTCTCAAAGACTGGAGCTTGAACTTGATATTTCGGTGGTGCGCTTGTCTTTTTCTTGACCGTTCTTCAGCACGCTAGGAGATTGTCAGCGAGCTCCTGTCCTTTCTCCTGGTACATTTTAGGGATCGCAAGTTCTTTCACCCTCTTCTCTTCTCTTTTCTTCCCGTTATTTTCCATCTTGTGATTTCTGATTAACGTGTGCATTTGTTTGCACACATTGATGTCAAACGTTCCCTCTGGTGGCCAGATTGTGGCCTTTTCTTTTGTTCTCTTCGCCCATTTGTTATTAGTCTCCTGCAGTACTTTTTGCAACATTGGGTATTCTTCTGTCAGTATTGCCTGAGCCGTTCTCTGGACCACTGACCTATCTTCTTTGCCTTTAATCACGGAAAATTTTTTCTTGTTCTCCAACCTTGTTTTCTTCTTTGTCTTTAATGACGATGCTAGCTTCTTTTTCTCTGGTTGCTTGTCCATTCTCTTATAAAAATAGAATGAAACAAAATTAAAAATAAAATAAAATTTAAAAAGAGAAAAATCGTGAATACGTAAAAATAAACGTACTGTATGCCATGTGTCTAGCTCTTCCCAAAAATCGTAAAAATAAACGTATCCCATGTCTCTAGCTTTTCCCCAAAAAACGTAAACCCTCCTCCTCGCTCCTCCTTTTCTTTGACCTCGGCCATGTGGACACAGAAAAAATAACATTTTGTTTTAGGGTTATGTCCGCCATTTTTTATATTTCTTTTACATTTTCCATGTATTTTTCTGCCCTTTTCTTTAGCAGCAGTGTATGTATCTTTTGCAGGTACATGGGTAAAGTGTCTTTGTGCGTGTATGTGTTATCTATTTTTCTCAACCTTCCCTATCACACTTAACCAGTTCGATTTTGGTGACAGTTTGTGTTGTGGTTTGTGTGTGTGTGTGTGTGTGTGTGTGTGTGTGTGTGTGTGTGTGTGTGTGTGTGTGTGTGTGTGTGTGTGTGTGTGTGTGTGTGTTAGCAGCTATGTGCGTGTCTCTGTTTTAGCAGAGTGTGTAATGTGTGTGTGTGTGTGTGTGTGTGTGTGTGTGTGTGTGTGTGTGTGTGTGTGTGTGTGTGTGTGTGTGTGTGTGTGTGTGTGTGTCTTGTCCATGCTAGTGTGGTCGATGTAATCACATTGCTTTATTTTCACAGCATTAGCTAGTTTTTTAATCGCTTAAGCATTTTCGACTTAAATCCGCCATCCCATTCAAACACACCTCCGGCCTAGACCACTATTTTATGTCTCTATTCCGTTCAATCTTTCCGACAAAAACATCCATTTACTTAACTACCATTTCTCTCCAACATTCTCACCAAATCACAGCAATTGTTCCACAATGCCAGTAGCCTACTTTATCAGCTTTATTTTTCAAAAATTTCCGGTAACCTCAGTCACACATACCATTTGTCTCCTAATTACTTTTTATGTGTTACGTTGTTCTAAAATTTCCACCAACCATCCATTTAACTCATTCCCTGCCTAGAATGACTAAAACGACTTCTGTCCCTTAAGCCCTGTCTGCCAAGAACGACTAAAACTACTTTTTTTTTGTTTTTGTTTTTTTCTATTATCTTTTTTTTAAATTTGACCCAAAGACCAAGGAGATATGATTATTCGAAGATCTAGACTCCCATCCACTTCCTTGTTAACTTAAAACTTAAAGATTTTGTATCTCGGCTCCTGAGTATTTTTTTTTTCAATGAAAAATCTCTGGCAGTGGGCAAACGCAAAAAAAAAAAATTCTGGCAGTGAATGAGTTAATTAATATAATTTCTTTCGAACAATCTCACAACATCACAGCAATTGTTCCACAATGCCAGTACTTTGTCCGCTTTTTTCAAAATTTCAGCTACGCATACACTCTAATTTTTCCATTCTCTAAAACACTATTTCCTGTTTGCCTCTATTGTGCTTTGTTTGTATGTTTCAGCAACTAGTGCTGTATATATGTGTGTGTGTGTGTGTGTGTGTGTGTGTGTGTGTGTGTGTGTGTGTGTGTGTGTGTGTGTGTGTGTGTGTGTGTGTGTGTGTGTGTGGGTGGGTGGGTGGGTGGGTGGGTGGGTGTGTGTGTGTGTGTGTATGTGTCATGTCTCTGTTTTAGCAGAGTGTGTAATGTGTGTGTGTGTGTGTGTTCTAGCTCTCCCTATCTCCAATCCATATATATATTTCGTGATTTCCCACTTCCTCCTCTCATTAGTAGGCTAGTTATTTTCCATTATCTCATTCTCACTGTCTCTAATTATGATTGGGTTATTATTGCCAACGTTCGTTCTCCTCTGTTGTCCCAGCGGGCCACAGAGGAGAACAAAATGTTATTGCCAGGCTCTTTCCCGTATTGCCCCCGAGAATCACCCTGGCTTCACCTTATTACTCAATCAATACTCTTATTTCTCATCCAATTCTGCCCCCTCCCTCTGCTCTTCTTCTCACTCATTCTAGTGCAGGGTGCTCCTTGTCTGTGTGTGTGGTCCCGATAGCCTACGTGTCATAGTCGTGTCATAGCCTGTGTCATAGTCAAAAGGCTTAGTGGTTAAAATATATTTTTGGGCGGTGTAGCCGCCCCTATAAGTGAGGTTGGGACACCTCATTAGTATTAGTTTCCTGCACTGTGATTGGCCCACTTGGCCCACTTTTTACTGTAGCTGCTATATTTCTCTCAGAGGAGTGTAATTAGTCACCCAGGGGTAGGCGGATTTCAGCCACACTGTAGTGCACTCTGGCGCACTCTGGCGGCTGCACACAGGAAGTGCAGGCAGTGCACACAATACTGCACACAGACAGACGGACACACACACACACACAAGCCGAGCACGGTTTCATAGTAAGCTCCACTTGTGCGGAGGCGCGCCGAATAATAAGACCATCCAGCATTGATGGTCTTAGGTGCAGCAGATGTTATCCGCCGCTCAGCATTGATGGTGTTAGGTGGTGCAGATGTTCCCAGCCGCTCAGCATTGATGGTGTTAGGTGGTGCAGATGTTCCCAGCCGCTCAGCATTGATGGTGTTAGGTGGTGCAGATGTTCCCAGCCGCTCAGCATTGACGGTGTTAGGTGGTGCAGATGTTCCCAGCCGCTCAACATTGATGTTGTTAGGTGGTGCAGATGTTCCCAGCCCCTCAGCATTGATGGTGTTAGGTGCAGATGTTCCCAGCCCCTCAGCATTGATGGTGTTAGGTGCAGATGTTCCCAGCCCCTCAGCATTGATGGTCTTAGGTGCAGCAGTTGTTGGCAGCCCTCCAGCATTGGGTGGGTTCCTCGCGTCCACCTTCTTCATGGTGCTTTTGGTCCATGCGTTGTCTGGGTCCGAGCAGATCCTCTTCCCTGACGAGGTTTTGAACCTGCAATGGAATTCAGTAAGGCAAAATGAGTACTATCAACTTTCATTGATGTAGTTTTAATGAATGTGTGTATTTCTGAGGTGAATTTTTGATGGAAATGTGGCTGTGATTGTTCCCTATAAGAATAAAAGGCTCCAGGCTCTTCCTCAGACCTGGTGGCTCGAAACGTTACTAAAGTAAACGTGTGGTTTGGGTGTGGGAGCAGCAATGTACAGATGTTGCATTCTTATATACTGTTTAACTTCTTTTGATCCATCACCCAGCCTAGGTCTGGGATGTGTGTGTCTTTTAGCTGTTTATCAGCTTCTCTCTCAATGTGATTGTTCCCTAGCCATGAAATTGGGGAGGACAATGTGATTTTCAATTAAGTTTGGGATCTATGAGTTATATCCATATCCACCGCATTTGACTGTGTGAGATGTTTTTGTTGGGTTTATTATCTATGGTAAATATTGTAGTTGACAAACCCCATGTAACGTTTTTGTTCAATCTGACATTATACAAAAAGTAATAATGCACCAAAATCAATCTTCTAACCTAACTTATCATTCAGATGACTCAGCTGGTGATACTAATAATAGTCACATTTGTTTTTTGAATATTGAACTAGTGTATTTTTCAAAAAAGGGGGTTTGTGATATATGATTAAAATGGACTAAAAGGGTTCATTTTTAATTGTGATGAATAAAATCATGATATAATTTAAACAAGACCCTAACCCCTTCATGAAATAAATATTAAACAAAATTGGGAAAATAATAGATATAATTGTTCATAATTGTTCTGCAGTTTTTTTTGCAAGGCACACTTTATTTATCTGGACTGCATGTGGCTAAAGTGTGTTGTGTTTATATGTTATATGTTTTGTATATTGTATCTCCTATATGGAATAAGCAAACTACCTGTAAATGAATAGTGTATTAGTTATGGAACTGTACAAAATGCAGACGGTGCAGAACACATTAACTATTTCATTACAAATGTGCCTTCATTAATGTTTCTGCAGGGGTTAGGGTTAGACAAAGCTAGTGTGGTTTAAGTTAGGGTTTAATTTTGAAAACCACAAGGCCTGCAATTGATTTGTACAATATCATGCAGAAAAGGTATTAAGTTTGAATTAACTATAAAATAATAATAATAATATATACATTTTATATCGCCCTTTTCTAAGTACCCAAAGATGCTTTACATGGGGGGAGGGAAAAACAACAACAATAAAATCACCTTTAATAGGAAAAACACACCAAAAAAAGGCTAAGACTATGGGGGGAAAAAATCTATAAAAGCAGTAAAACAGGGGTGTGTGCAAATATCAGGTTGTACAGGCCTGAGTTGCAGAGAACACTTACACTATGGCACGAACGGGACATGGTCCTGAATGCTGGACGTAGTAGCCTTGTATTCGGTCAGCATGGACCCTGGTGGAGGACCACTGGTCACAACAGCTGACCACCGGCAGGGGTGCAATGCTCACTGGACGGCCTTGCACGCCGTGCCGGAACCTATTTGACCAGGAGCACACGCAGGCACATGCATAGATTTAAAACTACCTTAAATTCGCACCTCAAAGTTTTCAAAGGCTCCTGACTCACACCTAGCGAATTAACTCTATAACTGCCAAAGACGTTTATAAACGTCTTTGAGAAATTAGCTGTTGCCTGCCAAAGACGTTTAAAAACGTCCTGAAAAAAAAAAAAAAAAAAATACTTAAAAAAAAAAAAAAAAAATTCTAAAAAGATGTTCTAATTATTTAGTATTGGGGTATAGAGAAGGAGCGTGTGCTACTGGTGCTGAGGGACAGTGGGTCCAACATGATTAAAGGCATGCAACTAATCGAAGTCCCTGATTGGAGCTGCTGTGCTCACACTCTGCAGCTGGTCATCAATGATGGCCTTGAAGCACAGAGAATGGTTGTGGATCTTCTTGCAAGGCTGAAGCGGTGTGCCACACACTTCAATCATTCAGTGCTCGCCAAGCAAAGGCTTCACAAAATTCAATTTGAACTTGGCGTTGAACAACACTCCATACTGCAATCAGTACCAACTCGGTGGAATTCGTCCCTCCACATGATCAAAAGGATGTGGGAGCAAAATCGTGCACTCACAGTTTACTCGGCTGAGTTTGGGCACTTCACAAATCCAAGTGCTGAAGAGTGGGACCTTGTCTCAAAGCTGGTTGACACTTTGACTCCATTTGAAGAAATCACCTTGGAAATGAGCAAATCAGAGGCCTCTGCTTCATGTATCATTCCTAGTCTGGCTGTGCTGAAGCGGCTGCTTCAGCCAGAGGGACCAAATACCAGGGGCATTCAGACCCTAAGGAGCACCATGCGAAGAGCTTAACACAGCGGTTTGAAAAAGCAGAGAAAACAAAAGAAGTGGTGTTGGCGTGCTTCCTTGACCCTCGCTACAAGAACCGTCCCTTCTCATCAGATGTGGTGCTTAGCAAAGCCAAAGCATGGCTCATGGAGGAGTCGGACATGGACAGCCAAAGCGCAGACAGTCCAGAGGCAGAAAACTCCACAGAGGCAGAAGGCAATACAGATGGAGGAGACCCAAAAAGATCAAGGGTGGAAGAGGTTCTGGAAGACCTTTATGCCAGTGTAATGTCTTCAGAAACAGAGCCAGCTTCAGCCAGAGGCACTGGTGATGAGATTGAAAAGTGGCAACCCCCTTGAATGGTGGAAACAGAACAGTGGTCAGTACAAAACACTGTCAAAGATGGCCAGGCGATACCTCTCTGCACCACCCTCATCAGTTCCCAGCGAGAGGGTGTTCAGCACAGTTGGGGGCATTTATGATGCAAAGAGAAGCTCACTTCTAGGTCACAATGCTGAAAAGCTCTGTTTCCTGTATTATAATCTGCCACTGCTTGAGTGGCAGTACTAGTTCATTTGAGATAAAGAATAGTTGACCTGAGCTGGCAAACAGCAACATGTTTTGTTTCTTCAACAAACTTATTATTTTGTAATGCAGCTTAGTAGAGACTGAGAACTGTTAATGGTGCCCCAGCTGCCAGACTGATTTTGCCACATGTGTAGTTTGTTTACACTCTATACCGTAAAGAGTCAGGGTGCATTGCATATTGAAACCAAGGCAACATGTTTATGTTTTTGATTTCATTTGATTTCATCCTTAAGCCTTTTTATGTGCCAAAACATGATTTATGTTTATTTGTATAGAGACTGAGAACTGTTAATGGTGCCCCAGCTGCCAGACTGCTAAAATAGCAGGGTTTTGTGTGTTTTCATTCAACTTAAAAATAGCAGGTCAATGCTGCAGAGTTGCAGAGAATGCAAACATATTGCAAGTTTACAGATAGTTTTATAACTTATATAAAGGATTTTGCCACATGTGTAGTTAGTTTACACTCTATGCTGTAAAGAGTCAGGGTGCATTGCATATTGAAACCAAGGCAACATGTTTATGTTTTGATTTGATTTGATTTCATCCTTAAAGGGCAAGACCACTTTGTTAGAGGTTTGGTTGTGTAGTTACCTACAAGAAATCAAAAATAATAGCTCCATTGATTAGAAATTGATAATTCAAAATATGCTCCTCATTGACTCACATTGTACACTGAAACAGCTCTCAAAGTCACTCTTTTAGCACGTAAATGGACGGAAACAAAGTTGATTCAGACTTCAGAGTGACAATATAGAACATCACCAAACCCAGTACTGTTTTTTTTTTTAAATAAAAATGTTAGCTTCCTGTTGATTTTGCTATTTTTATTTAGAAGAAAACCCGGACTGGATCCGCGGATCCGGATCTTCAAATAGTAAAATCAACAGGAAGTTGACATTTTTATTAAAAAAACAAACAGTACTGGGTTTGGTGATGTTCTATATTCTCTGAATCAGCTTTGTTTGTGTTCGTTTATGTGCTAAAAGAGTGACTTTGAGAGCTGTTTTACCGTACAATGTAAGTCAATGAGGAGCATATTTTGAATTATCAATTTCTAATCAATAAAGCAATTATTTTTGATTTCTTGTCCACCTTTGGAGTTACATAATGGCAAGGTAACTACACAACCCAAACCTCTACCAAAGTGGTCTTGCCCTTTAAGCCTTTTTATGTGCCAAAACATTATTTATGTTTATTTGTATTAATGTGATTGCATTTTATTTAAATGTTCTCAATCTTCAATTCTGACACTTTAATAAAAAAAACAAAGTTTTGAAGTTAAGAAGTTTTTGAAAATTATTTTTTATCATTTTATTTCATTACAAAATATCGGTCAAAAACATCGGCAATCGGTGGTCCAGAATCTCCACAATCGGTATCGGTATCGGCATCGGACCCAAAAATCGGGCTCTAGTTTACTCCCGCGATCAAAGTGATCCCCGAGTACTGCGTCCTCTCCGTGTGATCCTCTATTTCTGTATCCTCCATCCCGAGCAACGCGACAAAAACTAATTGTGAATAAAACAAACAAACAAACGAACGGCGGCAGTCGGGCAGCCAGTCCTCTCGTCACTCAGACAAGACGCCAACTTTCCTCACGCAGGTAGAGTGACGTCACTCCATTCATAAAAGCCAGTGTGGCTGGCCACCGTCATCACGTGAATGAACTGACACATTATAATAAGTCAGGGAGGGGTAGTGGCGATGCACCGCTAATCGCCACAGCGCGCGCGCACGCACTGTGGGGAGGAAACTGAGTGTATAGGCTAGAAGGTGGAAGGTTGTGCAGAAAACAGACAGACACACTGACAGATGTGTCTCTCAGAAGGTTCTGTAGAACTTTGACCAAATAAGACGTATTGTACATTCATGCTTCACAATAATATTTCACAGAATAAGGACTACAAGTTAAGTTGGAGCTTTTTTATAAGGCCTTTAAAAGTCCAGAAAATTGCCCTTTTTTATTTCCCATGTTTAAGCTTAAAATGATAGTAATTAATCGTCAAAGGAAAAGAAAGGTCAACAGTTGGTCACTGTAGACGTGTTTTTCTCAGCTTTAATGTGAGCAGCTTGTGGAAGATAACCTGACCTCAATGTCAGGCAGTGTTGCCAGATTGTGTGAGAGAAATAAGCAACCAGGTCTATGAAAACAAGCCCAATAGAAGCGACTATACGTAGGCCGCATGAGCACTTTAAACCTATATGCAGTGGCTATTTGAAAATAGCCGATCCACAAGCTCACAACGCGTTGCGATGAAATTGTTTGAGAACCACTGGTTTAAACAACATTAGGAAGCAATAAGTCAAAATATGCAACTACACTTTGAAACAAGCCCCAAATAAACAGCTACACTTTAGAAACAAGCCCACAAAACCGCAACCCTCAACTACCAATATTTACAAGCAACTTTAAAGAAAAACAAGCCCAAAGTCGCTTATAATAAGCAGACATGGCAACACGGATGTCAGGGTACATCCAGTCACTTTGTCTCTTCTAAGAACACAAAGGCGTGTCTCAATGGTTTGATGGGTGATTAATGTAACATTCAGATACAGTATGACACATAATACATAGTATTAATCATAAGGAAAATTGCATTGATTACATAATATTTTTGACTTCACATTTCTTGTGGCATAGTCAAAAGGCTTAGTGGTTAATATATATTTTCTTAGTGTTGTTATTGGGAAATGAGTGTACACAACATATTATATTAATTAAATAAATCAATAAATAATAACTTTTTGTACTGCAGTATATATTGCAATATGGTTGTCACAAGGCACACCACGGCACAGCACAGTGCAGAGTGTGGGCCTCGACCCACAGTTTAATAACCATTGATGCATAATACTGTTATATATACTGCCATGAATCGTACAAATTCCATGCTACTGTATACACAGTACAGAAATTGGACACAGTGACGGTTTAGTCAGCATACAAAGTTAAAAGATGCATAAATCTGGGCTTAACGTCAGTTTAAAACAGTGGTTTTAAAAGTTGGGTCCCAGGACCCCCAGGGGTCTTTGGATGGGTTCTAGGGATCAGGAACAACCCCTATTTAATCGAGCTTTTTTCGCTCAATATTGACACATTGTGACAAATCTTCTCTCATGTGAAAAAAAAGTCCGCCGAACGTAGCGAAGCAGGCTGGATCCCAGGCTAGGTCTCTGGCACCAAATAGTTTCTAATGGGGGTCCGTGGCCAAAATACATATCAATTTGAAGGTCCTTGAAATGATTATATTTGAGAACCACTTGTTCAAAATACTATAGTAATCACGTCTATAGCCTGACCTAGAGAATCAATGTAGAAGAGAAGAAAACATTCCAGAGCAGCATGTATCAAACCGACAGACAGTACAATACAATTTCTGATATAACATATTTTTTATTGATTATATACATTAGAAAATGTCAACATGTACGGTTCCCAACACAAAGTGCACACATATAGTTTATAAAAAATAAGATTTTCATTTACAAACACATGATACAAACATAAATAATCTCATCAGGGAACAACACCTCAAACAGTCTCTGCATGTTGTTTTGTGATGTCAGGATAGAAATGTACATTCATTATGACATCTAGTCTGTCGGGTTGAAACCTCATATGTCCAAAACTGTTACTTTTCAGGATTTCGAGCTTTCAGCAGATCAGCACCAGGCAGAAACCTCATATCTCCAAGTTTCAAATTATGTTTTGTTTTGTAAATTAAAGCCCTACTTCATCATACAAGAGTGTCACACAAAAGTAGTGAAAACAGCATCTACAAGCACACGTGTGATTGTAGATTGTCTACTTTAACCTTTTTCACGTTTTTAAAATAATAATAATAAAAAAGGAACAGTTTTGGACATGCCATCCACCTGCCATCGACGACATGTAACATCATATAAGTTGGGTGAGCTGTGGTGAGTTGAGAACTATTCTTCTCTCTCTAGCCATGTTTTACACACACTCTTTAGTTTGTTACCCTGCTGGTCCTTCTGCCTTTCTTCCCTTTACCCTTCCCCCCTTTCCTACTCCTCTTCCTCCCCAACCCCCTTTGTCCATTTTGTCTTTCCCCTCTCTGCGACTTCTTAAGTATTGCAGGTGTTACCAGCCCCCCAGAGTTGATTGTCTTAGGTGGTTCAGACGTTGCTAGACCCCCAGCGTTGAGGGTCTTAGGTGCAGCAGTTGTTGGCAGCCCCCCTGCGTTAGCTTGTTTCTTCTTGTCCACCTTGTTCATGGTTCTTTTGGCCCAGTCGTTGTTTGGGTCGGAGCAGATCCTCTTCCCTGACAAGGTGTTGAACCTGCATTCATAACATAAAATTAGGATTTCTGTAGCAATTAAAAATGTGCTGCAATGTTTCCTATCACAATATAGAGCTTTACAGCACCTTTTAACTTGAATTAATACATTTTAGGTAAGCTTAGGCAAAGCTAGTTTGGTTTAAGTTAGGGTAGGGTTTGGGTTAGGCTTAACCAATTTTGTACAGAAACCCCTTTTGTTGTTTTTATCTTTCAATCTGGGATTGTTGTTGCTATATTTATGTACAGTGTATAGCAACATCATTTTGTTGTAATTTTTGAATAAATATTTGAAGTTTTTAAGAAAACTTAGGTCAGGATTTAGAAGGCATTTTTAGAATTGGCCTCAGGTCTAAATGGGTTAAGGTCCACAAGTCCACAATTTGTGAAATATGCATGCCATTTGTTAAGTATGCATAAGAATGAATTAGCTGTGATATGAGGTTGTTCTAAAGGGACTCTTACACTATAGCGTAGATGGGACATAGTCCTTCTTGCTGAACATAGTAGTCTTGTATCCGTTCCGCACGGACCTTGGTGTTGGACAACTGGAGACAACAGCTGACCACAGGTCCATGAGCTGCAAAGGGTCAGAGAGAGAGAGAGAGAGAGAGAGAGAGAGAGAGAGAGAGAGAGAGAGAGAGAGAGAGAGAGAGATTTTACAATTTACAATGTATAGGTCATATATTTATCAGACACTCTTTATCCAGAGTGACTTACAGTAAGCAAGGTAAACACATACATAAATGCAGAGAGACAGTTTAATGCCTCAGTAAACTAGAATCACAGGTAAACCAAGAACCTAGCATCAGTCTAAACCTGGGGGTCCGGACCCCCAGAGGGGTCCCCGCATGATTTTGGGGGGGTCCCCAGTTCAAATATGATTATTTTGGGGGTCGCAGACTGAAAAGGTTGGTAACCACTGGTCTAAACAGTATAATATCAAACAATAAATAATCTGTACATTGAAATTTTAAACACTTTTTTAAAATTGCGGCTATGATGGTGTTGTACGGCGAAAATAGCAGATCTAAAAGCTCTCAACGTGTCTCCTTGTGAAATACGAGCAAAAAATATGTAATAAATAATAAGTGGTTGAAAGGAATTAATAAGCCTCAGATTTCACCGTAAAGTACACAGTAGGAGGAGTTGCAAACAAGCTGGCTGTAGTGTGTCTAGAACACATTAGTGTAAAACTCACTTGTAGAGACGGAGTCCAGGCATGCGGCGAGGATGAGGATGGTGGACGACACCAGACTGAGCTTCATCTCTATGGATGTAGGATCACTGCTGTGGAAACCAGTCAAGACCAGTATATCAACACTGAAAACACTGTTTGTAATTAAAGAACGTTCACTGAAAATTCTAGTGAATTAAACAGTAGCTGAAGATCCTTGTGACAATTGTGACTGTCAACGTTCAGCTCTCTGGTCTTATAAGAGTCTAGCCCGTCCTCTTCACTCCATCACACACACGCACACACACACACACACACACACACACACACACACACACACACACACACACACATACACACACACTATTAGATGTGACCACGCGGTGGAGAGGAAACTGTGAGTGTGTAGATGTGAGAGTGGAAGATTCTACAGAAAAAGACCCCCCACACCACAAGTACTCAAGCACCGTTACTCAGTAGTACAATTTTGAGATATATTTACTTATGTCCAATGTTGCATACGTTATACTCCACTACATCTCAGAGGCAAATGTTGTAGGCTACTCTTTACTCCACTACGATCATTTGACAGCTTCGGCCCTATTTCATAGAGCTTATCGGCTATTTTGGAAAAAAAGTTTGACACGTTCTGAAAATATTTAGTACTTTTACTTTGCTGCTATAAGTATAGTTTTATGCCAGAACTGTTGCATTTTTTACTCCATTTTTTTATTGAGTATAAAAGTAAGTAAAATGTACATTTTTAATACAGACCTTTTACTTTCACTTAACAGATGACAGTGGTGTCGCTACATGCGGCCATGCGGTGTAGAGGAAACTATGAATGTAGATGAGAGAGTGGAAGGTTGTTCAGAAAAAGACCCCCCACACTTCACCACACGACAGTAGCAGCATGCACACACGCTGGAGGAAAGTAACTAAGTAGAACATTTACTCAAGTACTGCAGTGCTCCCAGAAAACTGCAGGTCTGCTGCCACTCTTATTGCTTTTAAAACACAACTAAAGACCTTTCTGTTTGCCACTGCCTTTGATTGAGTTATTGTAATTTTTTTCTCTGCACTGTAACTGTATCTTTAAATTTTTACTTTTGTTTTATGCATCCTAACGTCAATTTATAGTTTTATTATTGTGTTTCCTTTGCTTGATGTTTTGTGTAAAGCTCATTGAATTGCCTTGTTGTTGAAATGTGCTCTACAAATTAAATTGCCTTGCCTTGCCTTGCTGTTACTCAAGTACAATTTTGCATACTTTATACTTATAGTCCACTACATCTCTGCGAAATGTATATAGGGCTGAAGTGGTTACTGTATGTTTTGTAATAATAATCTAAATCTACAAAGTAACTAAAGTTTTCAAATAATTACCTATATATAATAGTAATACCTCACAATTGT
Organism: Gymnoscopelus braueri; assembly: GCF_963280865.1. Taxonomy (NCBI): domain Eukaryota; kingdom Metazoa; phylum Chordata; class Actinopteri; order Myctophiformes; family Myctophidae; genus Gymnoscopelus; species Gymnoscopelus braueri. The sequence continues at coordinate 8,101,524 of NC_137608.1, forward strand.
ACTTAAGTACAATACTTAAGTAAATGTACTTAATAGTTACTTTACACCACTGGTATATCAAAGTTTGACACATTTTGGAAACAGTTGGTACTCTTACTATGCTACTATAAGTATTTGATGCCAGTACTTTTGCACTTCTACTCAAGTGACAATTTCTAATCCAGATATTTTACTAACACAGTATTCTGGTACCACTGCACAGATGACAGTGGTACATGTGGCCACGCGGTGGAGAGGAAACATTATACGGTGTGTATACGGTAGGTGTGAGTATGGAAGGTTGTGCAGAAAAAGACCCCCACACCAAACCACACAACGGTAGCATCATGCATACACAGCAGTGGAAAGTAACTAGGTACATTTGCTCAAGGACTGTACTCAACTTTACTTGAGAATGTCCTTATTTTTTCTTTTGTTTTATACTTCTACTCCACTACATCTCAAATCGCAAATGTTGTAATCTAATCCACTACGATAATTTTTTTGAAGATTTAGATTCTTTTTTACAAAACATGCATAAACTAAGCCCTATTTTATACATCGGATATTTGAAAATAGCAGATCTATAAGCTCATAATGCATGTGATGCGTTGTGAGCTTGTAGATTGGCTATTTTCAAATTATATATATATTTACCCCTGTCGTTATGCCAATAGGCTCTATACACAGCAGCCATATTGGAAAGAAATTGGGCCCCTTCCTTACTTCCTTCACAGGTGTTACCAATGAAACTAATGAAGGCTCTGTCCCATTTAGTGTAGCACAATGGTTCTCAAATGTTTTCAATTTCAAGGACCCCCATAACTCTGAGAGTGCACAAATGTTTCCATTTGCACACTCTCAGAGTTACACAGCAGTAAGGGGCCATTTGGAACCCCCTCAAGGAACCATGATGGAACATTTCGAGACCCACTGGTGTAGCAGAGTGTTTCCAGTGAGCCAACATGCAACAACATCAGCACCCTGACTCTGTTTGACCAGAATGGAACAGAGCCTTCATTAGTACCATTGGTAACACCTGTGAAGGAAGTAAAGAAGAGGCCCAATTGCTTTACAATATGGCTGCTGTGTATGTAGAGCCTATTCATTTCTCCACACACACATTTCCCTCCCCCGCAGTGGTAAAGTACCTGCCCACCACCGCAGAGGTTGCGGGTTGGAATCCACCGCGGTGCATCCGTTTTTGTTGAGCGTCTATAACAGGGAGAGTGATATTGCTCACTGCACGTACTCCTACAGGCTGGGGGCGGAGCCTGTCAGCAGGGGGTGTTGGGAGGAGTAGGATGAAAGCTCAACGTCCACCCGGTGGGGGCTCCTCACTGGCATATCTAAACCAGTGGTTCTCAATATTCTTCAAGTGAAGGACCCCCAAATTAACATGGATTTGACTGCGGACCCCCAGAATATTCAGTGTGTTTGACACCCCCAATAAAAAATTGGTGTTGATAAAATGAATTTGTAGCCGATGTACTGCATATAGGGTTAAAGTGGTTAAACAAATTTAGCTGGGGACCCCCTGGAACCCCCTCAAGGACCCCTGGGGTCCCCAGATCCCACTTTTACTTTACTGGAGTATTTCCAATTTTCAGTACTTTTACTTCTACTCCACTACATCTCAGAGGCAAATATTGTACTTTTACTCCACTACAATTATTTGAAAACTTTAGTTACTAGTTACTTTGTAGATTTTGATTATTATTACAAAACATACATTAACCACTTCAGCCCTATATACATTTCGGCCATTTGAAAATAGCCGATCTACAAGCTCACAATTCGTCGCATTGTGAGCTTGTAGATCGGCTATTTTCAAAATATTTTTATACATTTGAAAACTTGTAATGGGACAATGTGCATAATGAGTACTTTTACTTTTGGTACAGTACTTTCATTACATTTTGATGCCAATACTTTTGTACTTTCACTCATACATTTTTAAACAAACACACTGCACGTCTGAACAAGACTACACACTGCTACACACCTTTAGTTGTGTGTTTGGAACAACACTATACACACTTCTACACACCTTTAGTTGTGTGTTTGGAACAACACACACCTTTAGTTGTGTGTTTGGAACAACACATACCTTTAGTTGTGTGTTTGGAAAAACACTACACACTGCTACACACTTTTAGTTGTGTGTTTGGAAGAACACTACACTTCTACACACCTTTAGTTGTGTTTGGATACACACTGTACAATGGATTATTTTGGTTTGTTACTAAAAGTACTAAAGTAACAAAACCACAATATAAAGTAAAAGTCCTGGATTTAAACTTTTACTTGAGTAAAAGTACAAAAATATAATCGGCATCAAAATATACTTACACTACCAAAGTAAAAGTACTGAGACTTTTCAAAATGTGTTGAACCTTTCCTAAAAATAGCAGACCTACAAGCTCACAACACTTTGATGCGTTGTGAGCTTGTAGATCTGCTATTTTCAAACAGCAAAGTATAAAATAGTGCTGAAGTGGTTAATGTATGTTTTGTAATAATAATCTAAATCTACAAAGTAACTAGTAATTACAGTTGTCAAATAATTTCAGTGGAGTAAAAAGTATGATATTTACACTGAGGCAATCTGGGAACCCATCGTCAAATAAAAAGGAAAAACAGCGCCCCCAGCGTTTTTCACTTTTGAGAGATTACCCTTGAGGTGTAGTGGAGTAGAAGTATAGAATATCAAAACATTAACATTCTTACAGTACTTGAGTACATACTACTTGGTTACTTTCCAGGTCCGGGCCAGGGCACATAGCGTGTATGAACAAGACACTAGATTGAGTGAATACAGTCATACTGGAAAAGTATCATATTTGACAATTAATTACACTCATAGATAAACATAAAATGCAAAACTCAGACAAAGTCCATGATGCAAAACATGTTGTTTATTTTCCCTTTGACGGAATCCAAAAATAATGTCCAGAAAATTATAACACAGAAATCCTTAACCCCCAAAAAGAGAAAAATTATTAAACAAGAAAACAAGTTCACCACGTCCCTTCACTGATGGGACTCCCTCATGCCAGGGTGTTTCGCCCAGGGACCGCCCCTAATGGGTTACACATCGCTATTCCGACGCACCGGTACTCCGATCATTGACTTCCATTGTTCGGAGTGGGGGGGTTTATCTTTTTTTTTTAAAACCCCGCCACTCCGACAGCCACCACTATTTAGATCAACCAACACACCTCTATTTCGATTATAAAAAGATCTGCCATTTCTAATATTAATAATATATTATTAGTCCCGATGAGACTATAGGCAAATCGACAGCAGCTATATTTATTTTATTTTAATGTCAATAAAAATATTGTATTCTCTAAATATTAATATACTAATATTTCCTGAATGAATTAACTTGGTAAATAGGGTCGGGATGACATGTTGCTATAGTCATTAATTACCCCAACCAACATCAAAGTTACCGTGCATTAATTATTCATTAATCCTCCTTTTATTAAATCAAATAAAAGTTTATTATTACATCTGTCTTGCCTGTATGTCCTTTCACGAAAGCAATTGGCACTTCTTTATTTAGTGTCCAAGTCCAAGCATTTGGAGAGATTCAGTTTTAACCTATAGAACTCATCTCTGAAGTGTCTATGTTACTTCTGTGAATTAATTATGATTTGATTAATACTCAATAAAATGATATATGTTGAAATGTAACTTTCGGATCAGCGCGCATCATGCGTTGTATAACTCTGTAATTTCTCCTTCACTTTGCTGCCCAAAAATAGCTGATCTACAAGCTCACAACGCATCACAGCACAACGCTTTGAGGAAATCAGATATTTTTGGAGAAGCTCTATAGCTTCTGTCTATTTAAATTTGCTGTATGAGTCATGATAATTTTGGGGGTCCCTGACACGAGGAGAGAGAGGGGGGGGGGGGGTCAATAGTAATAGTAGCCTGCTTATTAATCTACAATCACCATCAACGGGCTTTGCCCCATGCAGAATGAAATGACTGAGCGCACGTCAGGGTGAAGCGTGTGTGTGTGTGTGTGTGTGTGTGTGTGTGTGTGTGTGTGTTTGCGTGTTTGTTTGCACGCGCGTGCGTGTCTGTGAGGTCGGCCGCGAATGAATGGTGATGGCTAGATAAACTTTCCATGTTGTGAAACAGACTATACACAATTATTATTTAATTCAGGTTTTTGTTGAGGATATAGGCTATCTTCTGTAGCCAATCTCCTCATTCCACTCCAAACATAATCTTGAAATATCAACTCGCTCGTTCTTTTTTATATAGTGTTGTTATATACGGTTCTCTCTCTCTCTCTCTCTCTCTCTCTCTCTCTCTCTCTCTCTCTCTCTCATATATATACCGAAAAGGGTATGGACAGTACTGTATGACATTAACATCAAAACTGACCGTGCAGTGTGAGAGAATGGTTTGGCCTGAGTGAGTAGGCTATACACACAACCCCTGATTTCATATTCCACAGTAAGGGAGGGCTGGGGGTACCAGATATTGAATGGATTTATCTTTTAAAAAATAACAGATCTACAAGCTCACAATACGTTGCAAAGCAAAGCATTGTGAGCTTGTAGATCTGATCTTTTCAAATGGCCAAAAAGGGCTGAAGTGTTTAATATATGTTTTGTAATAATAATCAAAATCTATAAAGTAACTAGTAACTAAAGTTGTCAAATAATTGTAGTGAACTACAATATAATATTTGTCTCTGAGATGTAGTGAAGTAGAAGTAGAACTACAGAAAATTGGAAATACTCCAGTAAAGTAAAAAATACCTCAAAATTACTTTGGTGAAGAGTGATTAAGTGATATATAAAGTCCAAACCCCTTTTTTCCATCACGAAACCAACAGAAACGATAGGGCATAGCAGTGGCTGCCATGTAGTATTTCCACTCCAAAAAAGGCCATTCATTTTTCCATTATCCAAAAATATTGATATCAATTATTTTAAGCGTAGAATCAAGCCATCATGGCTACTGGTGAATCATGACCATAACACATTTGATTCTGTGAAAAACTAATTTTGAAAACCGCAAAACACAATGTATTAATTAAATATAGTATATCATATGAATATATATATATTCTTTTTTTCAAATTCTTTTCACATAATCTAATGTTTTAATTATAAATAGTTAAAGAACAACAAACAATTTACTTTGGTATATGTTATATGTTTATATAGCATTTTTTCTTTTTACATTATTTTTCCACAAAGTTGTGGATGCTGTGTTGGACTGCGTCCCAGTACTGCTCCAGGGTCCTCCTTCCTCTCCGGTAGTGGCGCTTAAGCCTCTGAAGCCTGTTGGAGAAAATCCTTAGTTAATTAATATTATTAATGAATTAATATAGTAATATTAATGTTAGCAGGTGAACACATTTTTGTTGTGCACAATAAGTTCTATAATAACAAGCCAACTCCAGTCCTCTGCATCTCAGCCTCAGATCGTCCCACCCTCCCCACTCCTTCTCCCATGTGGATGCTCCTCAAATGACCAAATTAAGCTTAGGCCAAAGCCTCCACCTGCTACTTGGACCCCATGCCTACAGCCTTTTATTATTTAATTAGTCTTAGTATAAAGAAACTCTCAAACCTCTCATTCAGCTGTCGCCATTTCCTCCGCTGGGCCGGTGGTGGAGACCCACGCTCTGCGATGGCACACACCGTCTCCACCAGCCTTTGTTCGTCCTTAAGAACCCGAAGGAAAATCCAGATGGAGGGGTGGCAAAAAAAGTAAATCTAAGTTCTTACCCTCCACCGCGTTGTTGCTGCGATTATCGGAGCCACGGCGATAAACACTCCACACTGCCGGCGGGAACAGTGCTTGCTCCCCCACGTAGGTGGCTTCCATGTAGTCTATGAAGTCACCTACTGCGGGGTAGCCGGCGGGTCTGTCTGCTCCTAGTAAAGACCCTGAAGTTTTGCCTCAGGACGGCAACAGGGAGGTAGCCTGTAGCCATGGCTTTCCTGGCTCACCCTTTCAGGTGCCTATCCTGCCTGTATGGACCTTTAAAAGTTGAGTGAAGAAGTAAAAGTTATTATTATTATTATCAATGTTAATATTATTCATTTATTTGTTATTTCTTTTTATTTTTAGAATATAAATTGTACTGCCTAAATTCCAATAAGTCAGATTTGCAAGCAGTATTAGGAATCTTTCCTGTCAACTGGGCTTTAGGATAGCCATGTAAGATGTTGGCTGTTATTATTATTATACAGATTTTACTCACAACCATGCTACTAGACATAACGTACAACACCTCTAAATTGAAATAATGTGTTCTTTATCATGTGAAAAAAACACAAATCTACTTTTTGTTGTGTTCTGTTAAAATCACTGACCTGCCAGACCAAGTTGCTGAAGTTTACGCCACAAACTTTGACACAGGTGGAAAAAGCATCCAGTGACGCGGGTTTCTGGCAGCTCGACCCGGAAAGCATTCATCAGCCCCATCTCGAAGTCCATCAGGACTCTGTCAGGGCTCCATCTTGTACTATGAATGGAGGGATGGATGGACGGACGGATGGATGCACGGACAGACAGATAGATGGTAGATAAGAGAGGAAAAACATGATTATTCTAGTTTCCACAAAATATTAAAAAGCCAGGTCCAGTGAGATACAGTGAGATATACACACACACACACACACACACACACACACACACACACACACACACACACACACACACACACACACACACACACACACACACACACACACACACACACACACACACACACACACACACACAGCAGCCACTGTCCATGGTGCTGAAGTCTATATTGCAGCATTTAACAGCATGACTTTGTGCGTTTAAATGACATTTAAAAATCTAGTTTTCTCAGTGGTGGAAAAAGTACTCCAGTAAAAGTCAGGAATTCTAAATGCACTTGATTAAAAGTACAAAAGTATTGGATAAAAAAATTGCTTAAAGTACCACACGTAGAAAGTACTCGTTATGCAGAATGTCCCATTACAGAACTTTTCAAATGTATGAAAATCTTTTGAAAATAGCAGATCTACAAGCTCACAATGCATGGCATCGAGACACATTGTGAGCTTGTAGATCGGCTGTTTTCAAAAGGCCGAAATGTATAGACGAATCCACAGACGCGCTGCCTGTAGGCGGCCATTGCTGCGGTGTCGCGTCCGCGTATTGTTGACACCGCAGCAATGGCTGCGCCCAGGGCAGCGCTCCGTGGATTCGTGTATATGCGCTGAAGTGGTTAATGTATGTTTTTTTGAATAATAATCAAAATCTACAAAGTAACTAACTAAAGCTTAAAAATAATTGTAGTGGAGTAAAAGTACAATATTTGTCTCTGAGATGTAGTGGAGTAGAAGTAAAAGTACATAAAATTCTAAATACTCCAGTAAAGTAAAAATACCTCAAAATTAGTAGTTTTTCTCCTACTCTACCACATCTCAGAGGCGAATATTGTACTTTTTACTACAAAAATTAACCACGTCAGCCCTATACATTTCAGCCATTTGAAAATAGCCGATCTACAAGCTCACAATGCGTGGTGATGCTAGGCATTGTGAGCTTGTAGATCTGCTATTTCCAAAATATTTTAATACATTTGTAACTTGTGAAATGGGGCATTATGCCCAAATGAGTACTTCTTACTTTTGGCACTTTAAGTACATTTTGATGCCAATACTTTTGTGTGACTTACCGTTGTCCTGTGAGGCGCTCGACCCTCCTCTTCACATGACGGAGGAGAGCGCAATACATCTCCTCCGTCTTCCCGCTCATGAGCACCATGATGAACGGCACCACCCTTTCCATGTACAGGCCGTGGATGGTGACGAACTGGTAGTACGGGCCTGGACAGGATCGGAAGGTGCCGTCCACATAGATCTATAACAAAATTCAAATTTCATTTTATTCATACTGATATAAATTAGACTTGTATCAAATTGTTGCGGAAAACCCTCATCAAAAATATTCTGCCCCAGCACCTTGCTTTATCAAGCATTTATAATATTTAATATTTAAATTATAGGCTACATTTCATTTGACTGACAGGACGTTTTATGGGAGAGGGGTTCTAACCTGGTCACACTGGCTCAGTTTGAGGACGTTAGCCTCTGTCCCAAACACGAGGAACCCGTGCTGCCGGTTGTGCTTTGACAGAAAGCCGTCCCCTTGCCAGGTCTGGGCCCACTCGCCCTCCACGTTGACCTCCTGTACGGTGTGGGGGATGGGGGGCATAAGGTTGGCCCGCAGTCTCTCCAAGCGGGATTTCACAGCGTTGAAGGGGGGCAGATGCCGAACTTCGGCAGTTCGGGCCACTATCTGGTCATAGACCCGCTTGACGGGGAGTGTAGGGTCGGCCGCCACCTGCTGCAGCATCTGCTGAATTAAAGCCGTGGTGGCGACCAGGTCCTCCTCCGCCGCGCGGCCATGGTCACCTGGCGGCTTTAGCACCACGATGGCTGGATCTTCCGCCTCCACATCCAGCCACCATGTGTGCATGAAAATGTTGCACCCAGGGCGGGCGCAACGCCAGTAATTTTTTTCCACTGTTGCCTTGTTGCGGAGGTAACGGAAATGATCAATAATGAGGGCTTTCCCTCCCCTACTATTGGCGACCTGAATGTAAGCCATGTTTCAATGATGATGTTTCAATCAGTTGAATAAGAGAATCTATCTCAGGTGGGACGCTATTTTATAGACGTATATTGATTGATTAACACCTGCTTCCAATACTTTGTGCCATTGCCTCAAACTCATTGGCCTTGGCTAACTGAATCATTTATTGGCATCAGGTAAAAAACAGTTCAACTTGATGACATTCCAATGGCATGTCATCAAGTTAATCATTTTTTTACGTGCTGACCTGTCTGTCTGTGGTGACGAGGAGCTGTCTGTGGCGCTGACCTACTTTTGGCGTCGACCTGCCTGTCTGTCTAGTGATGAGGAACTGTTTATGGTGCTGACCTGTCTCTCTTTAGTGATTAGGGGCTATCTATGGCGCTGACCTGGGGGGTGTATTTTTCGGCCATTTTAATTTTAATTTTATATTTGATAAATGAAATTCGGAAAACGGTCGTTTTTCTAAATACTATTTAGAAATGATTACATAAAACTTAGAAATAGGTTTTATATGACCCGATTCCAAATTTGTGTGGTTCTAAACAGAATTAGGAATTGATTCGATATTTCACTAAAAGTAGCAATACCACAATATAAAAATACTCTGTTACAAGTAAAAGGCCTGTGTAAAAATGTTACTTGAGTAAAAGTACAAAAGTATTGACATCAAAATATACTTAAAGTATCAAAAGTGAAAGTACTAAAATGTTTGAAAATAGCTGATCTACAAGCTCACAATGCATCGATGTGAAGCGATGTGAGCTTGTAGATCTGCTATTTTTAAATAGTCTATATATAAAATAAGTGGTTAATACATGTATGGTTTAATATAATAATCTAAAAATGCTAAGTAACTAAAGTTTTCAAATAATTGTAGTGGAGTAAAATGTATTATATTTGCCTCTGAGATGTAGTGGAGTAGATGTAAAAGTACTGATTCAGAATCCATAGTCCAGGAAATATTCTGACAGAAACGAATCCACAACTCAGCAGTGAAAAATAAAATCTGGTTTAATGCACTCATTGATAGATATTAATGTGCGTGCCTATCTCCAGTGATTGTGGCATGCAGTTATTCCACAAATATGCCTAGGCCTAGCTAAAAAGATCACCCATAAGCGTAAACTATAGGTCTATCATAGCCCGACTTCACAAACTATTGTATAAAAAATGATAATGGTCACAATGTTTAATAGTAATTTTTTTTATTCTTCAAATGTTTTTTTAAAATAGCCGATCCACAATCAATCAATCAACGTTTATGTATACAGCACGTTGTGCTTCACGGAATAGGTTTGCAAATAAAGATGACAAAATAAAACACATTTATATGATAAAATAGGAAAACAAATGAAGACAGAGAAAGCGAGAGAGAGAGAGAGAGAGAGAGAGAGAGAGAGAGAGAGAGAGAGAGAGAGAGAGAGAGTTATTCATAATGTTCCGTTGTCCGTTGAAACAGTCAAAAACTACAGCCGCCTCGGTGCATAATCACCCTGTCGGGCTATAAATTTCAATAATGACCACCTGCATTATCCCGCTTATTATACGGCTACTTAATAAATATATAAATACATTTACCCAAAAGTAACAACAAAATGAAGTATTTCCTTGCTTACAGCAATGAAAGTATTCCATAAGTATTGGGCTGGGCGGACAAGTTCGCCTCGAAAAACAAATGACAGTATTCCACAAGGTAACCAGAAAACTCGCCCCAAAACACACTCGCCCCCCATTCTATATACCGCCAATTTGCCTGTGATACCGCCGGATTTGCCCCGGGGCGACTGTGTTTTGGGGCGAGCGTTTTGGTATTCCCCCGTTGTTGTGCCACGATAAACAAGGAAGTGCAGTGGATCAAATAGAATCACTTTTCGGTTATTGCATCGTCTATTTCTCACTTCAAATGTTTCAAAAACATTCTTGAGAGCAACGTTTAGTTGTAAATGACGTTGGTTGTTTGTTTACATGGCTGTCATGTTGGATAAAGCATAAAACAAAGCAGAGCAGGTTGATATGAGCAGGTGCTCTGAGTCTCTGAGTCGGTTATAGAGCTCATCGGTCATTATCCAGAAATAATGACCGATGACTGACCAATCAGAATTGAGCATTCAACCAAGCCGTGTAATAAAGTCATATAATGACACCATCACCATCTCCACGGCGGGAGGAAAGGGGGGGGGGAGGCTATGCACCAACAACACAAATACGTTGAGCTGCGCATTAATTTATAGGCCTATAGTGCCTTATCATTCATAACATAAGAGTCTTATGTCGCAATCTCCACGGCGGGAGGAAAGGGAGAAAAAAAAAGTCAACTTCACCTTGGTCTTTTTTCTTCTCTCTCAGTCTCGGATTTGAATTCACGTGCATGAGAAGCGCAACAACAACACACACAGAGGTAATAACGTGACGTCGCACCGGCCCCGCTCGCACGGAGGTGTGATCAAGAAGGTGGTCAACTCAAAACAAACCCGACTCGGTGCAGTGGAGTGGCGGTGCCAGTGTTAGAGTGTACCTTTTATTATTGCATTTTCATTAAACTATAAATTATTTGAAAATGTAAATATTTATAATAATCACAAAGAACATACAAATAACATATATATTTAACACCCGAAAAAAATACATGTCTGTAAAATAATTTGTAATTAAAAAATAAATAAATAAATTAGAGATAGATAGATAGATAGATAGATAGATAGATAGATAGATAGATAGATAGATAGATAGATAGATAGATAGTTACAGAGTTTGACTGATGTGCCCCCTTTTTTGGTCCCTGCCCTTTAATCTTGTATTCTTTATTTGGGTTTCCAATCGCTAATTATCTCTCTAGACGAATGTTTTCTTTTTCTCTCTCTCTCTTTCCCTTAAATTCGTGGAATGGTCAGCAATGAGTGTTTCGCTTTGATTGATGCGTGAGATATGTGCTCCCATCCACACTCTTTTGGTTATGTTCATTAATCTAATACTATTAGCTTTTTTCTTTGGGGATAATGCTTTGTTAGTGTGTGATAGAGTCATTTCATCTGATTACTCTTATCTGAATTATCATAATGTGTCTAGGGTCCTTAACCTTAAAATGTCCTATTAATTATGGTCTCATATGGGCCTGTACTTTGTCATGGTAAAAGTACTCTGTACTCTTAGTCTCTGTGTCTGCAAGCCAAGGTCAAACGCAAGCAGGCTTTCTCTGCGGCAATCTTGTTTTGGGAACACGGTATCTGGGTGTTCTCTTCTCTTCTACAGCTGTCTCCCTTAGTGTCACCAAATCTCCACTGACCAGTGACAGGTCAGAGCAGTCAGATGTCAAACGTGTTTGACCCAGACATGGGGACGCTGTTGTCCAGAGATAAACTGTCACACAATCATCATCTACCATCATCTACCATCATCAGACGACAACGGAACCTCATCGCTCTCCACCAATGGCAGGATTACACCTCCGACGGCTGGACGATTGATGTCACATCCTATGATGTCATATGTTTATGTTACTGGACAATGTTAAAAGCTCGTGCTTGCTCTGTTACACTGCGGAGAGACGGACGGCCGATGTTGCGGACACCTGTGATATACTGTAACCTTCTAATGTCTCTCTGATCTGAATACAATCAATTGTTTCATTATACCCAATGGCTGCCTGTCTGAGTTTGGTTTTTTCCTTATTGTCTCCGTGCTACAAGTATCTGTACTTTGTGTGGGTCATGAGGTGAAATTAAATTCCAACAATTGGTCCTTATCGAGCTGGATATGTTTGAAATATGGTGTACGGGGGGGGAACTGAGCTATTATCAGACTCTCTTTCCCCGGCAGACCATATTTTAATACGTATCAAACGAACCAGCCTTGGGTGTAACGACTTATCACTTCTATTCAGATGAAGGTTAACTTTGAACAGTATCACATTTTATTTTGTTTTGGACCTGGACGCGATCGCTGGACCTTTGGACTGGACCCTCGACATGTCTCAAATTCCACATGGTCCAGCCATCGGGGTCGGGATCCCTGAACCAACATCAGATTTGATGAGTATATATTTTTATTTTTATTGTACCATGATCCAGTGATTGGGATCTCCATGTAACTTATCCCTGCCTTGATCTGATGAGTATACCTTTTTCTTTATTGTCTTTACCGAACCATTTGTCTCATAATTATCAGCCTGTTTGTAAATTACTGTTTAACATAACTCCGCTAGGGAGTGAGTCAAGTAAAAATGTTTTATCACCTTATATTCCTGGGAGGACATTCCTGAATGTCTCATAAATTCTCTTATCTACCTGGGTCATTATATAGTTTGTCTTTGTCTCTGTATATGTTTATGAGACCACCGGAGATACCCCGACGTTTTTTTTTACACAGATGTTTGACTATCAGCTGTTACTATCAGTTATTTGTCTTTATTTATATATATATGCATGTCAAGGCGTCTAGAATAACCCACAATTCAACTTGGGTGTTCGAGCAATGCATGGCTATATATATGAATATATGGATTTATTTTTTTGTACCTCGAAATACCACTTTTTCACGCTTTGGTTTTCGGTGCGGGTGAATTTATCTAATATTAGTTTTACACTAGGTGGGGGGTTTGTCTGTGTGCCTGCATGAATATATCCTTACAATTGAGGTTAGATATTAAACTAATAAGACCATACAACCCCCCTCCATCCACCAATTATACATCCCAAATTACTCCATTGAGGGACGGGTAGGGGCCTGTTCTACCAATTCGTCCGATACTCCACTAAGAGGGACGGGTAGGGGCCTGCACGTGTTCTACCAATTCGTCCGATACTCCACTGAGAGGGCTTTGTTTGACGGACGGGGGCCTGTTGTCTTATATGGTTTGTTTTATTTTGGACAGTTTTGTCTTATATGTTTGTTTTATTTTGACCACTGTAGTTAAATCATCCATCCATTTAATATATTGAACTTTAACAATAACTTTTAAATCCCTCTTCCCTACAGCCTCTCACTTCTCCCATGTCTTATCTGTTTACATTCTCTTGTTCCGAGCTGGTATCATAACAAGGCTATGCCCACAGAAGAATACATTCACACACTATAACTATGAAGGCTTGTTTTAAAAGTTTAAAATATATATATTTTTATCTGTTCTAAATTCATTGAACCATCAGTATAATTATATTTGCCTTAAAAATAAGTTTTAGTTTATTTAAAATATTTTGAATATAATTAAAATAATAAGTAAACCAATCAGGTTAAAATCTTTTTCATTCCAAAATTAGTTTGTTGCTGGAAGATATCTATGTTCGGTATGTTTGTATGTCTGTGTATATTAATGAACGGTTTCTCTCTCTATCTCTCTCTCTCTCTCTCTCTATGGGTCAGCAAGCTGTCATACGGTGTGTGTGTCCGGGCGAGCGAGGGAGCTAAGGAGGGAAAGTTTCTCTCTTTATCTTTTTCTCCCTTCTATCTATGTATGAGTGATATGCAGGCATGCGTGAATGTTTGAATGCGTGTGTCTGTCTCGCTAGTTCTAACCATTTTAGTCCAAATTTCATTAATTCTCCAGTCAGTTAGAACAAAGTAAAAACTCAATTTCCCATAATTCCCTCTGGTCTGAGACTCCATTTCCCATAATTCCTTCAGCAGGAAGTGTTAGTGGTATGTTAGACACGTTTCCATGGCAACGTCATCCTGTAGAGTCACTATTGAATTCCATTTAAAACATAGATCCGTTAAATTAACCTACAATAACATTCAAGTTGTTCTATATCAATATTGGGAAACATTAACTATAATATTAAGTTTATCATAAAGTCATTTTGATTTCATTTAAAAGTTTGGAAAATATTTTATCATTTTAACTTAAGATTTTTTATGAGCTTGTAGATTTGCTAATTTTCAGAAGCGATTTTTCTGTACTTATCTCATTTCAATATACTCTTCAGAACAAAGATGTTTATTCCTTATTTTTCATTGTTATATTTTAAAAGTTTTAATTATAACTTTTTAATTTTAATTTTAATTTTTTTATTATTATTTTTTTTTTCATCCCCTTTCTCATCAACAAATCATCTGACACACAATATATTGTAGATATATGGGTGTCAAATAGAGGGGAGTTTGATTAATATTTGATTTAAATATGATTTGATTTAATGTTTAATTGCTGTGTTTTGTGTTTCTTTTTCATTTTGTGTTTCATTTTAGAACGAGAATGTAAACCACCCCATAAATCCAAATTCCTGGACAACTATAAGGTCACAATACCTGCTAATTGTACATACAATTGTACATACAGGGCTAAACTTTAATTTTATATCTGGTTCTAAACCTGTTTTAAACTATGTTTCATACTACAGTCAACTGTAGGCTACTGTCATGCCCAACAGTAAATTTGATTTCCATTCTGTCTTACAGATTTCAACTTATGTCTTGGATAGACAGATGTTTGATGCCACATGCCTACATGCAATCAGGAAGTATTTCTTGAGTTTTAAGATGATATCACGTAAGTTTTTTCCCAAAATAAAGTGTAAAGTGATGTACAAATTTACATAGTACAGAAGTGTCCCGTTCCATTTTAAATACTTGTATCTTGATAAAGCACAAGGACTGCAGCTCCACAAGGAGGAAGGTAACTTTTCTATTTCTGAACGTGTACAGAAACAATCAATGACCCGAGACGTAGGTCTCTTGTCAGATTTCAATATGAAAACTTACAGACTGGTGAGTTGTCCCTCCCTACAATCTCTCTGCTGCCATGGTCATTAAACTGTGCTAAAATTGTCTGTCTTAGTTAAACCAAACATGTTGAAAAGATTTGCTTGGGACGGAGACATTTGCTGAGATTTTTTGAATTATAATAAAGTTATTTGCAAAATTGCAAAGGGAAAACTTGGAACACGTGTGGAGTGTCTTGGGAATTCATGAACTATAAACCCTGTTTTGCTTCCTATTTGAATAAATAAATTATACAGTCCTTTTGAAGAAGTATAAATGTGTATGTTATCCAACTAAACATTTATTTTTGCCTTAAGTCATTTAAATCTTCGCCTGTCTGTGATTTGATTTTGAATTATGTCAAAAGGTAAGACCTGATCAGCTTGACCTTTGACCCTATCCAAATCATGATAAGATGTAGGCTTGATAGAGTCATTTCATCTGATTACTCTTATCTGAATTATCATAATGTGTCTAGGGTCCTTAACCTTAAAATGTCCTATTAATTATGGTCTCATATGGGCCTGTACTTTGTCATGGTAAAAGTACTCTGTACTCTTAGTCTCTGTGTCTGCAAGCCAAGGTCAAACGCAAGCAGGCTTTCTCTGCGGCAATCTTGTTTTGGGAACACGGTATCTGGGTGTTCTCTTCTCTTCTACAGCTGTCTCCCTTAGTGTCACCAAATCTCCACTGACCAGTGACAGGTCAGAGCAGTCAGATGTCAAACGTGTTTGACCCAGACATGGGGACGCTGTTGTCCAGAGATAAACTGTCACACAATCATCATCTACCATCATCTACCATCATCAGACGACAACGGAACCTCATCGCTCTCCACCAATGGCAGGATTACACCTCCGACGGCTGGACGATTGATGTCACATCCTATGATGTCATATGTTTATGTTACTGGACAATGTTAAAAGCTCGTGCTTGCTCTGTTACACTGCGGAGAGACGGACGGCCGATGTTGCGGACACCTGTGATATACTGTAACCTTCTAATGTCTCTCTGATCTGAATACAATCAATTGTTTCATTATACCCAATGGCTGCCTGTCTGAGTTTGGTTTTTTCCTTATTGTCTCCGTGCTACAAGTATCTGTACTTTGTGTGGGTCATGAGGTGAAATTAAATTCCAACAGTGTGCATTGCAGTTAAAATGAGCTGCAACATCGTGACAGAGTGGCTAATTGCAATTCAATCTGTTGCCCTGCCCGAATAGGGCTTTTGATACTAGTAATACTGCGCTTTCCCTTACCTCCCCTTACTGTAATTTTAGTAAGTTTAGCATAGGCCTACTTTACACTTAACATGTTTTTTCATCTTCTATTTGACCACTGCTTTGCATTTTATTCCTCTGGCGTGGTTTGCCCCGGCATATTTTTTGTGGACAGGGAGAGGTGGGGAGGGAAGCAGCAGGTCGGCAGATTGTCACAACGGTGTTGAAAAAAGCTGATGTATGGGGGGGCCTTTGCTGATCAAGGGCGCCCTCGTGTGGACTTTTACAATTGGTAGCACAAAATATACAGTGTGGATTGGGAGCCTAGTTCATATCCCAATTGTAATTTTTATACATATATATATATATATTTTGTCTGAGGTTGATACTTTTGAAATGTATAGTAACTGTAGAGGCAACCTTCTTTTTTGGTTACTAGAGTAGCCCATGTATGTGTTGCTGTTTTTTGTTTTTGTTTTGTTTTGGGGATTTTTTGGTTGGGCTTTCTATGGGTTCTGGAATGGTCACATATTTACCTCTCAAGTATTTTTCATTGACAGCAGCAATTTGCAGTTAAACATATGCTGCTTATACAAAGTATTGTATGCAGCTAACACTAGCTGGTAGGTTAACTGTCATTATCTCAGGTAGGGTACAACTATCTCACCTCCTTATAATTAATAATCAGAGTCAGATTATCCATTATGCATGTGTCTTTCAGCACTCAGAGATCTCTCTCCCTTCTCTGTGTGTGCTCTGACACAGCTGGACTGCACAGCGTTTGGTGCCTCTGTTTACTGTTTTATCAGTGTGGATGCTCACATACGTATCGTTGTAGTTATACTGTAGTTGTGCTTCCTGTGAATTAACTCAGTAGAGTGAACACAGAAACGTGAACACATTGAACCAAATGAACCCTATCCCTATTAAGTATTTTATTTGTAAGATGCCCATCCAACAGTTAACTGAAATGAACTTTAACATTATGATAGCTTTGCCAGTCGCATGGCTTTAACTTCTCCATGGTCTTTCATCAGGTAAAACACTGACAAGGGACTGACCTTTTCAAAGCTCTGCTTGCACAACATGGCAGCCTCAAACATTGTCTCCTCCTTGGTCACATTAACATGGTCGCTGGCAAGAATCTCTGTCAGTTTGTCCACAGAGAGAGAGAGGAAATCTTCCTAGGAGCATAATACAGTGGCTGATATATTATGACTCTATACTTCCTGAAATAACCTCTCAATCTCAATATGTCTACACTCATTTGGGTCAGTTGTGGTGTTGACAGGTTGATTAATAGTAATAAAACACCTTTAATATTTGACCAGCCTGTGTGGCTGATCAAATATCTGTATCCTTCAATGTCTGTAGGCCTATCTGTATTTGTATCCTTCAATGTCTGACCTGCTGATACACGACATTGAAGTGTTTCATGTAACGACAGCAGAACAGCATTATGGACTGTGCTCAACTCAAGTAGTCTCACGTAACCAGACAACTGTTCCACAATCTCCGAATGCTGTATAGAGTCTGGAACTACACCTCGAACTACACCTAGTTCAAGAATGATACTCATTCACATGTAAAAAGTACTGAAACAAGGTCATTCATTATATTAGTAAAAACTCCCCACTCTCAGCGCTCTGTGTGCAGTGCTGATAAAACCCTGAATTCCGTACATTTTCAAAAACGAAAAAGGGTGACATGATGGCGTATCATTGTAATGTCCAACAAACACACTTGTTTTCACAGAGAAGTAACATTTTGTTATCTGAATGGACAATTCCATAAAATATCAATAGCTAAACTTCTAAATTAACTTTTGACATAATCAGAATCCACTTTTGTGTCATCACAGGTTTACAAGTGTAACGAAGTCAGTGAAATGTTTTTGTGTCTGGGTTTGCTTTCTTTGGCAAAGAAAAAACAGTCAATATGTTGATGAAACAAAACACATTGGAAGAACTGGCATCTATGTAAATGTTTCTCTGGTGATGGCCCATCATTGCACTGTCTTTTGTTATGAGCCTTTCACATTGAAATGGACCCTGACTGCAGTGAACTGGAAGAATGTGAGGAGGCGGGAGGAGGTGTTTCTCCTCTTCAAGATAAAAGGTGGTGTTTTCACTCCAAATCTTCACTCTGTCCTCCTGCTCAGACTCCAGGACACACCACAGTTAAACTCTCAGGACTCACAGTGAGGGAGGACAGACTGTCTTTCCACAGCTACAGGAGGCTCTATCTTCACTTACACACCTCTTCCACCAGGGAGCGAAAGGCACTAAGAAGGCAACAGTGCCTGGATCCTTCAATGCGCATGTGTGAAACACGTTGACCCGAAAGTAAGTGCGTGTTGTGGTCTTGGTGAAAAACGTGTCAAATGGAGTCTGTACGGCTGAAGATAAATGAACACATGACGTCGGTGGGAGAGGAGATATTGTGTGTTTTGGACAAACAGCAGCGTGGTGCTGATGTTTGTTGTGTGAAGCTTGTCAGAGTGTTTGTGTTGGAGCGCCTCAGTGCGGCTGCAGAGTTCATGTGCAACCTCTTCCAGAGAGAGATAGAGACACTAGAAACTCTGCTGGAGAAACAAAACAAACTGCTGGACATTGATTTTGATATGGATCTACACACTGCAGGTATGTCTGTTACACACACAACATCAAACTACACACCGCAGGTATGTCTGTTACAACATCACACTGCATGTATGACACAGTGTTTGCATGGTGAAGTGTTGTTAGGTTGTAGATCTGTTTTTGGGGATCATTATTTGTAGATCAATAGACCAACCATTAGGTTCCATTTTGATGACTGAGTTTAACTTCCCCCTCCACACACCTATTCTCACACACCTACTTTTAAAGTTTAATATTATACATATCTATAGTCTCTATATATAGTCTAGTCCTCCTTATTTATGTCACATCAAAGTCCTTATTATTAATTTCGTGCTGCATTCTTTCATTCCAGATCAGTGTGTGGAGTCCAGTCTGCAGGTGAAGATCAGTTCTCCAGCCAGGATTGTTTCTATTAAACAGGAACCTGAAGACTACCTTGAACAGGAACCTGAAGACCACCTGGATCTTAGTAAGTTTTAAGCACTCTTTATTTATTTTATTGGTGAAAGTGGGCCGGTACTGAGGGTGTACCTCAGTACGATGGTTCGGTTGTAAAAGTATTAATGGGTTCACTGAAGCTGTGCAGTTAATTCTACTTCAGTATTAACTAATCAAAAGACTCACTGATCTAACATTTACAAGTAATTAAAAAATAATTGGGACCACCTCTCATTCAGCTCGCCTTGCATCTTCTATGAGAGCTGCAATGTAAACAAAGGGTATCAAGAAGACTCACTCCAAAACCAACTCACCCCATTGCTAGGAAAACTCACTCCGGAAAACTCACCCCACAGGGTAGGAAAACTCACCCCCAAGATTTTCGGGGGTAGGAAAACTCACCCCAGGACCTGAGAAAACTCACCCCAATGGTTTTTAACTTTGTGAGCTTTCCATTTTCACAGAATGCTTGGGGTAAAACTTTTTCAGTCATCCGCGTACTTCTTTTTTTCGCCGATAAAGTATAGTTTTGGACCATGACGGAGGCGCGCCGACTCAGCAGACCTTGAGGCTGAGGAGTTGCGCCCGAGCGCCCCCAGGCGCGAGTGCCCGCAACGACCAGCCGATGGTCTGCTAGTCGAATCAGCACCGTCCGAGTTATGTACCGATAGGGACAGAATAGTAAATATTTTTGGTGGGGACTGCGTTTGCCCCACTGACTGCGTTTGCCCCAACTGCCACTCAAAGTGACTACTGGCCAATCACAGTGCGTCTCCCCCGGGGTGAGTTTTCCTACCCCCGGGGTGAGTTTTCCTACCCCCGGGGTGAGTGTTTCGGAGTGAGTTTTCTCAGGTCCTGGGGTGAGTTTACCCACCCCCCGGGGTGAGTGTTCCTAGCTCCGGGGTGAGTTTTCCTTTTTGAGTTGGGGTGAGTTGGTTTTGGAGTGAGTCTTCTTGTATTCAAACAAAGGGCCACATTATTTTCAGCACAGAGCGCAGCAGAGTTTATTTACAGCTGAAGTTCTTCCAACTACTAAAGACATAAAACAGGAAACAAAGGAAAATAAAGCAATTAAAACAGCTGAGCTTTTTTATACAGTGTGCTTCATATATTTGTTTTGTTTTTGAACTTTTCTTTCCTGCACCTGGACACTGAAGTGGATGTATGTGCGCCATCTTTTCATAAAGCAGAGTGGTCACTGCATGATATCATGTAAAGTTCTATAGAGTCTCATTGTATCTTTTTTCCTAGACTTCCTGCTCACCCATGTGTGTAAAGAGGAGGTTTCCCCTGAAGAGGAGTGGAGCTCCAGTCTGGTCCAGGAGGAAGAACCACAGATTAAAGAGGAACAGGAGGAGCTACTTCAAAGACCAGAAGAGGCTGGTGGGTCAACGTTGACATTAGTAGCAGTGAAAAGTGAAGATGATGATGAAAACAGAGAGACGAAGCCTGTAGCCAGCACCTCAACTGAACACATGAAAACACAAGCTGATGTAGAGGACTGTGGAACACCACAACCGCCTAGTGATGACCAGCTCCTCTCTTCACACTGTTCTGAATCAGACACTGAAGAGAGTGATGAGTGGGAGGAGACTAGGGGAGATCAGTCAGCTTTAAACACATGGAAATCACACAAGACGCAACCAGAGTGTGACAAAATGTTTAATCAAAAGGTACATCTGATTCACACAGGGGAAGAGACATTTGCCTGTACAGTTTGTGGTAAAGGCTGTGCTCACAAGGGTGATCTAAAAATACACATGAGGACTCATACAGGTCAAAAACCATTTTCTTGTACAGTTTGTGGTAAAGGCTTTGCTAGAAAGACTCATCTAAAATTACACATGATGACTCATACAGGTGAAAAGCCCTTTTCTTGTTCAGTATGTGGTAAAGGCTGTGTTTGCACAAGTGATCTAAAAAAGCACATGATGACTCATACAGGCGAAAAGCCCTTTTCTTGTGAAGTTTGTGGTAAAGGCTGTGCTCAAAAGGGTGATCTAAAAAAACACATGACGACTCATACAGGCGAAAAGCCCTTTTCTTGTGAAGTTTGTGGTAAAGGCTGTGCTCAAAAGCGTGATCTAAAAACACACATGATGACTCATACAGGTGAAAAGCCCTTTTCTTGTGAAGTTTGTGGTAAAGGCTGTGCTCAAAAGGATCATCTAAAAACACACATGAGGACTCATACAGGTGAAAAGCCATTTTCTTGTACAGTGTGTGGTAAAGGCTTTGCTCACAAGGATCATCTAAAAACACACATGAGGACTCATACAGGTGAAAAGCCATTTTCTTGTACAGTATGTGGTAAAGGCTGTGTTCACAAGGGTAATCTAAAAAGACACATGAGGACTCATACAGGGGAAAAGCCCTTTTCTTGTACAGTGTGTGGTAAAGGCTTTGCTCACAAGGATCATCTAAAAACACACATGAGGACTCATACAGGTGAAAAGCCATTTTCTTGTACAGTATGTGGAAAAGGCTGTGTTCACAAGGGTAATCTAAAAAGACACATGAGGACTCATACAGGGGAAAAGCCCTTTTCTTGTGAAGTGGGGCCTCAAGCCTTTAGTTAGTCACACAGACACATATGATCATTCAGTCTTATCCAGGATGAGAATGATAAAGCAGAGAGATAATCTGACAATCGACATGACTGAAGAAAATAAACATTAATAGTTTCTCGTGATGGATTTTTATTTTATCTTGTGTATGGATCTTATTTTCTATTCAGCATGATGGAATTTCATTTTTTAAAAGTTTTTTTGTACATGTATTTATCTTTATAGCATTATTCCCTCCAGCTCATTTGCTTATTCAGTTACTGGTAGTACAATATGAGCATCACTGTGTCTGTCCACATTTTTCAGGATTTAGCAAGTCATATTCATTCATATTCATGCAATAATTATGTTCATTGATATGCAGTAAATAACAGTGCAGTAAAATGCTGACAAACTACTCAGTTTGTGTAACTGTTCACTGTGTGTTGACATGTGTATTGTTTAGATTGTTACAATATCAGATCCCCTTTTATCCCTTGGGAGAAATTATGTTTTTGTTTTGTTTTGTTTAATAAAGGTTTCACCACTACAGTTCCTCTATGTGTGCTATATCATTCAAATATTCACTTCTTGTTTAAGCCCAGAATGACAAGGATATCCACAGGTTCTGTTCTACAATATACAATACAATACAATATTTAAGGGAAACATTTATTATTATGGATATAAATAAGTAAACACAGTGATTCTCTGGCAAATATGTGGACTGGATTATATTTGAACACATGGACAAACTCGCACCTTGACATGAACACAGAGATTACACACATTTATCGATAAAACAAGTGTAGCGATATGTAATGGAAAAGTAATTAATCCCCTCTTTCTCTTTTTTCTTCTTAAAATTTCTAAATACAACGCGCAAGTACTTAAAATCGATTATTAGCATTGCAAAACGATTCGATACGATTATTTGCATTGCAAAACGATTCGATACAATACAAAGTCAAACGATACGATATTTTGCTGTTTGCATATCGATATAGTAGATTGTGGGAAATTAAAAAAGTTTTTTCGATGCAGTTACTATATCGTTACACCTCTAGTGATTAATGTAACATTCAGATACAGTATGAAACATAATACATTGTATTAATCAAAAGGAAAATTGCATTGATGGCATAATATTTTTGACTTCACATTTCTTGTGTCATAGTCAAAAGGCTTAGTGGTTAAAATATATTTTCTTAGTGTCGTTATTGAGAAATGAGTGTACACAACATATTATATTAAATAAATGAATACATTAATAATAATAGCATGTAATAATATGGTCTTATAATAATAAGACCATCCAGCATTGATGGTTTTAGGTGCAGCAGATGTTATCAGCCGCTCAGAGTCAGCATTGATGGTCTTAGGTGGTGCAGATGTTCCCAGCCCCTCAGCATTGGTGGTCTTAGGTGGTGCAGATGTTATCAGCCCCCCAGCATTGGTGGTCTTAGGTGGTGCAGATGTTATCAGCCCCCCAGCATTGGTGGTCTTACACACACAGAAATAGGGGTATGGTTTCTGTACCCTAAAGGTACATTTGTCATAAAAGTACCCTGTGGATTGGTACAGGGTACTTTAAAAGGCCCTTATGGGGACAACTGTGGACCTTTACCTAATTTTAAAGGTACAAAATTGTTGTTGGCCACTTAAGGTACATAGTTGTACTTTTTTGACCAGGAGGAGGAGCTACAGTTTATGGGGGGAAAGTGCATCTGTCAGATGAAGTTTGTGAGGGAAAAGACAGAGAGAGATTTAACAGAGTATCTTTTGTTTTGTTTAGCCTACCTTGTGATTAGTAATAAAATACACATTGGAGTAAGAAGCACTTAAAACTAGAAGTTGTTGTGAGTTGTGACTGACTGAACATCAATCTGCTGCCAGCCTACATTGGTCAGAGGCTGGACTGGAGTCTGGAGCCAAGAGCAGAGACAAGCTATGGCCTGAGGTGGAACATTTTAATTTTCTATCCTGTCTCCAAGTCCTGTGATATCTGAGGTGTGGAAGACTGCAAAGCAGAGGTAAGAAAGACTCGCTGTGTTTTATTTTCTTCCAAATTGGTAAAAACATTAATCTCAGTTGTTTGGTGCTAGCTGTTAGCCGCTAATGTTAGCCGCTAATGTTGCTATGTAAGGGCATCTTGGCATACATTTTACATGATTTGACATGAGTGAGTAATTAGTTGTACGCAAAAATAGCTGATCTACAAGCTCACGATAGCGACGTGAGCTTGTATATTGGCTATTTTCAGCTTGCTACACTGTCACACAACTATAGTGTAAGTATAAGTATAATTCAGGCTTAACTTTATGTGGCATTTTAATTCACTTAAAAGTATAGCATTTCCCTCTACATTCTTGTTCGTACCTCTGAAAGAGCATTTATGTACCTCGAGTGGCAGAATTGTACCTTATTGTTCTGTGTACCTCTAAAGGAGCATTTATGTACCCCTATTGGCAACATTGTACCTTATTGTTTTGTGTACCTCTAAAAGAGCATGTCTGTACCCCAAGTGGCAACTTTGTACCTTATTGGGTTAAATGTAGTGGAGTGGAAGTATAAAGTAGCTTAAAATGGAATTACAAGTATAAAATAAAAATAAAAAGTTATATTAATGCTAGCCGGCTTATGTGTTTGTTATTTTGTCATATCTCAGGGCTTGTGCAAAGGTGAAGCAGGAGATTCTTGGATGACTTGAATGGAATGCTGCACTGCATTTGCATAGACTATGTAAGTTCAAAACCAAAGGTGTGCTGAAATGTCATGTTTCAATATTTAATTCCCAATCCCCAAAATAATAATGCAACTCTACTACAAATCAAAAAAATAATAACACTGTGTCATTTTGTGTCATTTTAGAAACTAACTTTGAGACAAATCTATCATCAACTTTCAGATCTATTTACCTTTGTGCCTTTGAGGTAGTGGAAAGAACCCACCAAGAAGTACATGTAAACCTCCTTGAAGAGAGTTTGTTAGTAAGTATTAAGTGCATCTCTCTCTCTCTCTCTCTCTCTCTCTCTCTCTCTCTATGTTTTTCCATTTTAAAGCGGTGTAGCCACTTCTATGTGTGATATGTCCATCTGTTTTGCTCCTTTTCTACCATATTTCCTTCTACCCAGGTGGATACCATGTTGCTTCCACAATCATCTTAACAAAATTCCAGTTATCAAGATTTTGAAACTTCCAAGTCAAAGACCATGCATTTGAGAACCAACTCTGCAACCTCAGTGATATCCATGGCCAGCCCTACTTTTAGTAGAACAGGTAAGGTTAGACACTTACAGAACAAGTAGACTACATAAAAATAGATTATTTCTATAGCGCCTTTCTCCAAAGCGCTCATTTCATTGAAATTCATTGAATTTACCCATTCACACACACACCTTCACACACCGACGGTGGAGGCAACCATGCAAGGCACCAACCTGCACGTCGGGAGCAGTTATGGGTTCAGTGTCTTGCTCAAGGACACTTCAACACAGCCAGGCAGAGCGGGGGATCGAACCGAGTACCTTCCTCATTCTCCTGAGCCCCTTGCCGTGACTCTGGATTTGTGAATCATCATAAGCTACATTTTTGTCTCTCTCGTTAGTGACCTTGATCTGTTTTAGGATGTAAAATCTCACATTTTGTTTTGCATTCTTTGCAGAATTCAAACGGATCACTGGAGTTGATTTCCACTCAATGTTCCACAAATCCTTGGATGATAATGCCAGAGCCCTGTTCCAGATGTACCGCTCCAGAGCACATAGCGCCAGTCAAGCAGTTGAAAGTCCTCTTACAGAACCTAACTAACCAGGTAAAATAGTAAGCTATCATTATCTATGGTGCCGTCCGTGGTATCATTTCAAGGTTCAAACATAAACAAAAGGCATCATCAAAACAAAAATAAGGCCATATTTTCACAACACTGTTCAGGGTGTCTGTCGGTTCCTTATGAAGTCTTTTAAACTAAAGTTGAATGCATGTATGTCAAAATAAGTATTTGATCTGATATTATTTATCAATTTGTTTTGTCATTTAGTCATTCTTCTGCAACAAAAACAAAGGACTTTAGTCAACTATACATAATACATCTCTAAGCCTACCTAATATTTACCTTCATACTTATCTACCTTGCTATCTATCCTGAAGGAATCTGTTACTAGAATAATCTAGTTTAAACCTATTATTGATCTTGAGCTCTGTCCTGCCAGGAGTAGGCTTTTTCAATGATATAAGAAAACATGCAGAGTTGTGCAGAATTGTTTTGTCAAATTCTAACGCATGTTCCTTATGCAAAGCACAGATGTAGCCATGCACAGAAAGGCGGTGGCACTATGAGACCTGCAGACCTGCTCTGAAGACTTGTCAGGTAAATAAACATTTCAGGCATCAGGGAAAACACTCTCATTGCCATTCAGGGATATTTCTTAATGTTTATTTGTTAATGTGCTTCAATCTAGAGAGATGATCTGGAGACTCACACCAGTGGAGTCCATGTGGGTATGCCAGAGATAGGCCCAGATTCAGCACTGCAAAGTACAGTCATGTTGGAGGATTAAGTAGCTGTTGATGGCCTTCCAGACATCCCAACTGCATTTACAGGTGGCTTTAGCCTGCTTTATGCACTCTTATGCATGTTAAAATTGTTCTGCTTGAATTCAGACTCTAAGAACCAGACTGTCCATGTTCCTCATGGATGTACTGTTCTGAACTTCAAAGTACACACTATTTCTGCCTGTATTATATAGTTTTATTTTATTTGTAAGTAAATGGGTAGGAGTGACTTAATATTGGGTCTGATTGTATTTGTATTCCTATATATTCTGTATGTTTCTTTTTTATATTTGCACTGAGATGCACTGAAGTACATGTTACCAATTAGATACAGCTGGGGCAAATGTACATAGAAATACAAGACCTAGACACTACAATCAATGACAGTCTGTGACTGTGACAGATGTGTAGAACTGTTTTAGCGTTTGTGATCCAACACTGACTGCATGTTTGTTTTGTTGTTTTATACAGTTTACAGCATTTCAATTTTTTTTTTTTTTAAATATATTTGCACTAAGAGTTGCACTGTGTTGCACTGAAGTACATGTTGCACTTGCAAGCATTGCACAACCACCCATTTGGGGGAGAAAATAAAAGTTATTGAATCTTGATTGTTTTTGTTTCTGAATCCATATTTGCATTGCGACATAAGGTACAATGTTGCCACTAGGGTACATTAATGTTCTTTTAGAGGTACAAACGATAAGGTACAATGTTGTCACTAGGGTACATTAATGTTCTTTTAGAGGTACAAACAAAAAGGTACAGTTCTGCCACTGGGGGGTACATAAATTCGAGGTAGAGGTACAAACATGAAGGTACAATGTTGTTACAAGGGGTACATTAATGTTCTTTGAGGGGTACAACCAAGAAGGTACAATAATGTACCAATGTTAAAGGTACAATTCTGTACTCTGCTAGGGTACACAAATGTTCTTTAAGGGGTACAACCAAGAAGGTACAATAATGTACCAATGTTAAAGGTACAATTCTGTACCCTGCTAGGGTACTGCTGGTGCGACGAAGCCTTTGTACCTTTTAAGGTACAAAACTGCCCTTTGATTTCTCTGTGTGTAGGTGGTGCAGATGTTATCAGCCCCCCAGCATTGGTGGTCTTAGGTGGTGGTGCAGTTGTTGGCAGCCCCCCAGCATTGGGTCGGTTCCTGGCGTCCACCTTCTTCATGGTGCTTTTGGTCCACGCGTTGTTTGGGTCGGAACAGATCCTCTTCCCTAACAAGGTTTTGAACCTGCAATGGAATTCAGTAATGTAAAATGTTTCATTGATGTAGTTTTAATGAATGTGTGTATTTCTGAGGTGAATTTTTGATGGGAATTTGGCAATGATTGTTCCCTATAAGATTAAAAGGCTCAGACCTGGTGGCTCGAAACGTTACTAAAGTAAACTTGTGGTTTGGGTGTGGGAGCAGCAATGTACAGATGTTGCATTCTTATATACTGTTTAACTTCTTTTGATCCAGCACCCAGCCTAGGTCTGGGATGTGTGTGTCTTTTAAGCTGTTTATCAGCTTCTCTCTCAATGTGATTGTTCCCTAGCCATGAAATTGGGGAGGAAAGTGTGATTTTCAATGAAGTTTGGGATTTATGAGTTACATCGATATCCACTGTATTTGACTGTGTGAGATGTTTTTGTTACGTTGGGTTTATCATCTATGGTAAATATTGTAGTTGACAAACCCCATGTAACGTTTTTGTTCAATCTGACATTATACAAAAAGTAATAATCCACCGAAATCAATGTTCTAACTTATCATTCAGATGACTCAGCTGGTGATACTAATAATAGTCACATTAGTTTTTTGAATATTGAACTAGTGTATTTTCCAAAAAATGGGGTTTGTGATATATGATTAAAACGGACTAAAGGGTTCATTTTTTATTGTGATTAATACAATTATGATACAATTTAAACAAGACCCTAACCCCTTCATGAAATAAATATTAACATTGGGAAAATAATAGATATAATTGTTCATAATTGTTCTGCAGTTTTTTTGGCACACTTTATTTATCTGGACTGCATGTGGCTAAAGTGTGTTGTGTTTATATGTTATATGTTTTGTACATTGTATCTCCTATATGGAATAAGCAAACTACCTGTAAATGAATAGTGTATTAGTTATGGAACTGTACAAAATGCAGACAGTGCAGAACATTACAAATGTGCCTTCATTAATGTTTCTGCAGGGGTTAGGGTTAGACAAAGCTAGTGTGGTTTAAGTTAGGGTTTAATTTGAAAACCACAAGGCCTGCAATTGATTTGTACAATATCATGCACAAAAGGTATTAAGCTTGAATTAACTATAAAATAATAATAATAATAATAATAATAAGTGTAATAATAATAATAATAATAATAATAATAATAATAATAATAATAACTAGAAAATGTGCTCCTCGGAGCACAAGTCTCCGCCAGCAGACCCGTGCTATTTTAATCAAAGGAAATCACTTACCCTATCTTTAACCATAGTTTTCTGGGAATGTTCTAATTCTTACTTAACTCTTTGACTGCGGACGACGCGATAACGCGTCAAGTGCTACTTTGTCCAGTTGGCCGTCGACGCGCTCGACGCGCTGGACGCGCGTTCATTGTTTAATCTCTGATTGCGCTATGCTGCTTAATATTCAATGTTATTCTCGAGTTCCACTTACTTCACGGACATCTGCATCCGGTTTCATGACCTGGATTCCGTTTCCGGTTTTTGATTCTTTTCCCCAGTCATTTTCGTCCAAAATAGGTAAATAAACGGTCTTTCACACGGTATGACGGACAAACGGACAGTTTCTCTTCTATAATCTATGGTCTGGGTGACGATCAGTCATCGCCGTCGTATATCACAACGTAATTTTCGCCGATCAAAACAATGGGGGGGACGTCACATCCGTTTTCATGTTTTTCCTTGTCTAATCTATGAAGAAGGGTGAGAGAGACCCAACGACATGATCAAAGCTGTCATGTGCTGCGCTCTAGTGGCGGATTTGTGCTGGGTCTTTACATTATGTGTCCTTAAATTATTTTCATGAGAAAAATTCAAAATATAAAAATAAAAAAACACGAAAATTGCTGGCACTGGGGGAGTACTTTATGAAAATACTCTGGCAGTCAAAGAGTTAAAATAGAACATGTTACTATATCATAGCAATTATATTATTAATTATATAATACGCACGGACGGGTAATTTGTACTGGAAAGTACTGTTCCTGATTGATCCTGTCTTACCTATTTATATTACATATTCTGATGTCACGTGAAGCTTGACCAATGTTGGGTGTTCTCAGACGGACACATGCAGAGACGGACGGAGAGGAAAAGATACTCTCCATTAGTCCTGTCAATATTACATATTGTCACGTGTCACTTGACCAATGTTAGCTTGGCTGATGGAGGCTCACTTCAAAAAATATAAATGATTTTTTGAAGTGACACCTATTTATAGGTCTCTATTTCGTCATGCGTCTCGCTAGCCAAGCAGAGCACACCCTTTCAACATATTGTCACGTGTCACGTGGAGCTTGACCAATGTTAGCTTGGCGGACACACGGATGGACGGGAACGAAAACATAATCTCCTGGCGGAGACAAAAAACATAGTCTCCTGGCGGAGACAATAATATATACATTTTATATAGCACTTTTCTAAGTACCCACAGATGCTTTACATGGGGGGAGGGAAAAACAACAAAAATAAAATCACCTTTAATAGGAAAAACACACCAAAAAAAGGCTAAGACTATGGGGGGAAATAATCTTTAAAAGCAGTAAAACAGGGGTGTGTGCAAATATCAGGCCTGAGTTGCAGAGAACACTTACACTATGGCACGGACGGGACATAGTCCTGAACGCTGGACGTAGTAGCCTTGTATTCGGTCAGCAAGGACCCTGGTGGAGGACCACTGGTCACAACAGGCACTGACCACCGGAGCTGAGAGAGCGAGAGAGAGAAAGAGAAAGAGAAAGAGAAAGAGAAAGAGAGACCTTTTTTTGTAATTCAAATGTTTATTTATTTTTCAAAGTGGTACAGAATGTAACTCAATGGTACAATGCAGCATAAAACGACAGCCATTCCAAGAAATACGAATACAATAAAGGCATAGTTTAGCAGTCCCAATAAAAACATTGATTACGGAGAAGTTCACAATCATCTGAGGATATGAATTATAGCTCTGATGTTCTATCAAGATCAATGTTCGTTTGTTCATTTAAGGCTCATATAAATCCAAAATCTGTCCCATGTCTCTTTCATTTTTCCTTCTCCATTCACTCTACCCAATATATTGTGTGTGTGTGTGTGTGTGTGTGTGTGTGTGTGTGTGTGTGTGTGTGTGTGTGTGTGTGTGTGTGTGTGTGTGTGTGTGTGTGTGTGTGTGTGTGTGTGTGTGTGTGTGTGTCGGGCGGCCTTAATGATCTCGGGGCCCGTTTCAAGAGCTCATATGGGGGCCTCATATGCACCCCCCGCAATTTAAATGGGTCCTGAACACTTGATATTTCCAAGTGGGCCGTGATCTAGAAAAGGTTGAGAACCTCTTTGAGTTGAAAAACATACCCAGCTTCCCCCATATATATAGTTCTATAAAGCCTGTGTTTAAGTGTCTCTATAGGAACAGCAGCGGCCGACGGCCCCAACATAGATACGATCGTCAACGCATCTGGCAGTATCTGAAACACCAACGACGATCCCTGTCAAAAAAAAAAAAAAAAAAAACCTAATTTGGTAAAAGTCATTGTAGACATCCTAATCAGTTAAATAGAATCAGTACGAATGATGTGAATCAGTGGTTCACGTCATTGGGCATAACAGTGGCGGTCATTTTATGGTGCCATTCATTTTTCCCATAGAGATTTCCGAAAATATTTATATTAATCATTTTAAGTCTGGAACCAAGCCAAAGAATATTTGAAATGTATTAAATAAAGTATTATTAAATATTCAAATATTTTTTGACACACAATCAAATGTTTTACAGTCATGATTCACCAGGATCCTGATCTTGGTTCCAGGCTTAAAATAATTAATATAAATATTTTCAGAAATCTCTATGGGGAACATGAATGGGCTTTCGATCTGTGGCACCACACAATGGCCGCCACTGCTATGACCCATTGAGTGTGAATATTGTATATAATTGATCATAATGTACTCACTCATAGTGGTTGCTGCGTGTGCTGTATATATTATATTTATATAATATTGTATTTATGATCATAATGTACTCACTTTGGTTTTGACTATAAAGGTGACTTGATCATAATGTACTCACTCATAGGTATTGCTGTGTGTGCAGTATATTTATAATATATTCATAATATATCATAATAACTCACTCATAGGTTTTGCTGTGTGAGCTGAACATTCCAGTGAGGAAGTTTCCTCCAGGTACATCCCACTTGAAGCTTTCCTTCCAGTTATTCATGTAATAAGTCCACCGGGAGTTGGAAGAGACAGTATAGCTGGCTTTGCAGCAGTAAAATGACCACCTGGAATACAAAAAGCAATTATCAACATTTAGTTTGTGGTCTATCGTTGGCACTGGAGGAGGTGGAGGAGGTGGAGGAGTTGGCAGTGGTGGAAAGAGTACTCAAATGTTTTACTTAAGTAAAAGTATCAATACTGCAATGCAGAAGTACTCTGTTACAAGTCAATGTCCGGAATAAAAAATGTACTTGAGTAAAAGTACAAAAGTATTGGTATCAAAATGTACTTAAAGTACCAAAAGTAAAAGTACTAAAACATTTGAAAATAGCAGATATACAAGCTCACATCGCGACGTGTTGTGAGCTTGTAGATCGGCTATTTTCACAATTTCACAATTTAAACAATAAAGTTTTCAAATAATTGTAGTGGAGTAAAAGTACAATATTTGCCTCTGAGATGTAGTGGAGTAGAAGTAAAAGTACTGAAAATTGGAAATACTCAAGTAAAGTACAAATACCTCAAAATTCTACATAAGTACAGTACTTGAGTAAATGTACTTAGTGACTTTACACTACTGGGAGTTGGTGGAGGTGGAGGAAAACCCTCCCCCCTGGACGCCATCATGACAATAGTTAACATTGTATCATAATAGCTGTTAAATTTTACAGATTTGACGCAAAGTGTAATTGTTCATAAGGTCTTTATATCACCGTGTGGAAAGCCAAAATCTTAGGAGATATTAGGCTTTTAGCTCATCAGGCAGACGCTCTGAGTCACTACTGCTACACTTAAAGAAGAATTTCGCCCGAGTGTTTTATTGGCTTTCTTCGGATGTTATGATATCCTAGGAGGAGTGGTACAGTAGAGAAATGTCATAACTCTATAACGGGTCCGCCGCAGTTAAAACCCTGCGCCTATGGTCCTTGCTCTAAATCGCGTATTTTAATAGTTTTTTCTCGGGAGAGATCTGATGTTAGTGTTAGAACAGTATGCAGCGTGTCTGTCTTGAATGTCCTTCACTGTAAAGTTGCTCTTATGGAGTTATGAAATTTCTCTACTGTACCACTCCTCCTAGGATATCATAACATCATAAGAAAGGTAATAAAACCGTCGGGCAAAATTCTCCTTTAAATGTCATAATGTTGTACTGGTAAAGTGTTTATCCTCTGAACTCTCTACTCAACTCCATTTATGTTTCACACCTGAACTGGGGACCACCCAACATAATCATATTTGAACTGGGGCCCCCCTACCCTGACAAGCACCTGAAACTGTAGGAGTTGAGGCGCTACATTTAGTTTCACTCAGTTCCACAGATATTGTGAAAATAGCAGATCTACAAGCTTGATGCTATTTTCACTATTGTTACCTCTTTCTTATATCATTTGACAATTTGGGATTTTTTTTTAGGTATTAAAAAGGTCTTAGAAGTCCTTAAATTGTCACTTCACTGTCATCTTGGGATCCCCCACAATCATGTGGGGACCCACAGGTTGAGAACCACTGTTTTACACTGATCACTGTGATCGCTGCCTCACCTTTGAAAGTAATCTCTTCAAATATAAAGCAAACAGAGGTGGACTGCAGGTCATTTCATCAGAAACCTACCGTCTGTCTTCATAGTGGTTGTGGTGGGTGCTGCGGACCCCCGCAATGACGTGGTGTGTTGGGCATTTGAAATGGAGCCGTTGTTCAAATCTATTCACGTAACCGGACCACTGACAAGAAACGGGGGCTCCGAAGTACTTGCAGGAAATCTTCCATCTACGATCTTCTGCCCTGTTACTGTGAGTGCTTTGATACAGACGGACATAATGAGGTGGAAAAGTGTCAGACAGTGTTCTCTAAATGAAGGATCATTTAGATCATTGTTATGAATGTGTCTTACGTAGATCTCTTGAATTCAACTGTGTGAATCACTACTTTAGATGTGCATTGTTTACTATAGATGTGTATAGTGTTTACTTTAGATGTGTATTGTTTCTATCAGGGGAAGCCTTAATGATCTGGGGGCCCGTTTCAAGAGCTAATATGGGCCCCCATATGTACCCCCCGGACTGGGATGCGAGTCAAAAAATATTATACATTATACAATATTATACAATAGTACATTGTTTACTTTAGATGTGTACATTGTTTACCTTTCAATAGCAGAAACAGCCTGGCCAGATGGACATTTGACATCCAATGTACCGCCCCACTCGTTGTCCCATCTGGATACAGCTGCATTGAAATGAATAAATAAATGAGACTGTATCCGCAGAAAAGTTTAAAAGATGTATCCCATGGTGTACACGTGGTGTTGTTCCCAAAAGAATATAATCCACACGGAGATGTCCATAAAGTTCAACAAAACACTTTACTTTGATCAAAACCAAAATTTACATTCACTTGGGTAAAAAGAAAACAGAGCACGGTACAAAACTTTTTGACTCTACACCTAACAAACTGGAATGAGAATGCTCCACTGCCAGCAAACTGACAGGTGTCACTAATTTCCACTAATTACTACTGCAGCTGTGTAAATTGGTCAAACACTAACTGCAATGTCAAACCTATAGAAGGCTCTGGGTCAAATCAATTGAGCTAACAATGACATCATAACATCAAAGAACAATGATTGATCTGACACAAGCTGAAAGGTCAAATGAATTAAACTAGAAATGACATCACACACTTCAAAGCACAAACAAAACTACAATCACTTTAAGCCTTGCCTCCTACATACCCAGCCCCTAATTGCTCTCTATACTTAGAAACAATTATCAATTCACAGAAAACACAAACATTGGGTCATAAAGTTTTAACCAAAGAAAACAATTAAAGTCTCTTATATTGTTAAAGTTCAACAGTAATTATACTGCTTCTAGTAGAAGACAGACCTTAGTGATGGGTCTATCTAGTTCGCTGGTCTTGGTCTTCACACGAACCCGGCGAACAAGTCCATTCTCATCTGGGAATGCTTGGACAACTTTGCCCATGACCCATGAGTTTCTTGGCGCAGTCTCGTCTACAAGCAAAACTATGTCTCCAAGCACAAAGTTTCGAGACACACGCAACCACTTCTGGCGCACCTGAAGCTCGGGCAGATACTCCCTCACCCAACGCTTCCAAAAAAGGTCAGCCATGTACTGAACCTGCCGCCACCTTCGTCGGGCATAGAGGTCCTCTTTTTGGAAAAGCCCTGGTGGTAAGGATGGCTTCGTCCTCAGTAACAGGAGGTGATTTGGGGTGAGTGCCTCCAGGTCGTTTGGGTCACTGGAGGGCGTGGTAAGGGGCCGACTATTCAGGATAGCCTCTGCTTCACAAAGAAACGTTTGAAGGCTCTCCTCATCCAGACTCTGTGTCTTAAGTGTGGCATTGAGGATTTTTCTGATGGATCTGATTAGACGCTCCCATACACCTCCTTGATGAGAGGCTGCTGGGGGGTTGAACATCCACTTGATGCCTCGTTGGAGCAAAGTGTCCTCTATTTTGGAGGTGTTCCACTCTTGAATAGCTCTTTTGAGCTCTCGCTCTGCTCCAACGAAATTGGTCCCGTTATCAGAACGTAGCTCCACAACTTGGCCTCTTCTGGCACAGAACCGCCGAAGAGCGTTAATGAACGAGTCTGTGTCCAGGGAAGCCGCTACCTCTAAGTGGACAGCTCTCGTGGCCAAGCAGGTGAAGATGACGCCATATCTCTTCACAGTAGCTCTTCCACGCTTAACTTCAAAGGGACCGAAATAGTCCACGCCGGTTCTAGTGAAGGGTGGTTCATCTGGTAAGACCCTGTTGCGTGGTAGGTCTGCCATCTGTTGTTGTCCAGCAACACCATGTAGTCGCCGACACACAAGGCATTTAGACAGGACTCTTCTGATTGCTGCACTAGCACCGGGGATCCAGTATTTTATACGTAGCTTGGACAGAACGTGGTTGCGCCCACTGTGACCTACTACTTTGTGGACCTCTTGAAGTATGAGCTCTGACACACGAAGGCCTTTAGCCAGGATAGCAGGGTGTTTGGATTCTTCTGGCATGGCTGAACGACTGAGCCTTCCACCGACTCTCAGAACTCCATCCTGAAGAACTGGATTGAGTTTGTATATGTGGCTGCTCCTTCTGACGGGTTCACCCTTTTGTAGAGTGTTGATTTCCTCTTGGAACGTCTTTCTCTGGCAGTAGCGTATAATCTCAAGTTCAGCTTCTTTCAGATCATCCACTGTGAGCGTTCTTTTGCTGAGGCTTGTTTTGTAGCTTGCCATAACTTTCTGAAGCTGCCGTCTTTGTTGATCTTCGTCAGCATTAGACAGTGCAATGTCTGCACTCTGCTCTCTTTTCTTCTTGGCCAGGCACAGCAATGTGTCCTTTACCTTAAGAATCCATGCGACCGCTTTCTTCAAGCGAGTCCATGAAGAGTAGTGCTCTATCAGTTGCTGCACTGTATCTAACTGCTCTTCTAATGCCAGAGCATTGACAGTGGCATTTTTCTTCATCTCAGGATCCGGTGTGGTGAGATCTTTCAGATGATCAGGGTTCTCTGGCCAGTTGTCAGCTGACTTGATGAGAAAGTCTGGCCCAGAGATCCAGGCCTGGTTCTGCACGAAGGATTCCACCTTCTGTCCTCTTGAGGCGTAGTCAGCAGGATTTTTGTGTGTGCTGACATGCCTCCATTGCATTACTGTGGAAACCTTCAGAATTTCCGACACTCTGTTGGCTACGAATGTACGGAACCTTGTTGTCTCGTTGTTGATGTACTTTAGTACAGCCGTACTATCTGTCCAAAACATGGAGTCCACAAGCTGCAGCTGCAGTTCTCTCCTTAGCATCATGTCCATGCGCCCTGCCATAGTCGCTGCCGTTAATTCCAAGCGTGGAATGGTGGTGGGCTTGAGTGGTGCAACCCTTGCCTTTCCCATAACAAAAGCGCAATGGACTTCATTCCTGCTGTTCTGCTGGACTAAGTAGGTTACCGTGCCATAGCCCTCTTCGCTAGCATCACAGAAATGATGCAACTGAGCGAATGTACGCTCTCCAAAACTCGTAGGCTTGAAGCATCGGTCAACTCCAAATTCACTGAGCTGCTGCAGATCCTTGATCCAATCAAACCACTGCTGAGCTAGATGATTTGGAATCATGCCATCCCAGCTGAGCTTTAGCCTGCAGAGCTCTTGCAAGATCTTTTTTGCAGGTAGAACCACCGGCGCCAGGATTCCCAAAGGATCGTATATGGAGCTCACCATGGAGAGGATGTTTCTTCTTGTTGGAGGTTTGTCTTGGATGACAATTCTGAATTTGAAGCTGTCAGACTCAACACACCATTGTACCCCCAAAGCTCTCTCTAAGGGGAGTGAATCTTGATCCAGATCCAGGTCCTTCACTTCCTTCGCCCTTTCCTTATCAGGTATGGCTGCCAGCACCACTCGACTGTTGCTAAGCCACTTCGCTAAACTGAAGCCCCCCTTTTGACAGATAGCTTTCAGGTTATGGTACAGGAGTATGGCCTCCTCCTCAGAGCTGACTGACTTAAGGCAGTCATCAACGTAAAAGTTGTGCAGTACTGAGTTGACGACTGTAGAATCAAACAGGTCCCTGTTGTCTTCCGCAGAACGTCTGAGGGCGTAACTAGCACAGCTCGGTGATGAAGTAGCACCAAATAGGTGCACCACCATCTTGTACTCCACCAGACCCTTGTGGACATCTCCATCTTGCCACCATAAAAACCTTAGTAGGTCAGCGTCTTCTGGCGGGACCTTCACTTGGTGGAACATGGCTTCCACATCAGCCATAGTAGCCACAGGTTCTTGGCGGAATCTTGTGATAACTCCAATCAGAGTACTGGTGAGGTCCGGCCCCTGAAGTAGTTGCCCATTCAGTGTGACTCCTTGATAAGACGCGCCGCAATCAAATACAACACGTATCTTGTGTTTTTTCGGATGGTACACTCCATGGTGTGGAATGTACCAAACCTTTCCATCGTTGCGGCTGAGGTCTTCATCAGGAACTTTCATTGCGTAGCCTTTAGTGATCATATCGCTCATGAAAGTGATGTAGTCCTCACAAAATGTGGGATTCTTGAGAAGCTTTTTCTTCAAGTTAAAGGCACGCTGCTCAGCTACAACCCGGTTGTTGGGCATCTTAACCTCCTTGTTCTTTAGTGGTAAGTCTATACAGTAATGCCCATCTACCAGCCTGGCAGACTGTGACACACTGTCCATAAATTGGAGGTCCTCTCTGGACATCCCCACTTGCTCTTCTTGGCTACCTTGGTTACCTTCAGGGAAGTCGTATTTGAACTGTTGGTTCCATAGGTCATCCAGCTTAGCCACAGATATTCTGTTGGATGAAGCATATGCTACTCCACCTCTCGTTGCATAGCAGTTGCCCTCTCTCAAAGGTCCATTCACTGTCCATCCAAGGATAGTTTTTACGGCATACGGTCCATCATTTACACTCCTGATGACCTCCTCTGGTTCCATTGACCTTGGCACATTAGTCCCGATCAGCAGACCTATTTCTGCGTTGATGTGAGGGACTCGCACTCGCTCCAGATGAGGCCATCTGTCCACGTCTTCCTGATGTGGAATGTTCCTTTTATTAGCCGGAATAGTCTTTTGAGAGAATACTTCTTGCAGCTCTATGAAATCGCTGCCTTCCAGACTGCTCACCTCTAAGTCTGTTACAAGATGGCTGTGGACTGTCTTTTGATCCCCCATGGTTGTTAGGAGAATGTCAACATTCTTTCCACGTAGGTTGAGCTGGTTCATAATATCTTCCGTGCAAAACGTGGCGGTACTGCCTGGATCTAAGAAAGCATAAGAAGTAATCACTGTGTTGCCCTTCTTTGCCTTTATTTGGACCGGAACGATGGCAAGGATACTTTCTGCTTCCCCAGCCCCGTTGGCGGAACACGTCTTGCTCTCTGTGCCCACAAACCCACTGATCACAGACTGCGTCTCACCATTCTCTGATGATTCTTCTTTAGGTTTAGCCTTGTCTTTGACTTTCATGTGTAACACAGTGGGGTGTGTCAACGAACACTCTTCACAGTTTAATTTCTCCTCACAGGACTTGCTCATGTGCCCCTGTTTTAAGCAACCGAAGCATAGTCCTTTCCCACGGAGAAAGTCTATCTTGTCTTTGTGTAAGGACTTCCTTAATTTCTTACACTGTGCCATGCTGTGTTCACCTTGACAAAAAGCACATGGCTTAGTGAAAGCGTTGACAGATCTGGTAGGACCCTTCTTACTTGGTTTTCCCTCTGTGCCGACACTTGCTTGGTTATTCACTTGTGTCGCAGTTGTGGTGCAAATCATCTTACCACTTTTCCTCTCTGACAAGTTTACTGGAGACTTAGCTGGTCCCTTGCTGCTGTCCTTTATATCTCCAAACAAAGGATGTAGTGCAACCTTAGCCTGTTTGTTAATAAACATCACAAGGTCTTTAAACTTGGGCCTTCGAGAATGTTTCTCTTCAATATCAAAGGCAATACTCCTCCATCTCTCTCTCAACTTGTAAGGAAGTTTACTGACAATGGCGCGCATGTTGGCTACATTATCCAACTCCTCCATATACTCCATGTCAGTCATTGCGTTGCCACAGCCGGTAAGGAAGAGAGAGAGTGCATTGAGAGCTTCACCATCATCTGCTTTAACTGTAGGCCAATCTAAAGCTTTGCTCATGTAGGCTACAGAGATCCTGTATTCGTTCCCGAAATGCTCCTTCAATAGTTCTTTTGCCTTACAGTAACCCTGGTCTGGATCCATATGAAGGCAACTCCGTATTAACTCTCGAGGCTGTCCACTCGTATACTGCTCCATATAGTAGAGTCGATCCTTGCTGCTCTCTGTTTTACTCTCCACACCATGCTCGAATGCTCTGATAAAGAGTTTGTATTCTAAAGGATCTCCTTTGAAGATGGGAATGCTTTGTGGTGGCAGAGTAGAAAGTCTTTGTTGCTTTACCAGGAAATCTGTAATAACATTTTGACACTGCATTACAGTGACCAAAGTCTCTGGAATTGCTTCTGAGTGAACGGAGCCGCTAACTACAGAAACATGGTCATGCACTGCACCACCTGTAGCTGCCTGGTTTAACTGAGCAGTATTATCTGGGAGTGGCATTGGATTATTTCCATCACTTGTGTTACCATGTTGAGCAGTAGCTGGAATATGGCTTGCAGCAAATGGGTCAAGCCCATGTTGATCAGTGGCTGGAATATGGCTTGCCGCAACTGGGTCAGGCCCTCCAAGTCTATGACTTTCCTTTAGCCCAGCTGACTGCTTTCCCTGTGATTCATGCTTTTCATCCTTTTGTGAAGCATTTGTTTCCTCGAATTCCATCAAAACTTTGATTTTAGCATCTGTAGCGGCTAAAGCAGCTTGAATCTCGTACTCTTCCCTCTCAGCTTTAAAGGGCAAGACCACTTTGGTAGAGGTTTGGGTTGTGTATTTACCTTGCCATGATGTAACTCCAAAGGTGGACAAGAAATAAAAAATAATTGCTCCATTGACTAGAAATTGATAATTCAAAATATGTTCCTCATTGACTTACATTGTACGGTAAAACAGCTCTGAAAGTCACTTATTTAGCACGTAAACGAACACAAACAAAACTGATTCAGACAATATAGAACATAACCAAACCCAGTACTGTTTGTTTTTTTAATAAAAATGTCAACTTCCTGATGATTTTACTATTTGAAGATCCGGATCCGGATCCATGGATCCAGTCCGGGTTTTCTTCTTAATAAAAATAGCTAAATCAACAGGAAGTTAACATTTTTATTAAAAAAACAAACAGTACTGGGTTTGGTGATGTTCTATATTGTCTGAATCAACTTTGTTTGCATTTTTTTATGTGCTAAAAGAGTGACTTCTAGAGCTGTTTTACCGTACAA
Organism: Gymnoscopelus braueri; assembly: GCF_963280865.1. Taxonomy (NCBI): domain Eukaryota; kingdom Metazoa; phylum Chordata; class Actinopteri; order Myctophiformes; family Myctophidae; genus Gymnoscopelus; species Gymnoscopelus braueri. The sequence goes on from NC_137608.1 coordinate 8,142,514, forward strand.
TGTAAGTCAATGAGGAGCATATTTTGAATTATCAATTTCTAATCAATGGAGCAATTATTTTTTATTTCTTGCCCACCTTTGGAGTTACATCATGGCAAGGTCAATACACAACCCAAAACTCTACCAAAGTGGTCTTGCCCTTTAAGCTTAGCTTCTTGCTTATCCAAAGCTTGTCTTCTCTTCAGTGCTGATGCCTTTGACAAAAGTTCAGCCTTTTCCAATTCTGCTTTCAAGCGTGCAGAAGCAGAAGATGCTTTAGAATGGCCAGAGCTTGCCTTAGACCTTCTAGAGGTCCTAGATGTTGCCACTGATATGCTGTCTGAAGGGTTAACAGCTTCATTTGCTTTCATTGCTTCCTCCATTCGTCTATGAACATCTGTCATCCAAGTATCAACTTGCTTAACAAAGTCACAGAATGCATTTGCCTTTGGATCAAACCAAGACTCTTGATCCTTGTTCATGCCCTCTTCTGACATAATTTGCAGTATTTGTTTCACTGAGGTATTCAGCTGACAAAACTCTCCAAAGAGCTGATTGTACTCAACATTCACTTTGGTCTTGACCACTTCTAAATTGCCATCGTCATCCATCAAATGCATTATCTCATTCTTCTTCATAGTAACATGGCCCAATTTAGATTTCTTTTCACTTATTTTCCTTTGCAATGCATCTTCCATGGCTTTGGGTGTAGGTTTCACTTGCCGCTTTACCACTGTGGCTGTATCTTTATCCTCCTCCATGATAAGAATTAGCCTTTTCCACTTGTTAGCTGAGTTTGCTATTAACTACACAGAGTTCCAATATCCTTTAAATTCAGCAATCACATTGAGTCTGTGATGCACTTACTTGAGTTGCTGGAGAGGGCTTTTCATGGCTTAGTGAGTCCTTTCCAAGTCCAAAGTCTTCAATTTACTGTTCCAATCCAAATGCACAGATCATGAGGAGTGGAGTTTTGTACTAATGTATCCGCAGAAAAGTTTAAAAGATGTATCCCATGGTGTACACGTGGTGTTGTTCCCAAAAGAAAATAATCCACACGGAGATGTCCATAAAGTTCAACAAAACACTTTACTTTGATCAAAACCAAAATTTACATTCACTTGGGTAAAAAGAAAACAGAGCACGGTACAAAACTTTTTGACTCTACACCTAACAAACTGGAATGAGAATGCTCCACTGCCAGCAAACTGACAGGTGTCACTAATTTCCACTAATTACTACTGCAGCTGTGTAAATTGGTCAAACACTAACTGCAATGTCAAACCTATAGAAGGCTCTGGGTCAAATCAATTGAGCTAACAATGACATCATAACATCACAGAACAATGATTGATCTGACACAAGCTGAAAGGTCAAATGAATTAAACTAGAAATGACATCACACACTTCAAAGCACAAACAAAACTACAATCACTTTAAGCCTTGCCTCCTACAGAGACAATGAATGAACTAATGAATGAATGAACTTATATGGTGCATTCATAATGATATAATACTAATGGTCAATAAGGTTTTAATCGTAACAACCTGTGTTTTTCAATTACGTCCATATCATATTATGGTATTATTTCCTAACTGTTATTGATTTCATGTTCTACGTACGGCATCCGTAAAGCTTGTTGATCTTCAGAATGTCCGTGGCGGTCATTCCTTCTCTCTGGCCGATCACCGCAGAAGGATCCTGGATGGGAGTGATGGTGTCTCGTCCGTTTTTGGAGAAGGCGGTCCTGCCGTAGTGCATGACGGAGGAGTAGTCGTACACAGTATTCAGGTTGTTGGTGACGTGCTTGTTGAAGTTGCGTTTGTTCTGGGTCTTAACGTTGGCCCAGTTGATCCTGACGTAACGGTCGCGGTCGCTCCGGGACTGCTCGTGCCAGAAGCCCAGCGCGTGAAGCAGTTCGTGCTGGATGGTGCCGGTGTTGAAACAGCTCCGACCCGCAGAGTGGTGGAGAGACAGGGCCTGCTTACCTACAGTGGTGGAAAAAGTAATCACATACTGTTGTTACAAGTAAAAGTCCGGTAAAAAAAAGTTAAAGAACAAAAGTATTGGCATCAAAATATACTTAACTCTTTGACTGCGGACGACGCGATAACGCGTCAAGTGCTACTTTGTCCAGTTGGCCGTCGACGCGCTCGACGCGCTGGACGCGCGTTCATTGTTTAATCTCTGATTGCGCTATGCTGCTTAATATTCAATGTTATTCTCGAGTTCCACTTACTTCACGGACATCTGCATCCGGTTTCATGACCTGGATTCCGTTTCCGGTTTTTGATTCTTTTCCCCAGTCATTTTCGTCCAAAATAGGTAAATAAACGGTCTTTCACACGGTATGACGGACAAACGGACAGTTTCTCTTCTATAATCTATGGTCTGGGTGACGATCAGTCATCGCCGTCGTATATCACAACGTAATTTTCGCCGATCAAAACAATGGGGGGGACGTCACATCCGTTTTCATGTTTTTCCTTGTCTAATCTATGAAGAAGGGTGAGAGAGACCCAACGACATGATCAAAGCTGTCATGTGCTGCGCTCTAGTGGCGGATTTGTGCTGGGTCTTTACATTATGTGTCCTTAAATTATTTTCATGAGAAAAATTCAAAATATAAAAATAAAAAAACACGAAAATTGCTGGCACTGGGGGAGTACTTTATGAAAATACTCTGGCAGTCAAAGAGTTAAAGTACACAAAAGTAAAAGTACTCATTGTTCAGAATGTCCCATTTCACAAGTTCAAAATGTATATGAAAATAGCAGATCGCGACACATTGTGAGCTTGTAAATGTTTATAGGGCTGAAGTGGTTAATGTGTGTTTTGTAATAATAATCAAAATCTACAACGTAACTAGTAACTCAAGTTTTCAAATAATTGTAGTGGAGTAAAAGTACAATATTTGCCTCTGAGATGTAATGGAGTAGTAGTAAAAGTATTGAAAATGGGAAATACTCCAGTAAAGTAAAGATTCCTCAAAAGTGTACTTAAGTACAGTACTTGAGTAAATGTACTTAAGTTACTTTACACCACTACTTACCTCCTATTCTCCCCACGTAGGACGAGCAGCCTCCTGAGTTGATGATGTTCAGGTAGTCCGACTGGCTGCCTCGACCAACAAAGTTGACGCAGGTCTTCTCATGGAAGGTGTCCATGGCGTTGATGATCATGTCTCTGTACTCGCTGGTGAAGGAACCGTCGATGGCGTAAGGCACCTCCAGACGAGAAGAGATAAATCCATACAATTTTTGTTTAGTTTTGACATGTGTATGTGAGATGCTCTGAGATGCTTCCGAGGCAGTAGACTGGTCAATGACTTCAGGACAACTTGGTTTTTCAAGCAGGAAAATGTTCATATTTAATATAAACTGCCCACAAAAAGTTCGGAAACTTAACTTCAGTCGATTATTTCTCCCCTTTAATAATACCCATTGGTTTTGTTTTTTATATCATTTTTATCGGTGATTAGTCACCTTTACAACGAGGTACGGATTGTAAGGATCGGGCATTCGTGGAATGAGCAACACAGCTAAGCGTGTGGGTAGCGCCTCCAAAATGTTTTGACAAAACCCCCAATATGCTTCTGTTGGTAATCGCTCTTGTTTTGAGCGACCTGCCAGCACACACCTGCTGAGAGGTGTGTGCCAGTCACAGGTGTGTGGCTGGCACCTGAGCATGGGTCTTGCAACTTTGTTGAGTTTATGTGTATGCTCCAAGCAGCAACACTGCCCCCATGGAAAGATGCCACGTTTGTCCCTTCAGTGAAGCTGGTGTTCCGTTATGCAGATTACGCATTATTTGGTGTCAGCCCTGGTACCATTTGCAGGCAGGTGTGTGCCAGTCACAGATGTGTGACTGGCACCTGAGCTTGGGTCCTACAACTTTGACATCTGTCTTTGGTACCGTTGTGCAAATCTTGCCTGTAAATCTCTGGAAGAAAACCTATGGTTCCTCAGTGAAGGGTTGTTATCTTCCTTTGACTTCACCAGTCTCACAGAACTTGGTCCTAAGTTTGGAAATGGTACTAGGGCTGCCACTCTGCATAACAGAACACCAGCTTCACTTGCCCTATTGCACAGGCCTTATCCTGAAGGGACAATCGTGGCATCTTTCCATGGGGGCAGTGTTGCTTCTTGGAGCATACACAAACTCAACAAAGTTGCCCATTGCCAATCACGTACCTGTGACTGGTTTTGAGTGACCTGCCAGCACTCACCTGCTTGCAGGTGAGTGCTGGCTAGCCTGGGACCAGACGAATCTGCCAGTGCAAAAAAAAAATGCCCTCTGCGATTTGGGTCTGGCACCGCTCGCATTGTGAATCCATTTCCTGCTCCCGAAGTCTGGGGTGACCAATCAGGGCCCAGTATTCAAATATGGGAGACTGTAATTGGTAGTTGGTTGTAGGTCTAACCAATTGCATCCAGAGCCATTGTTTTGATCCCGCCCCTCGGGAAAAAAACCTTCCTGATAGAAGCACCAGACTCATATCCACGCAGTGATATAGTCTGGCTACGCGAGGCTAAGTGCTGAAGCATATTGGGTGATTTTGGCAGATTTTTATAAAACACAATACCAATTATATATTGGTTTTATAAAAAGGGGAGAAATAATCGACCGAAGTTAAGTTTCCGAACTTTTTGTGGGCAGTTAGTTTAGTTCATAATTACCTCAACCATGTTGGACCTTTTCTTCCATTTACATTGACTGCAAATCCTGGCGTTCCGAGACTTTTTAACCATGATGTCACCTTCAGTCAGACCTTTCATATTTCTGTTCATGTCAGAAATACGTGTGATAAAGCTGATAAGAAATTAACTTTATAATAAGATGTAAAAAGATGGTTTGGTACTAAGACCCCCAATACCCGTCCAGTCAACACCCAAAGAAATGATAGTCAGACACCTCCTGGTAAGTCAAAATTGATCAGTCTGTATTGTCCGAGCGTGTACACAGAGACAGTTACAGACAAGAATAATAATCACACTGAAGTGTTAACAACAGACAATGTTATTTATACAGAGTTGGACATCCATGGCATCAGATATAGGTGTTCTCTTCTGATTGGTTGTAAGACCCTCATACGTAGAAGGAAGTCATCAGAATGGACGGCGCCTGCTGTCTTCATAATAAGTTGTTGTTCATCTTATGGTATCCTTGTATACATCTTATGGTTCCATAAACAAGTTATCCCTTCGATATTATAGGACATGTGGCAGGTTTATCTGTGACAGGGTGACAGCTGACAGAGTAAATTAGTGACGATGTCAGGTCATACAGAGATATAGGTCATTAGGACATTAGATCACACCATTTGACATTAAAGCGCAAAGCGTTGACAAGACATGTTCGGATTGGATGAGAGCGATGGTTACGTCGTCGTCTGATGATGGTAGATGATGGTAGATTATGATGGAGGATGAGGGTGTTACAGTTTATCTCTGGACAACAGCGTCCCCATGTCTGGGTCAACAGGTTTGACATCTGACTCTGACCCACTGGTCAGTGGAGATTTGGTGACACTAAGGGAGACAGCTGTAGAAGAGAATTCTAGATACAGTGTTCTTAAAACAAAAGATTGCCACAGAAAGCCTGTAGCATGAGTTCAACCTTGGCTTGTAGACAGAGAGACTGCTAGTAGAGAGTACAGAGTACTTTTAACATGACTGAGGTATTACAGGCCCATTATGAGACCATAATTAATAGGACATTTTAACCAGGTTAAGGACCCTAGACACATTATGATAATTCAGATAAGAGACCAAAATGACTCTATCAATGTGAATAGATGTCTGACTCTGCTCTGCTCGATGCTCTGCTCGATGCCCTGCCCCTCATACCTAAAATAAATAATAATCATAGTAATAATAATAAATATGTAAATGTATGTTCGCTCTGCTCAATGACCTGCTCCTAATACATAAAATATATAATAATCATAATAATAATAATAAACATGTAAATGATGTTCTTAATATATACATAAAATAAATGCTTCAATGCTCAGTCACCAATATTCAGTCTATGAATGAAAACGTAACTTTCCAAAGGGTTTAAGGATTAGGAATCGACACACACACACACACACACACACACACACACACACACACACACACACACACACACACACACACACACACACACACACACACACACACACACACAACACACACACACACACACACCTGTAGTGGCTCTGCAGTATCGGAAACGCCAGCGGCGATCCCTGCCATTGAGAAAGGAAGAAAAAAGAATTACGTCATTTCTCAACATGTATCTTATAATTGCAAATGGCTTAGTTTTCAAATAATATAATTGATCCTCTGAGTATCTGAAAGACCAGACCCATTGAGAGATTGTGCACTCAGTCTTCTACCTTGAGCCAACCCAGACTAGCAAAGTGAGCAGGGAGAACATCTACTATAAAGGGAGAATTGCTACTTCCGCCGCTGACGCCCACAGCCATTCCATTCATTTGGACCTCTCGCCTGCTGACGCCATACCCACAGCATTGATTTCGACTAAACACAACAACTACATCTGACATCTCACCACAACACCAGCCACAACGTGCACGCTGAATTTACGGGTGGCGTAGGGTACTTCTCATTGCTCACTACACATTTTCCACCTCGCAACATAATTAATTCTACTCACCACATTACGACCACACCGGACGGGGAAACACTTTCGCACCGTTTACCGTCAGCACAACCGAACGCCGACGGCCACAGCCGAAACAACACGAAGCGGCGGCCATTGAAATCAGCGGTCTTCGCTCGCAAAAATATGCAAGGGATAATGCATGGGGGTCATTATTGACATTTAAAGCCCTTCAGGGCGATTAACCACCATTATCCCGCTTATTGCACGGCTACTTAATAAATACATAAATAAATGTACCCAAAAGTAACAACAACACGAAGTATTTCCTTGCTTACGGCAATGAAAGTATTCCATAAGTATTGGGCTGGGCGGACAAGTACGCCTCGGAAAACAAATGACAAAATAAAAAAAAACTCGCCCCAAAACACACTCGCCCCCCCCCCATTCTATATACTGCCGATTTGCCTGTAATACCGCCGGATTTGCCCCGGGGCGACTGTGTTTTGGGGCGAGCGTTTTGCTATTTCAATCGATCAAATAGAATCACTTTTCACTTATTGCATCGTCTATTTCTCACTTCAAATGTTTTCAAAAACATTCTTGAGAGCAACGTTTAGTTGTAAATGACATTGGTTCTTTGTTTACATGGCTGTCATGTTGGATAAAGCATACAACCAAGCACCGCAGGTTAAATCTCCGCACAGACATCCTTCCACTATGATCGTCACCCAGCCAGCAACAACAACAAAACAATCTTATGGCCTACCTTTCTTTGAGGTCAACTGTGAAGAATAACATTGCACAAATAGTTCCAATCCAGTGCGTAACACACAAACAAAAACACCTAATTTGGAGTCACGAGCGCCGTGAAGAAAAAGTCGAGCCTTTTAATGTGTGTGTGTCTGTGCGACGTGTGTGTGTGTGTGTGTGTGTGTGTGTGTTGTTGTCACGTGACCACTACTAGCCAACCAACAGCCTGGACTATTCAGTGTTGCCAGATTGTGCGCGAGAAACAAGCCACCATCCATGTTTATGCAAAAACATCAGACAAAGACGGCGACGCGACCGAACGTGTGCGGTGTGGGGGGAGGGGGGGAGGGGGGGAGGGGGGAGGGGAGACGACGTAGGCCTAATAATAGAGCCCTGTGCGCGGCTAGCGGGCCGGCCGCCGACTTCTAGTACTCTATATACTAAAAAGACATTTTAAGAAAATGAACTGCTGTCCACTAATTTGGCATCTTATTCAGAGCTATATTTCTCATTCAAATTTGACCCAAAAAAGGACATCAATCAACCAAAATCATACCCGTCCAGACAAAGTGTATATGTAATATTTAATGTATAAATGTAGTATATATACTATAATACTTTGTGAATGTATACTTACTCTCTACCGTTGTCCTGGTAACTGGTGACACCTGTCATGTAGTTTCCTCCAGGAACGCTCCAGTGGAAGTACCTGTCCAGGGTGTTCACCCAGGGAGTCACATGACAGTCATATGTAGCCAATCCAGAGCTCCCACAGCACAGGAACTGCCAGCTGAAATTAATTAGGTTTTAATGTTGTTGTTGCTGTTGTTTTAGGAGCACTTCATCCATTTCAACCTTATCTTCATATCGTCGCTGTCGGGCAGAAACCAATTTTTTATTTATTTATAAATCAGTGCTATTGAACACCCTTAACGTCTGTGTGTGTGTTTTACAAATATTGAACCAATGAAATGTATTAAAAAGCGCTTCTGACTAAACCTCCTAACTCCATTGGATCCTCAAACTGTCAGTCAAACCTCCTAACTCCACCTTGTGGAGATAGTTGTTTTGTCTATCATTGATTAGAATGACGTGATCGCCACATTAACACATTACCTACCATACACGGTTATACTCGTGAATCAAAATCTATCCCTTTATCTGCCATCCACGGTTATAACCGTGAATGGGTCTTTTCATTGATTTACTGTAAATTACACTGTTGCGCAGCTTGTACGTTAATATCATTCATCTAGATCACAGAGACGTTGAAAAGTCACATGATCTGGTCACGTGATCATCACACCAAACACTATAACAAAAGACTCTAGGCCGCGGGTAACTTCAGGTTTTACAAACCAAAAGTAGACTCATTCTGCTTCTGAGCCTCTGGGAGAGAGGATCACCCGTGAGAAGTGAGAACCGGAGGCAAGCACGTTCCCGGCAACTTCTCGCGCTCGCGCACATACGTGCACACGCGCGCGGGTGATGAAGTTGAACTTTTATCCAGGACTATAATGTTGGCGTGCGAAAGGCCTTCAAACACAGCCCGCTGATCCGAGCCAAGCAAAAACAAGACTGTAAGTCTGCAAACTGTAATATGCGAGTCGATCTACACGCGACTGTAGCCTACAACCCTGCATCTACCCAGTACCCTAGCCGTTTGAAACAACCCGCCCCGTGAACCCCCTCCCCCGTCGTCGTCATCGAGATGGACTACACAAAACAAACAGGCGAGTCGATCTACAAGTGACTGGAGCCCACCACAACTGTGGATGAAGTTTTATTTCTTCGTTATATGGATAGATCCGTGCCATTGTAGAGGACTACGGTACTACGCTCGCATGTGTGTGTCTGTGTGTGTGTGTGTGTGTGTGCTCACTCACACACACACACTCACACACAGTGTTTGCCGTGTGAAAATAGCCGATCTACAAGCTCGCTCACAACCTCTGAGCTTGTAGATCGGCTATTTTCCTTGTTTTATAATATTATATATTAAACTGCTGTGTGGACTATTAGTCAATTTCAGATCGACATAGTCGTAGTACTCAAGCCTGTTTCTCAAGCAAAGTACCTGGCACCCTTTGGAATTTGCAGGTTTTGACGTCACTGCTTCCGCTTCAGTGTTTCTCAACCTGTGGATCGGGACCGTTGTGGTCCCGATCCACAGGTTGAGAACCACTGAAGAGCTCACTTTCAACTTTGAATTATTATTATTATTTATTATTTGATGTATATAACTTGAGTTGATTTTTTTTGTTTGAAATGAGCTGAAATAAGCTTGTGCTTTGGAGTGAAACAGAGCTATAAATGTACACTCAAAAGCAGTTTTATTTTTATTTTTTTATAAACAAGTATTGTTTACATGACTGATGTCAATGAATCAACTCACTTTCTTTTCCAGATGAAAGAATAACAGAGATATACTGTAATTGGTCCTCACTCATGCTCATTATAAGATGTAATTGGTCCTCACTAATGCTCATTATAAGATGTAATTGGTCCTCACTAATCCTCATTATGAGATGTAATTGGTCCTCACTAATGCTCATTATGAGATGTAATTGGTCCTCACTAATCCTCATTATGAGATGTAATTGGTCCTCACTAATGCTCATTATGAGATGTAATTGGTCCTCACTAATCGTCATTATGAGATGTAATTGGTCCTCACTAATGCTCATTATGAGATGTAATTGGTCCTCACTAATGCTCATTATGAGATGTAATTGGTCCTCACTAATGCTCATTATAAGATGGCGACCATTGGACAGTTCACAAACCTGCCTACCAATGACATCATCGATGGGGATTCCAAGAAACTGCAGGCATTCTTTTCCAAGTTAGCATGGTTAAATAGAAGCCATTGTTCAAAGTTAACAGAACATACAGTTACAATGTGCCTGTCAATTCAACACTGTTCCAAAGTTTACACAATCAGATCATCATGAACTCACCGTCTGTCCTGATGATGGTTGCTATGGTAACTGTACACTCCAGCGATGACATAGTTGGTGCGGCAGTTGTAGTCGATGTTTTGATCAAATTTGTTGACGAATCCAGACCAGTAACACCTGTTGAAGCTCACTGCTGGTCTGCAGGCTACATGCCACCGACGGTCCTGATAACGGTTACTGTGATAGCTGTCGATAATGATACCATACGTTATTCAAGTTCCTCTGAGTACACACAACGAGGAGTAGCTGAAACGGGACGCACACACAGTGGTGTAAAGTCAGTGGTGTGTATACGATAACACAACATGCGCGTGGTCGTGGGTATATGCTAGTGCGTTTTCAATGGATACAATTATACTTTTACTCTACTACAATTATATGTACTTACTAGTTACTTTGCAATTATCAATTATTGTATTATAAAACATACATTAACCACTTTAGCCCTATTTTATACATAGGCTATTTGAAAATAGCCGATCTACAAGCTCACAACGTGTCGCGATGCGTCGTGTTGTGAGCTTGTAGATCTGCCATTTTGAAATGTTTTAGTACTTTTACTTTTGGTACTTTAAGTACATTTTGATACCAATACTTTTGTACTTTTACTCAATTTTGAATTCCGGACTTTTACTTGTAAGGGCACGGTCACACCGCACTTTTATTTTACTTACAGTATGTCGGAATCTGCCAATGCTTTGTCAATGCAAATGCATGGATTCATGGTCTTGCGCATCTTTCACTCGAATCCACGCATTTGCATTGACAAAGCATTGTCAGATTCCGCCCCAGAGGTAAAATAAAAGTGAGGTGTGACCGTGCCCTAACAGAGTATTTCTATATTGCAGTAGGGGGAGACCAAGGACAAAAGTAACAGTGGACAAAAGTAACACACTCAATAATTCTAATTAGAAATAAGCTAGAGGGTTGAGACTTCTTGTGCACATGCTCAGTAGGGTCCTCTCTCTGCCTATGGAAGGATAGAACGATCATTTCATCTCAGCAGAAGTTTTCAACAAAAAAATGATTTTGAGGTGTAAACGTAGACTACATTTATGAGTGTACGGTATTTTCCTTCTGCTGTCTAAAGATAAGATGTCAGCTGATTTAAACTTGAATGAATTGTATCTCTATGTTATAGGTCACAAATTAACGTCAGCAGCCTATGCTAGTATAGGTGTTTCTAACTAGAATATGGGATTTTATCAGGGTTGCCCCATCGGGGGCAATTGTAACACAGTGACCGGGGTCAATTGTAACAATGTGTTTTCAATGCAAGCAGATTTTTTGTCTGGGATTACATACTTTTACAGTATGTTAGTAAATGAACATATTTCACTAAATGTCACTACATTTCAAAGTAAAAATAGACATACATTTGAAAAAACTAAATTTAAAAATACAATAATTCGAATAAACATACAAAATAATTGTAATTATGTATATAAAACATTTGTAAGTAAAAATGTTAAATTATAAAAAATACATATTACTTTGATGTGCTTTTATTTGAGATCAAGTGTGTTAATATGACTTCTTTTTACAGTGTTACAATTGCCCCCAACCACTGTTACAATTGCCCCCAACCACTGTTACAATTGCCCCCGTCACGGGGGCAATTGTAACACTGTGACTCATTGCATTCAAATTAATATTTTAGTCTTTTCCTTATTAGTGAAAGCTTAAAAATTGTATTATTAATTTGGGCACATACATATGTTTCTTATAGCAAAAGATGACTAGGATATTTCAAGTAGTCTGTGAATTATGAAGGCAAATACAAAAAGTGTTACTTTTGTCCCATGTCTCCCCTACTGATACTTTTACTTAAGTAAAATATCAGGGTACTTTTTCCACCACTGCGCACACACCACGTGAGGAAAAAAGCCTCAGCAGCGACTGTGGTTCCGCCGCCTGTCATCAGGCTTCCTCATGGATGCTGTGGCAACCCACTGTGGACACTTTGAAACAAAGATTAAAGGGATAGTTCACCCGAATTTTTTTCCTATGGATTAGTCATCCCATGGAGACTTGAATTCATTGATATTTTTTTGTTTATTAAAAAATCGGACGGATCCGTCTTGATGACTTGACTAAAGAGATCATGTGTACCGATTTGCGTGATGTTTGGACAACATTTGTAGGAGCAAAAATCGTTATAATAGGGCAATGTTGAAAGGGTGGCATTTGCCCCTCAATGCAGGGCGAATGTGCGTGCAAAGTTTCACCGCAATCAGACGCTGCATTCATGATTTGCGGCATTTTGTTCAAACGGGCCACTCCTTAGCCAATCAGGATGGAATAAGAAAAGTCTAAGAGATTCGTCTTGATCACATGACTATCGAGATCATGTATACCGATGTGTGTACAATTTGGATGAAATGTGACAAGAATATGTACCACATTGTGTGAGTTTGAGTAGTATATGCATCATATATATATATATATATACACAATATAACATCTACAATATCCATACAGTAGTTATAGAAAACCAAACAAAGGTACATATATCTTCAAAAAATACAGTTTTTCACAAAATAATGATCACATCTCAGGAACCACAATGCCTACTATCTACTAAGTTCTCTACTTAGAAGCAGCTTCTAGTGCTGTAGAACCAGCTCTTTCACAACTTTGTGTGTGTGTGTGTGTGTGTGTGTGTGTGTGTGTGTGTGTGTGTGTGTGTGTGTGTGTGTGTGTGTGTGTGTGTGTGTGCGTGCATGCGTTTGTGTGTGTGTGTGTGTGTGTGTGTGTGTGTGTGTGTGTGTGTGTGTGTGTGTGTGTGTGTGTGTGTGTGTGTGTGTGTGTGTGTGTGTGCGCGCGCACGCGTTTGTGTGTGTGTGTGTGTGTGTGTGTGTGTGTGTGTGTGTGTGTGTGTGTGTGTGTGTGTGTGTGTGTGTGTGTGTGTGTGTGTGTGTGTGTGTGTGTCTGTGTCTGTGTCTGTGTCTGTGTGTGTGCGCGCGTGTGTGTGTGTTAATTCTTTACCTTGCTATGAGGGACACAGCTTGTCCACTTGGACATCGACGGTACAGATATCTGTCCCAGGCGTTGTCCCATGAACACACTCTTTGTCCAACTGTCAATAAACATGAACACATATTAATATAATATTATAACTGTCAATAAACATGAACACATATTAATATAATATTATAACTGTCAATAAACATGAACACATATTAATATAATATTATAACTGTCATTAAACATGAACACATATTAATATAATATTATAACTGTCAATAAACATGAACACATATTAATATAATATTATAACTGTCAATAAACATGAACACATATTAATATAATATTATAACTGTCATTAAACATGAACACATATTAATATAATATTATAACTGTCAATAAACATGAACACATATTAATATTATATTATAACTGTCAATAAACATGAACACATATTCATATAATATTATAACTGTCAATAAACATGAACACATATTAATAAATATAGTATTTTGATTCAAAATCCTTTTGATTTAATTTAGCTTTATCAATAAGAATGAGCTAATATGTTATATAGGCTATATGAGCGGCTCCTGAGCCACTGTCACCCCAGTTTAAAGTTAACATTGAATTTCTAACTCGTTTATGAATAATGAATATGAATGTATTTACTCATTTATTCTGGTCAAGGTCATTGTTACTATAAATAAACACAAAATGATTGACATTGTTCAAAGGTTCAATTTGTAATGGAAGCATCCCAACATGTTTAATCCATTCAATCCAGGAACGCGTGTCACTTTAGATTTATTTGGCTATTCAAAAATAGCAGATCTACAAGCTCATAGCGCGGCTATGAGCTTGTAGATCTGCTATTTTCTTTTAATCTTGGAACTTGGTGCAAATCTTTGAATATATTTATTGTTTAAAGAGGTGGTGCCATGGTTTTGCACTTTTTCTGTTTTTCATGTGTCTATGAGGTTGATAGAACTTCATTAAGCCCCCTGGTGGTGTTTTTATGGTGTTTTATGTCTTCTCTGACTATTTTGAGTTTCTACCTTCAGGCTGAAACTTTGAGTGCCAATATAAAAACAGCCCTTTAGTGACATAGTAAAAAAAATCCAAAATGTTTCAAAAACATTGCAGATCTACAAACTCATAACGCGGCACTCTGTGCCGCGTTATGAGCTTGTAGATCTGCAATTTTTGAATAAGCCAAAGAAATCTTAAAATGACACAGATGTGTTCCCGGTCTTAATGGATTCATATATAATTGTATGGTTCATATAATCTATAAACTAAATAATAGTAATAATAATAATTAATGTAATAATAATAACAATAAGAATAATAAGAATTATTAATTCTAATTCTAATTCTAATACTAATACTTATAATAATAATAATAATAATAATAATAATAATTGTTCTTACATGTCAGAAGGATGAGAAACAAAGCCACAGTCTCCATGTTGATGTCACCTCCTCCTCATGCTGAATGCCACCAACACAGCAGTAATATATATATGTTTACACCAGGAAATAGTTTGTATCTGGGGATATCCCCATGGGGTGCAGTAGAGAGGGTGTGTGCGTGCGTGTGTGTGTGTGTGTGTGTGTGTGTGTGTGTGTGTGTGTGTGTGTGTGTGTGTGTGTGTGTGTGTGTGTGTGTGTGTGTGTGTGTGTGTGTGTGTGTGTGTGTGTGTGTGTGTGTGTGTGTTTCCTCATATTTCATATCAGAGTTTTTCTTTCTCACGGATGAGCCGGATGTCCGACAAACGTGTCCGTGGCAAGACATGTCTATGTCTGTGGCACCTTTTTAATTTTGATTATAAAAAAAAATCTATATAGCCTATATATATATAGCCTAGAAATTGTCTTCATTATATTGTAAAAACCTATTCAAATGTGTTTGAATTGGTTGATTGAATATTTTATTAGGCAAAAATGAGAACAGCACAGTTACATTTAAAACACTTTGTCTAAAAGGTCAGTTCAAAAAAGTCCTTGCGGTCTTGTTTCCATTGAGGACCTTGGTATTAACTTTAGTAACTTGGAATAACTTTGGTGACTCGTAAAGTAACTTGCTCATTAATATGTTGCAGGAGATGTGTCGTATAGCACATAGTGCCTGTACACCATTGCATCAGGTGAAGACAACAAGACAGCTAGAATTAATGATTGCCTATAGCTGCTAGCCTGGCTCCACCCCCTGAATCCTTTGCCTAGCATTCATGGTCTGGTGACGCTTTCAAAGGCGGGTGTTTCTCGGTTGAAAATCTGTACGACGAATCGGGATCGGGTATGAACCAGTATGAACCAATCGCGTTGGTTCATAGTGGAGTCCCACTTTGGCCACGCCCCCATCTCAGAACTCCGCATTGAGAGGGCTTTCAGACTGAATAATGGAGTGAAACGAAATGAAAATTCAGGCTGAGTGTCAGGCTATATAATATAGCTGCCTCACTTCTGTGATGGTGGAGAAAAACCCTCCCCCCCATTTTTTTTAAGACATCGTATGTGATGTGGTCAGACAATTAAATAATTCAAGTCAACGGCATGTGAGGGACAACTGTCCTATGGTGCAGGAAAAGAGCAAAAACAGATGTCATGTCATCTGTTCAGAAGGAGCTGTTTGCTACCAAGGAGAAGGAGGGCAGAACTGGAAGTAAAGCTGATTTTCATCAGTTGAGAGAAAGTGTTTCAAAGTGTCCAGTAATGACAATAACAACTTTAATAAAACTCCACAATCACCATGGTAAACCTCCATCCACAGCCTGGGACCTCCTCCAACCTAAAAGTTATCTCACCTCTGATCAAAGTCAGGTGCCTTCGCATTAAACTATTGTGACACTCATACATTTTTTTGTCTCTCAAGTTTCCTTGTTCCATTGTTCCAGGTACATTTCGTAATAATGATGACTCAACCAGGCAATCCAGTACAGTTTCCCTTGAAATTCTAACTCCCAGTCCCATTTCTGTGGAAGTTCTTGACATCCGACTTCCCATAACCGACAACATTGACGCATCATTCATTATACGTCACCAGGTAATTTACTGCACTGTTTCTCAACAAGTGGTCGATAAAATAAAATAAAATACAAATCTTCACTTTCCTACATAACTAAATGCATGGTCAGGGACCACATGCAATACCTTCATGGACCACCAGTGGTCCACGGAACACCAGTTGAAAACCCATGCCTTAAAGGAAACCACACCTATTGAAGCTACCTTGCCAAACCAAACAAATAGAAGATCTACAAGCTCACAACGCGTTGCTTTATGGTTTATAACCATATGATGTAAAATACTCTTTATAGCAGCGCTACTCAACCCGCGGCCCGCGGGCCGCATGCGGCCCCAACGCAGCGTCTTGGCGGCCCCTCATTTTTTTTTTTTTTTAAGCACAGGATAAAAATATACATTTCCGTTCAAATATATGGGTTGCTACATTTTTTTTCAAAAACAAACATCAATTGTTACAGGTATAATGCATAGTTTTCTATGCATTTCGGTTTTTTTGGGGGGTTTGACCCCCATTTTTTTTTCGGCCGCGCGGCTTTGCCGCGCGCCCAGGGTATGTGTCCCTTATTTCAATCTCTGGGAGTTGGCAACCCTAACCTTGCCATACCTTAGCTTTTGCTGAACTGATGCCACTGGACATACACACAAAATACAACAGGTACAGTGAAAAGAATATGATGTCAAAATGTACATTTTCTTATAACAATAACAATGCGTAGTGTGTGTTACAAAATCGAAAAATCCAAAATAGGACCGTCATTTTTAGCTTGCGGCCCCTTGGACTTTTGGTATTTTGCTGAGTGGCCCCTGAGCCATCTTAAGTTGAGTAGCCCTGCTTTATAGTAACAATATGATGTAAAATAAAACTCTCTATAGTAACCATATGATGTAAAATGCTCTCTGTAGTAAAGTATACTAAGTGGCCTTTTTGTGATGGAAGCACTGTCTGTACTGATGAGACTCAATTATTATTATCCAAAATAATTTGGGATATTTCTTATTTTTTTGGTGGTTAAGTGGTTCAGTGGTTAATGCAGAAACATTTACACAACGTCACATTGTGCGTATGTGTAAAATATAGTTGCCGGTAAATACATTTTAGTTTTGTAATATACTTTACTTCCTTATACTTAATGCATCCTTATTCACTTTTTTATTTTTTTAAATCTTAGGTGTTTCCATAACAGTGACTGTGTAATAACTCTCTGTACTTTGCACTATGCACTTTCTTAGACTGATATTTTAGCCTTGTGTTTATTGTTTATTGAGTGTTTGAGGTTGTTTTATCATGTTTTTATGGTATTGGAGCGTTTTTCACATGTATGTACCTAAACAGTGCATCTAAGTGACAATAAAGTGAATCTAAATCTGAATCTGAAAACCCCTGCACGTATGTTTAGCCCAGTTTCAAATAAGTCAATCTGTATCTGTCATCAGTGCATCAGTGCATCACAGACAATATGATATGATCAGTGTTTTCATTGCTTCGTTGGAATAGACATGGAATTCAACTTGTGGAGTGTTTCCTCATATGTACTGTAGTTGTTTTGCTACAGTGGCGGAGCCAGAACGCCTTTGTGGGGTACAAAAACGGGGGGGAGGGGGGGAGAATTGGAGAGAATTGAATAACCTTTTGAAATGACCTGAAATATTAATATGGATATGGATAACTTCTCCAAACAATTTTTCATAGATAGGCTTTTAAGCGTAAACAACATAACCATATAATATTATCACATGGCTTAAACAACATAACCATATAATATTATCACATGGCTTAAAAAACTAAAACTACAAGGAAAGCTAGGGGCACGGTGGCGCATAGAATCAAAACGCTCCCGTCAGCTGTTCATTTGTTGCCAATAAAATCGGCTCGCTCCTGTCCATTTCTCCCCGCCCCCCCTCCCCCGTTCAAAACAAACGTCCCATGCGGGATTTCTGACCAATCACAACACTCCGTCTTTGCTGCTGATCCGGTCTGGGTCTAAAGCGGATACGGAAACGGTACTTGCATTAATGTGTGGGTACACATGACCGGATACGGTAGGCGGGCTCTAGACAGGATCTGAGCACAGAGCACCAAATAGAAACCCCGCGGGGGTTTCTCGGGGTGTAAAACACCGCGTTGACCTG
The DNA here is from genome assembly GCF_963280865.1 of Gymnoscopelus braueri. Classification (NCBI taxonomy): domain Eukaryota; kingdom Metazoa; phylum Chordata; class Actinopteri; order Myctophiformes; family Myctophidae; genus Gymnoscopelus; species Gymnoscopelus braueri. Next base: position 8,160,946 of record NC_137608.1, read on the forward strand.
AGAGTGAACCACCTCTGGATGGATGCAACTTTCCGACGTGGAAAACAAACCATCGCCACTTATTTGAAAGATTTGATGAATGGACACTGGCTGACACGGGTGTTGTCATCATCCTCTAACTCAAGGTAAATATCATGACTTCATCAAAGTAGCCTACTTTTGTAATTCAATTGGTAGTCTTTAGCAATGGTTCGCATAACGCTCGTCCGTCACAAACGTCATGGAACCACTTGTTCCTGGTTTTCTATTTTTTACATTCACAACTGCTACATCTACATAAACGTTCAGATTTCAAATATAAAGTGCTGACCCCCATGCCACGGATGTAATAAGTTTAGCCGCAAAAGGTCTAAGTATCTGTATATTCCGTATTGTTCAATAAAAAGCTTTTTAATCCGATCGCCGGCCATTTTCTCCGATGCTTTCAACAACGCGACACTACCGGTTGGGAGATGTATTGCACTCTGATACATCACAAAAAAATAATAGAAAATAGCCGCCGATCGGATTAAAATGCTTTTTATTGAACAATACGGGAGATATGGGTACTTATCGTGGTCCGGCTCAACTTGTTACATCCGTGGCTCGGGGGTAAGCACTTTATATTTGAAATCTAAACGTTTATGTGCATGTGAGAGTTGTGAATGTAAAACAATCTAAAACCAGGAACTAGTGGGTCCATGACTGTCATGGTATGACGCGCTAAGTAGTCTTCTGCGTGCAATTCATTACCATACAGTTTGTTTTGTTTATTTGTTATGATCCCCATTAGCTGTGCTGTGCCCTAGGTGCACCGCCAGTCTTCCTGGGGTCCACATATAAAAATAATATACATTTAAAAAAAGTACATTCAACTTTATAGTCCACACTTTGTAAATACATTTTAATAGATCCTGTCCTGCGAAGTACATTTACTCAAGTACTGTATAAGCGTGCATCCGTTGTCCTTCAACAACACAGTCGGCGAAATAGGAGAACGCTGTTCGCGTAAAGTAAGTAAGTACATTGACTCAAGAACTTTTCTTAAATTTTGTCCTATATATTACTCTGTGTCACGGTGATTGGAACCGACAGCAGGCGTGTGTAGTACTAGGCATAGAGGAGAGAGGCGTGTCTAGTCCCATAGCTTGGGAGGACGAGGCCGCCCGTTCAGAGTATGGGAAAATGGGAAAATATCCCCATTGGCTTAAAGGACAGCCAATGACGCAAATCTGTCGAACGCAAATCTGTCGAATGCAAATCTGTAATCTGTCGAATGCAAATCTACGATGACTAGTAGGTCTGCCTCTTCTTAGACCAGCATGCTTTCAGCAAGCTGGTAAAAAAGGGTGAAAAAAGTGCCACGGACATAGACATTGCCACGGACATGTTTGTCCGTGTACGGACATGATGTTGATGACCTGTTCTGTGGTGCCAATAATCACGCTAACGCACACGTCACACACCCTCTCTTGTATAATCGCTTAATTGGAGTTCCGGTTAGCTCTGAATCAGAAATCTATTTTAAATAGGCAATTTATTTTCCAAAATGGCCAAAAAAAAACATGTAAAATAGTGTTAAAGTTAGTATACATGATGTGAGTATTCATATATATATATATATATATATATATATATATATATATATATATAACATATTTTGAGATGGGGGTCCGTGGCCAAATACATGTCATTTTGGGTGGTCCTTGACATGAAAAAAGTTTGAGAACCACTGCTATTATAGCAACAAGTGAATGCAAAACATTGAAATACTGCTGTCAACTTTCAAAAATGTATACCAAGCTAACCTTTCCTATATGGATGCACTATTTCAGACATAGTTTTTTTTTTAAATATTGTTTAAGTCAAAGTTGCAATGTCGCACAGCTTTGTTTACACTTTTATTTTATTCCCATTTATATTCAATGTTGTACATACATAATTCTATTGTTTTGTTCCACTTTTGCTTTGATAATGTTTTCTCATGCCAATAAAGCTCCATTGAATTGAATAGACAGCCACTGAGAAGAAGTAAACAACCTACAAAGTAGCCTGTTTACCCCACAAAGGCTCTTTTAAGAGCCACCCACAACTTCAATGAAAAAGTTCATTATTTATATGTATTTAAAAACTGCAGGGTCAAGTTTGTGTATTAAATAAATTAGTTGTGTTATTACAGCACTGTAAATACACATATCATATTACTAATGATCTTAGCATTATATTGCCATACACATGATAGATAAACCTCCAAATGTATCTTTGTTTGTTAGAGGAAAAGGATTAAAGGCCATAAACCACTGAAACAAATATGTTTTTTAACAATATAGCTTTCCTTAATTAATGGTAGAAAGAGAGAGAGAGAGAGACAGACACGCACGCACGCACGCACGCACAGACGCACGCACACGCACAGACGCACGCACACGCACACACACACACACACACACACACACACACACACACACACACACACACACACACACACACACACACACACACATACGCATGGAAATCTCTTATCTCCATATTTACTTATTACTACGGCACAAAACCAACAAAATAGCAGATCTGGGGCACCCGCTGGCCTAGCAGTCCAGGCGCATACCACATACGCTGGTTATCCAGCTTGACAGTTTGTCGCGGGTTCGACTCCCGATCCTGACGACTTTGCTGTGTGTCACCCCCCTATCTCTCTCTCCATTTCCTGTCAGCCTACTGTCCTGTCAAATAAAGGCATAAAAGCCCCCCAAAAAAATCTTTAAAAAGTAGCATATGTACAAGCTCGAAACGTGGTGCGAAGTGACGTGCTTTGAAGTTGTAGATCTTTTACTTTTGATGCTTTTGAATTTGAATCCTGAAAAGTAACAGTTTTGGACATAATGGTTTCCACCCGACAGAGAAGAAATGAAAGTTGCTGCCAGATTTTAACTTGAGTCAAAGTAATGGAGTAGTTGCTTTTAAAAAATCACACCCTGTGTGAAGTGGGCGGTGTCTTGCTAGCTAATCACAATACTGAATGGAGTCGATCAATCATGTACAAAAGATAAATACATTTATTGAAACACTCTTTATGATGGACAAAACCATAACTTGAAAAAAAACAATATATGGGTTTTTTTTAAGTTATGGTTGCTTATATAGGGCTATGCACATGTGTCATGTGACACTGGCCAATCACAGTCCTGAATAGATTGTGATTGGCCAATCACAGCGCAGGATAATTGTATAAATTTCCAAACCTCACTTTTAGGGGCGGTTTCACTGCCCAAGATATTTGTACATTTTTCCAAATCTCACTTATAGGGGCGGTTTCACCGCCCAAAAAGACTTTTTAACAAATGTTCCTAAGTTCTCAAGAATAGAGAAAATAGTAAACAATGTGAGCTTCATAATGTACTTTTATCCCTTCCTAGAAATGTAGTGGAGTGGAAGTGAAAGTATCCAAAAAATACTCTAGTTGCGTACTCAAATATATGTACTTTGATACTTTGTTCTCCAATAAGGATAATACAAATGAAAGTTAATGACTTCAAACTCATGATTTATTATACTTTATTTCAATAAAGATGATAATACTGAAACTTAACATGACATCAAACTTATGAATCGATATTTGTATTTAACCATTTTAAGTCTGCCGTCCCGTCGATTTCCCCCAAAAGAAATCCCACATTTTTATATTTCAAGATTTCTAAAAATCTGTCAGAAGTTATCACTTTTTTAATCCAAAAATATCCGATCTACAAGCTCAACAGGTCGCGATGTGACACGTTGTGAGTTTGTAGATCTGCTATTTGTCGTACATGATAAAGTATACGGTTGATATGACAACATGACATCCCGTAATTATGATAAATTGTGAATGTAAACATACATACACATGAATATTAATCAGATAATGATTGAAGATAGACAGTAATCATCATAATAAAAACATTAATAATCAGATAATGATTGAAGAAAGACAGTAATCATCATAATAAAAACATTAATATTCAGATAAAGATTGAATATAGACTGTTATCATCATAATACAGATATAGTTTACTATACAGTTTATTTAAAGCTGTAGTCCAACTAATCTACCAAGAGCCTTCAATGCAAACAACATTTGTGTTGCAATATTTTATATCGATGACAGTAATCATCATGACAGTAATCATCATAATAAAAACAATAACAATCAGATAAAGATTGAGAATTGACAGTAATCATCATAATAAAAACATTAATAATCAGATAAAGATTGAAGATAGACAGTAATCATCATAAAAACATTAATTATCAGATAATGATTGAATATAGACTGTTATCATCATAATACAGATATAGTTTACTATACAGTTTATTTAAAGCTGTAGTCCAACTATTCTACCAAGAGACTTCAATGCAAACAACATTTGTGTTGCAATATTTTATATCGATGAAACAACATGAACGTCAGATGGAAACAGCCGATCTACAAGCTCACAGCACGTTGCAGCGCGACACGTTTTGAGCTTGTAGATCGGCTTATTGTCGGTGAATGTTCCCCTCAGAATAGGGATGCTGGGGTTAAAGTAATTAATTGTAAAAAATAAAATAAAAAGTTCCTATCACACAAAGATTTGTCGGACCGCCTGTAGTAAGTCTGAGAAGGTTCTGGACCCCCTGTTAAAGACCCCTGCTGTTAACTTGCACTTAAACCCTACAGTATATACTACAAGGGTTCCCAAACTTCGCAGGCCGCGACCCCCCAAAATAATCATATAATCATATTTGAACTTAGGACCCCCCCCCCACCCTGACAAGCACTTGAAATTGTAGGAGTTGAGGCATATTTTTAGACTCGATTCCACAGATAAACATTGTGAAAAGAGCCAATCTACAAGCTCAGCGAGGCGGTGTGAGCTTGTAGATCCGCTCCTTTCACAATGTTTGACGCTTTCTTACGTAATATTTAACAATTTGGCCAATTTGGTATTACAAGGGTGAAGGGTATTAAAAGTCATTAAATTGTCACTTAATACATGTGCAGATACCCTGTATACACTTGTACTGTATGTTGGTTTGTTTACTGTTGAGTGAGTAAACAATGTTTTCATTGTTTAACATTAAGCTGTTTAACATTAAGCTAATCATCTGGGGACCCCCAAAATAATTTGGGCACACCTTGGGGGCCCCAACCCTCAGTTTGGGAATCACTACTGTAGGGTTTAATGGTTTAAATACGTTTACCAGATCTTACACACCTCTGCTGAATCGAAAGGAACAATATATATCCCTGCATAGAGAGGTTGTGTGAAGGTGGTGTTTTCTGTATAGATGTAGGTCATTGTGTTGTTATAGACACTGTAGAATGACAGAGTACCTGCTGTATGATCTACGTACACCCCCACTACCCCCCCACCCTTACTCATCCCCTTTGTGAAGAGTTCAGGTCCTCTCTTGTGACTGAATTTGCATTCTGAACCTTTGCACCACAACGCCCAGGACTTGTCATTGTTACCAAAGAGTGAAAAAGCAAAATGCGATCTGTTGATGTCTTTATAACTGACTGCTACACCAACATATCCACCCCATTCTACTTCAAAGTAACAACGTTCAGACAGACTCTCTCTACTCAACACCTGAGACCACCAGGTAAATCTGTGTGGATGTGCAGGATAATGTTGGTCTTGAAATAGTGTTACAGTCACCTTCCTGTTCTCCTCTGAGAGGATGAGGCTTTCGTGCACTGTGTTGATGTCCAGTGAAAGTTGACAGGAATCTGTGAGAAAAACACATGACAAAACATCACAACTAATTAAACACGTTACACCTGGTGTCACTGTGTTGGCCATGATATTTATTTGCCAGGCCGAAGGCATGGCCGAGACTATGTTTTGCACCCTGTCTGTCCGTCCGTCCGTCCGTCCGTCCGTCCGTCCGTCCATCAGGCAAATCAGTACACAGTGGCCCTCATTTATCAACGCGGTGCAGACCAAATAATGGGCGTACGGCGAGATCACCGCAACTTTCGGCATTTATCAATATATCCTGACGTTGGATTCATCCTACCGTAGGCTGAGATCTCACGTCTGGTAGAGACCAGTTGTTGACTTTGGCTGCGCCCGTTTATTCCATTGTAGACCTGCGGAGCAGCATTGTCTGACTGTCTGACAGGCATCTGGAGACATAATCCACTCCAAAATGTGTACACTAATAAATAATCTCTGTGAAAATATATCTTTTTTTTTTTTTTAAGTTTGCAGGAGTGCTCCATTTTGAACAAAATGCCTCAAATCATGTCGTGAAACTTTGCACACACATTCCCACTAGGCCAAGGAAGAGATACAATTGTGGTGGCACTATAACAGTTCACATTCACGTTTTTACCTATTACTGCACCGATCGGTGTGAAACTTTGTATGCGCTCTCCTTAGATTCTAGGGAGTCTTGGGATTATATCCCTATAAAAGTTTCTAGGGCCTAGAGGCCAAAGAAAAACTTTTTTTTTTCTTTCACCACCTTCTCCAAAAAGTCCAAACCAGACAAGACAAAAGTTCGGAGAAGAACTCACATTTTAAAAAGTCCCCTCTGTTGGTGCTGTTCGTCCTAATGTCCCCTGGTTCTGGATTGTCCTGTCCGTTGGTGTTGTTCCTCCTAATGTCCCCTGGTTCTGGATTGTCCTGTCCGTTGGTGCTGTTCCTCCTAATGTCCCCTGGTTCTGGATTGTCCTGTCTGTTGGTGCTCTCACCTCTAATGTCCCCTGGCTCTGGATTGTCCTGACTGTTGGTGCTGTCCCCTGGTCTTGAAGACTGTGGAACACCTGCAATCATACTCACACACAAAACCACAACCACACACACACTCACAGCCACATATGCATAGCCTAAACACACACACACACACACACACACACACACACACACACACACACACACACACACACACACACACACACACACACACACACACACACACACACACACACACACACACACACACACACGCACACACACTTTTATTAGACAGTAAGCACAGCTATACTAGTATACCCCAACAGGTGATAATTTGGTATAATAGTGACTGAGTATATAATCAGTGTTTCCCTATAGGCTGGAGTTCTCAAATGTCTGCCCGAACACGACCCTACCCGACCCTACCCGACCCTACCCGACCCTATCCGACCGTAACCGACCTGGCGTTTTCGGGCCGGGGCGAAAATATATGCCAATTAGTCGGGCCGAGCCAGGCCTCATGAAAAAAATGAAAAAAAGATAATAATAATATTAATAATTCGGTTCTGTCTGTGTATTTATTTATTATGAAGATGCGTGCATTATGTGACGTTCTCTCTCTTATGGTAATTTTCCGGGCCGGCCCAGTTCAGGCCCAGCTTGGACCGGGCCTTAATTTTCAGGCCCGTTGAGAACTCTAACAGGGCACAGTGACAGTCAAGCAGCAGAGAAGTGAGAGAACGGTTGTTGCTACGCTAGCCTGGCAAGCTGCTGCATGCTGCATTGTTATTGGATCCTCCTCCTGATGTATGTAGGCTATACTTAATTGATTGAATACTTTATTAACAGTTTGCCAAAAAAATACAGTTTAAAAAAAATACAATTCTAAATGGATTGAACCCAAGAAAGCACCATGGCTTGTTTCCATTGGGGTCCTTTGTATTCAATTCATAGAATTGCACACTGGTGTTGCGCACCAAATAGCCATTAAATCTACAAGCCCGCTGAAGTCTACAATGCATCACAATCTAACGTTTAGAACTTGTCGATCGGTTACTTACAAGTAAGACGCGCGAACGCTGGAAGCGGACGCAGCTCGAAAATATTGTGTATTTACGGACTTGTAATCCGTGTTATTTCACCGTGATGGGGAGAGAACATTGTGTGTGTGTGTGTGTGTGTGTGTGTGTGTGTGTGTGTGTGTGTGTGTGTGTGTGTGTGTGTGTGTGTGTGTGTGTGTGTGTGTGTGTGTGTGTGTGTGTGTGTGTGTGTGTGTGTGTTTTGCAGGCTGTTGTGCATTGTAAGCAGAGCATTGTCTAAATTCCTGCACTCTGGCGCACTCTGTCGGCTGCTTACAGGCAGTGCACGCATGTGAGTCACATGGGTGCGCGAGCCAATGAGAGCATGAACACAGACAGACACACAGACAGACACACACACAACCTGAGCACGGTTACATAGTAAGCTCCACTTGGTCGGAGCACGGTTACATAGTAAGCTCCACTTGGTCGGAGGCGCGGCGTTCGCAAAAAAAGCCATAAATCAGACAGTGGCAGAGGATGATGCGATTGCGGGCGTGTAAGCTAGACGGAATTGGGATCAGAATCAACTCACCAGAAGCAGGGATGTGTGTTTTCAATGAGTCTAACATGCCAATGGCTGCCAAAGTTTATAGAGAACTCCTAAAGTGTGGCTGCAAAGCTGAGCTGCTGGGTTACCTTAGAGCCGTTTCACACTCAGGTCCCGGGTCCGCACTCCAGACCGCTTGGCTAGTGTGAATGTAGCGAATGGACCCGCGAAACGGGTAACCGTTCCGTTCCCGAAACCACCTCCGGAGGCAGTTTCGGATCCGGATCATGCGTTTTCGGGTACGGTACGCTGCAATGTGAAAGCAAGCGTACCATTAGACGGAAGTGGTCCGCTATTTGGAATAGGTGACGGTATATAAACTCGACAAAAACAGCCAACAAAAACACTGCTCTTCTAGCCGGTGCTACTGAATGAATGAAAACGCCCCAGAATGCATTGCGCACTGCGCAACATAACAATTGAAATAATAATCAACTTATGATGGGAGCCTTTCTAACAATTTTACTCATTCAATTCTGAACCGATTCTTAAAATTTAAAATTCTCTATTAGCTGTGAAGGGCCTTCTTTCATGTCTATCAGTCATGAAACATTGGCGGGTCTCCATCGCGCATTTCAGGTGCGCGAGCAGCGCATATAGTATATCTTGTGGGTATCTTGTGGAGTTTCAGCTACTATGCATCCCAGAAATATATAGCTTATAAGGCTTTGTAATTTGAAATTTGTAAGTAAATATGGTAACTCATTTAGATGTAGGCCTACGTAGGTTTATAGTTTCCCAAGGACTATAGCCGTTTCACTCATGATGCAATTTCTCCTGAATGCACAGTTTAGTTTATCCCTTCTAAATAGCTTATGTGAGCATAATAAAGAATAGCAGAATAATACATTAAATTACTATCCAAAATACATTATAATGAGCATTATGAGGACCAGTTATATGAAGATAAGATATAATATAATATTATAATGAGCATAATGAAGAATAGCAGAATTATTTACTTTAATTAATTACTATCCAAAATAAATGAGAAGTTTCTTTTTATTAATTCTACAGTTTCACACACAAACGTGGGCTACAAAAACGAAACATCTCTGTGCTTTATTGTCATAAATTGCACTCTTCTACCATATGAATCTGTCATTCATAATTATTGATGTAATTCACATGTATGTCTGTATTTGTTTGTTTGTTGATGTGGGCAACGAGACCAAAGTTATTTTGGTCTCATTTTAGTTTGTTTAAATGTGTTTTCTTTATTGCTTGTCAGAATTAACTTACTTGTTAACTATGGTAGGCTATTCCCTTATGCTTAAAAAAAAAACGTGTATCTTTTATTTGACCTTTCCTCCAATTGTAGCATAAAATAAGGTAAAATAGGTTGTTCAGCAGCACTTTGTAACTCATGTTTTGAAAAGTGCTATATAAATAAAGTTATTGTTTTATTATTATGTAGCCTACTTAAACCCTCTATTCTCAGTAAAAACGGACCTACTTTTCTTGGACGCTTTTATCTGTCAACACCAAATCTCTCTGTCAAAAATAGCAGATCTACAAGCTCACAACGCGTCGCGCGTTGTGAGCTTGTAGATTGGCTATTTTTGGCTTATGTTCCCCCCATGCTGGGGTTCATGTGGTTAATACTATTCATAATAATGTAATGGTGTTTTAATTTTGTCAAGGCACCTTGAAATAAAATATTAATATTATCCAGTGATATAAAAACATTAGCTAATGTTTTCATATCACTGGATAATATTAATATTTTATATTGCACATGCATGATGTTTTCATGATGAGTAGTGTTATTCAGTTCTCACCGCAACTCCGCCCCCTTGCTTTCAACATATTTAAACGCATATTTGTGCGAGACCAGCACAAACATTGTCGCATAGTTGATGACGTCTGTGTCCACAGGGGAAACACTATGTGCATGCCGCCACCTGTAGGATCGGGGGTGTATATGCATGTGTTCTCTGGTGCGATAGGATCTATGCCCAATGTGAATGCAGGCCAGCATTCGAACTGGGAAACGTTTTCAATGAAAACGGATCCAGTGTGAAACCGCCCTTTAAATAGCACAGTATGTGTGCTGGAACATGGCACGCATGAGTCAATGACAATGCCAAACAGCAATGATTAAGATGTAGAGTGAATAATAAATAAGATGCAGAGAGTAAAATAATGTGCATAGAGTTAGATAAATAACAAGATGCAAAGAGTAAGATAAATACATAATAAGATGCATAGTATCTCAGCAAGATGCAAAGTGCAAGAGAGAAAGATTATGCAGACTGCAATTATCAATTGTCAACTTCAACAGGTCCCTTCAAAAGTACGTCTTCTTTCTTAGTTTTTTTTGGAAGGTCATCCCTTCAAGGATATAAAAAGAACCACTCAATGTATTTACAAAATTACAAGTTTATCCTTTTTGTTCTTGACCACTTTATAGCTCACTGTATAGGCAGCCATTTTGAATTGATTCTACATCTCACTTCCTGTTTTGTTTACCCCTATTTGGATGGGACATTTGTGCCAAATGTTGGTTTTATGACATCATTTGTGTCTTTCGTTTAGTTTCTGGACCCAAAATGAGTTTAGACTATATAATGTATATTTATATAATATATATTATACATAATGTATATATCTAGACTATAATGTATATTATATATCTAGACTATATAATGTATATTTATATAATGTATATTATATATAATGTATATATCTAGACTATGTATATTATATATCTAGACTATATAATGTATATTATATATAATGTATATATCTAGACTACATAATGTATATATCTAGACTACATAATGTATATATCTAGACTACTTAATGTATATTATATATACTGTATATATCTAGACTACATAATGTATATTATATATAATGTATATATCTAGACTACATAATGTATATTATATATAATGTATATATCTAGTCTATATATTGCCAAACAAATTATATTGAGATGATTTATAATCCGTCTGCTTCATGTTGGTCTCACATTTTTCTGCCCATTTTTGGACAGAATTAGAGTAAACCCACTTCTCCAGACACCACTACTGATCGGCATGGACTCACGTTTTGACAGAGTCTCTGCTGGATGTGAAACTTCCAATTGAAGCATGACTTCATCAGGAGGACTTCCAGCTCGCTCCCCATCCTCCCCATCTCCTCCAGATGGTCGACACACTGCAGACAAAACAAATAATGACAAGATACTGAAAAGCTGGCAGCTTCATAGTGTTTTATCCTTCTGATAGTGACAGGCCTGCCTATGTATGTATTTGTACATGTATTATGTATTTTTATATGCTTTCATTGTCAATAAAGAATGACCTAAACTGAGGTTACATTGTAATCTAGAAAACATTTAGTGAATTCACAACCATCTACTACACAACTACACTACACAACTCAAACCTCAGACCAAAGTGGTCTTGCCCTTTAATGCTGTAAACCCAGCACAATATGAGGCTCCAAGAGAAACATTCTGCAAGAATGATAGTGTTTCTAAGGTTTGTTGTTGAAGAACCACTGGTCAGCCTTGTTTTGGACCAACAAAAAGTAATTTTACTTTATGTGTGTGTGTGTGTGTGTGTGTGTGTGTGTGTGTGTGTGTGTGTGTGTGTGTGTGTGTGTGTGTGTGTGTGTGTGTGTGTGTGTGTGTGTGTGTGTGTGTGTGTGTGTGTGTGTGTGTGTGTGTGTGTGTGTGTGCGTGCGTGCCTGTGCATATTGTGTAATTGTGCCAAATCTGCTGTGCTGGCTGGCACAATGTTTGTGCCAACCTAATTGTCATACAATTGTCAGTTGGCAGTTTGGAATACACTCCACAAACAAAAAACAGTCTTGTTTCGTTGTTAGTAATTTCAGTATTAATTAAACATTCGTTAATAATTACTTTGATGTGACTTTACTTTGGAGTCCAAAGATCTAGTAACTAACTAATAAGTAAACATGAATTTACTTTTAGTTAATTATTAAATTGATTTGACTTTACTTTGGAGTCCAAACTGGCCCTCATGTATCAATGAGGCCCGGTGGGGGGGTCTGGTTGAGAACCACTGAGTTCACCTGCAAAAGCAACATTGTACATGAAAGGTGAAAGGTCACCTGTCCCTGTAGAATGGTCTCCCATCCTGTAGACGTTGGGTTTCACTGAAACCCTGTTCCACACCTTGCTCTCCGCTCGCTCCTGGTAGTAGTGACACAAGCCGTCCTCAAAGTCACTGTTTGCTACTGACGGGTCCACTGTAGGCTCTGGAACAAAGAACACAACACTGTTACTGTAGGCTCTGGAACAAAGAACACAACACTGTAGGCTCTGGAACAAAGAACACAACACTGTTACTGTAGGCTCTGGAACAAAGAACACAACACTGTAGGCTCTGGAACAAAGAACACAACACTGTTACTGTAGGCTCTGGAACAAAGAACACAACACTGTTACTGTAGGCTCTGGAACAAAGAACACAACACTTTAGGCTCTGGAACAAGAAACACAACACTTTAGGCTCTGGAACAAAGAACACAACTATAGTCATAATAAGCGAAAAAGGCCAAACATTCGGTAAAAGATGTACTGATATGATTGTGACCATGATACTGACAGTATCATGGTCAGTAACAACATCCTCCCAGATCCACAAGCTCAACGCGTGGCACTGTGGCGCGCTGTGAGCTTGTAGATCGTCTATTTTTACCAAAGAAACTTGGAGGGGAACAAAGTGCAGACCAAGTACACAGAGCCAAAGGTCAAGTTTGCACATTAACAACAAACACAAATTTACACAACACTGATGACAGTGCTGTCAAACAAGTCTACGAAGCTATCTATGAAATCTATGAAAAAAGTTTAATCTGCAACACAATTTTATACAATATATAGTGGGGGTCCCTGCTTCATCTCTCTCTCAGCTAAGGAGTCCTTGTTCTGAAAAACTACTTTTTCTTCTTCTTTTGATGGTATAAAATATTACAACGTAGAAATAACCAACAAAAACAGACCTTACAGTAGCCTTAGTGAGCCGTGTGTCCTGGAACACTGTCAGCTGCTTGTGTTGTACAATATAACACCATGCATGTGTTTGGTTTCCTGCTAATTCAATTCAATTTGATTATAGTTTCGAATCACAACAAGTTGTTTCAAGACACTTTACATATAGAGCAGAGACCCCACATTGTCCCCCCCTGAACAAGACGTTTTGTTAAAAACTCCCCTGTAAGAAACATGACCCACGCAGTATTTACCTTTCACACGTCCTGATGAATCCACCGTCCTCGTCTGTAGAAAAGTTCATGTAAATGTAATGGTTGAGCAGTTGAAGAGCAGTCACACTGCGTCAAGAAGGAACTGGAACTTTGTTATATCCTAGAGGAAACGAGGCACTGGGCGGACAGACAGACAGACATTAAACATGAATTAACTTGTAGTTAATTATTAAATTGATTTGACTTTACTTTGGAGTCCAAACTGGCCCTCATGTATCAAGGAGGCCCGGTGGGGGGGTCTGGTTGAGAACCACTGAGTTCACCTGCAAAAGCAACAGTGTACATGAAAGGTGAAAGGTCACCTGTCCCTGTAGAATGGTCTCCCATCCTGTAGACGTTGGGTTTCACTGAAACCCTGTTCCACACCTTGCTCTCCGCTCGCTCCTGGTAGTAGTGACACAAGCCGTCCTCAAAGTCACTGTTTGCTACTGACTGGTCCACTGTAGGCTCTGGAACAAAGAACACAACACTGTAGGCTCTGGAACAAAGAACACAACACTGTTACTGTAGGCTCTGGAACAAGAAACACAACACTGTAGGCTCTGGAACAAGAAACACAACACTGTAGGCTCTGGAACAAAGAACACAACACTGTTACTGTAGGCTCTGGAACAAAGAACACAACACTTTAGGCTCTGGAACAAAGAACACAACTCTAGTCATAATAAGCGAGAAGGGCCAAACATTCGGTAAAAGATGTACTGATATGATAGTGACCATGATACTGACAGTATCATGTCAGTATCATGGTCCACTGCCGCCCGCTCAGGGGTAGAGTGGCCGGGTAGAGTGAACTAGAAACCGCAAGGTTCCCAGTTCGATCCCGGGTTAGGGTTAGGCGCTCCCCCAGAGTTAGTGTCAAAGTGTCCTTGAGCAAGACGCTGAACCCCTAATTGCTCCCGATGAGCAGGTTGGTGCCTTGCATGGTTTCCTCCGCCATCGGTGTATGAATGTGTGTGTGAATGGGTGAATGGCACAAACAATGTAAAGCGCTTTGGATAAAAGCGCTATATAAATGCACCATTTACCATTTATTTACCATGGTCAGTATCATGTCAGTATCATGGTCAGTATCATGGTCAGCATCATGTCAATATATGATACTGACCATGATACTGACATTGGTTCTGTATCAGTATCAGTCAGTTTATGACTGCCTATGAATTTCACAGGCCTGGGTAGGCAACCCGGCCTGGCGGGGATCTGCCCTGTTGTGCACAGCAGCACAACGGGTGAAAAAATTCTCTCTCTCTCTCGTCAAAAGCATCAGATTGCATGGCATGGCATGTTAAGCTGCTCAAACCTACTATTTGTGACGTTCAATTGATGTTGTACAATACGAATTTTGAACCTTAACCACAGACAACTGGTGTCAAAAAACATATTGACAGGACGGTAGTGGAGAAAACAGTGAAATCAGCATGGACAGTGCAAGAAGGGCATCAAAGCCACTGTGCCCGTGGGGCATGATTTTTTTAGAGGGGCACACGGCCAAACAGAGGGGCAGCGAGAGCCATGGCCGTTGTGGTCGCCATTAAATTCCTGCCCTGGACATAATGTACTTTTTTGCATTATTAAGTCTTATGTAAGACCAAATCTTACATAACCACTTGAACCCTATTATGTATCCCTATTATGGGTGCAACATCCGCCCAGATCCACAAGCTCAACATGTGGCACTGTGGCGTGCTCTGAGCTTGTAGATCGTCTTTTTTTGACAAAGAAACTTGGAGGGGAACAAAGTGCAGACCGAGTACACAGAGCCAAAGGTCAAGTTTACACATTAACAACAAACACAAATTTACACAACACTGATGACAGTGCTGTCAAACAAGTCTACGAAGCTATCTATGAAATCTATGAAAAAAGTTTAATCTGCAACACAATTTTATACAATATATAGAGGGGGTCCCTGCTTCATCTCTCTCTCAGCTAAGGGGTCCTTGTTCTGAAAAACTACTTTTTCTTCTTCTTTTGATGGTATAAAATATTACAACGTAGAAATTACCAACAAAAACAGACCTTACAGTAGCCTTAGTGAGCCGTGTGTCCTGGAACACTGTCAGCTGCTTGTGTTGTACAATATAACACCATGCATGTGTTTGTTTTCCTGCTAATTCAATTCAATTTTATTATAGTTTCGAATCACAACAAGTTGTTTCAAGACACTTTACATATAGAGCAGAGACCCCACATTGTCCCCCCCTGAACAAGACGTTTTGTTAAAAACTCCCCTGTAAGAAACATGACCCACGCAGTATTTACATTTCACACGTCCTGATGAATCCACCGTCCTCGTCTGTAGAAAAGTTCATGTAAATGTAATGGTTGAGCAGTTGAAGAGCAGTCACACTGCGTCAAGAAGGAACTGGAACTTTGTTATATCCTAGAGGAAACGAGGCACTGGGCGGACAGACAGACAGACAGACAGACAGACAGACAGACAGACAGACAGATAGACAGACAGACAGACAGACAGACAGACAGACAGACAGACAGACAGACAGACAGACAGACAGACAGACAGACAGACAGACAGACAGACAGACAGACAGACAGACAGACAGACAGAGAGCTCATCAAACCCACACAAACAACTTATCATGTCTACAAAAGCTAATGTGTCAGTACAAAATAATGTACATGAAAAAAAAAAAAAAAAAAATTAGGTCACTAGTAGGGACTGTGATAAGCAGGCCCGGATCTGACCCTATTGGCGCCCTAGGCAAGCTTTCTCGGACGCCATACATTCCTTTATAATGTATTTTAAGTCCATGTGTCTTGCCAGTTTACACTCAATGGCAGGTTATTGCTGATTACAGTAGCTTTAAGAGTAGCCTACATTCCTTGCCACACCAGGTTATATTATGTTAACATTTGTCCTTTGTGTAGAAAAAATGGTCATGAATTTACAATAGATAAGATAAGATAAGATAAGATAAGATAAGATAAGATAAACCTTTATTGCAGATGTTGTATGGTAAGTAAATAAATACTCAAGTAGCTTCATGAATGTGTGGGCAATGAGTCCTTTCCACCACTAGAAAGCAGCGTAAGTCTGCTAAAAGACAACAGGTCTACAAAATCTGGCAACACTGGCAGTGCCACAGAATAGTTAGTAAGCTATAGTTAGTATATTATTTTTAAAAATCCTGGGGAAAATTGCAACGGAAACTCTTTCAACTGTTTTAGTCTCATAAATATGTTAGTAATAACATATCAAAAGTCCTAAGAAATCCCAGTGGTGGAAAATAGGCTATCGAAAAATGCTAAAATAGGTGATGTCAAAATTCCCCATTGACAACCATGTTAAAAATCTATTTAAGCATGTTTTCTTGTCTAATTTCCACACAAAAGGTTCAGTACTGTCCACAATCAACCAGAAACTGTGTTGGATGCAGCACAGTGCTTGTTTAAAAAAAAGAAAATTCTTAACCCTTCGAGTGTAATTTCTGTATGTTATGCATTGTATGCGTTATGCACTCTGTTTTACTGAAACAGTTGAAATGGTTTATGTTGCAATTTGTTCTGGTTCAGCCCTTTTTATCCATAGAATGCCTTATACAAGAAGCTTCATGCAATTGAGAACAAAATACCGAACAAAATACAGAATCATACAACAATACATATATATATATATATATATATGTATATATAAATAACGGTAATTGCATTCCCTATAGACCAATTATTTGTTTACTAACATTGAGACTGGACGCACAGGTGATTGTTTCACGCAATCAATTCCCAACCTGTTGTTTTGGGGTGCGCTGGTTTCAGCACACCCCAACACCCTCTTGTGTGTTGGCTAGTGAGGCGCGTCCTAGCGAGACCTGATAGAATGGGTTTCATTATGCGCATACTGGTTGCGCGCATACTGGTTCTTATCAGTGTGACGTCGTCTGTTAAGGGGTCTGCATCGTTACCGAGTAGGCCAGTGCCCGATGGGTAACTGTGTAGAATGTTATGATTTAAAATACAAACCACAAACCATGTTCAAATGTATTCCCTTTTACTTTATTGGAAAAGAAATACAGACAGTATGCTGCAGCATAAACCTGTGTACCGTTTGCCATGCTTTCCTCATAAAAAAAAGTCACCCGGATCGAAAGATTTATCATCGTCTGTCATGTGTGCCATCTCCATTAAATTGAAAACCCTATATACATTGTTTACCAGGGTCCCCCAGGGGTCTGTATTGGCTTCCTAATTTATTTTCTCTCCACAACTAATCTCTTAGCCAAAAATAGCTGATCTACAAGCTCACAACATTGTAGATCAGTTATTTTCACCCAATGTTCACCTATTATACATGTCCAGAATAGGGACACTAGGGCTCATGTTGTTATGTTAAGGATATGTATACATGTGAAATTTAATTTAATTTCACTTCAAAACACTTCTGGGGTCATTTTCATGTCTATGCTGACTTTTGTGTGCACCCCAGATAGTTTTCAAAGGCTTGATTCAATATTTAGATATTTGATATTCACAGTGGTGGAAAGTAACTAAGTGCATTTACTCAAGTACTGTACTTAAGTATAATTTTGAGGTATTCTTTTTACTTTACTGGAGTATTTCCGATTTTCAATCATTTTACTTTTACTCCACTACATCTCAGAGGCAAATATTATACTTTTACTCCACTACATCTCAGAGGCAAATATTATACTTTTACTCCACTAAAATAATTTGAAAACTTAGTAGATTTAGATTATTATTACAAAACATACATTACCCACTTCAGCCCTATATACATTTCGGCCATTTGAAAATAGCAGATCTACAAGCTCACAATGGGCTGTGATGCAACGCATTGTGAGCTTGTAGATCTGCTACTTTTTTCAAAAGTTTTTTTATACATTTTATACATTTGAAAACTTCAAATGGGACATTCTGCATAATGAGTACTTTAATGAACATCTAATATTTACATATTCAATCGAGCTACTTGAAAACTGTCTGGGGTGCAAACAACATTAATAATCCCAGGGTTTTGAAGTGAAATACCACTTTAACCCATTAAAACCGTGAAAGCATCTGTGTCATTTCAGATTTTAGCTATATAATATTATATATAGCAACATACGTTTTTCAGAAAACTTTTATATTTATATTTAGAACAGTGGTTTAGAAAAGTAGCTCTACAAGCAGATCTACAAGCAGATCTAAAAGCTCACAGCACGTCACTTAGTGCCACGCTGTGAGCTTGTACATCTGCTATTTTTGGATTGTTTTTGAAAATCTTGAAAGTACAAAATATGTTTTATCTGATTTAGAAGACATTTGTAGAATCGGCCTCAGTGGAATTAAAAACAAGGCTCCCTAATGACTCCAGACTCTGTGGACACCCTGCATGTGGCGGCTCTCTGATGTAACGATAAAGCTGGACAGAAATCCGTTGTCAAGTTGAAAATCAGTTGAATCAGTGAAATGTGAAATAAGGCGACAGCCAACCTTGCAAACTTGGGTCAGTGTAGCTTCATGAGCTTCGCTAAACTTTGTCGACCCCTTCTGCATTGAACCTCCTTGCTGGCCACAAGGTTTGTGACTTGGACTGTGCCAAAATAAATCTTTAAATCTAGAACCAAACACTGCAGATCAGCTACTTTTGGAGTGCGACAGTGCACGCAACAAAGTGCATCAAAAGCCCTTAATAATAATTATCTTGAAAGGGAAGTGAACTGCTTTGAAAACAGGCGGAGAGAGAAACATTGCAATCCTTGTTGTGCACCGTCATCCAATGCAGTTGCATTAACCTCGTAATGTAATCAGAAAAATCTGCGCGTATAAAAACTGAACATAATTGTATTCTTGGCATTTTTGTTTTGTGTTTCTTACACAAGCTCTGACACAGCAGAAAGGCAAAAAAAAGAAAATGGTGGCGTGTTGTGAAAAGTCCTGGTTGAAAAAAGAAGCGTCGCTCAGTCGCTGAGTAAGTTGTCGCAGTAGATTTCAAACACACATACTTTGTTTACGTTGTACCCCACACAGCAACTCCTGCACTCACACACACAAATAAAACAAATACATTCTGCTCAGTATTCAATCTCGTTGAAGTTTTCTGAGAAGCCAGAGTATGGAACAACATCACCCGGTTCTGAGGAGAGAGAGAGAAATAAAATGAGCAGGATTTTCTTTCTTTCTTTCTTTCAAATGAGTGAACACCAGTGGTGTAAAAAGTACTGCATTTTTAAGAGTATCAATACTGCAATATAGACATGTTACAAGTAAAAGTCCGGAATTAAAAATGTACTTGAGTCCAAATACAAAAGTATTGGTATCAAAATGTACTTTAAGTACCAAAAGTAGAAAGTACTCATTCAAATGTATAAAAGATCTTTTGAAAATAGCAGATCTACAAGCTCACAATGCGTCATCGCGACGCTGAAGTGGTTAATTACTAATAACTAGTAACTTAATAACTAGTAACTAAAGTTGTCAAATAATTGTGCGTTGTAAAAGTATAATATTTGCCTCTGAGATGTAGAAGTAAAAGTACTGAAATTTGGAAATATTCCAGTAAAGTAAAAGTACCAACAGTACTTGAGTAAATGTACTTAGTTACTTTACACCACTGGTGAACACAAAGTACTGCATCACTATACTATGAGGTAGGGGCTACAAGCATCTGTACTATGTATACAGCAGGATCAATGTGTTTTGGTTTTGTTTTAAACGTGGCTTGTACAGAAGTAAAGTATGGTATTCACCTTTACATGGCCCTCTTTTCAGCAAAATATCATCAATAGCGATATCACTTCTTAACGTTGGGCCTCGAATCGCTTCAAATATAATCTGAAACAGACAAAATGTTCATATGAAACTGAGTACATTTGATCTATCAATAGCATTTCAGATATAGAAGTAAGCATAAGGATCTAAACAATTAGTTTAAAAAAAAAGTCCATACAGAGTTTTTTTTTAAATGCTGAGGATTTAAATCGTAAATTGGGGTCCCAGAGATAAACAATCAAATCGAATTTGTTTGTTGTCTAATGCATTGGTTCTCCAAGTGGGGTCCGGAGACCCCCAGGGCTCCTTGGGGGGGGTCCGTGCGGCCAAATAATAGAACCACTGCGGCGTACCTGACGGTCTGATGTGTAATCCACAGTGTTAATTTTGACGACTAAAAAACGTTTGTTGACTCCCTTTTTTCACTGACGAAGACTAAATAAAAACTAAGCTATAATGACTAAAACTACGACTAGATATATTAACAATTTCGTCAACAAAACAAAACTAGACGAAAGTGTTAGGAGAAGAGATCCAGTGGAACTAAGACATTTTAGCAGATCTACAAGCTCACAACGGGTCGCGCTGCGACGCGTATTTTCGGCAACTAAGGCATTATGACACCATCATGGCCAGCCCAAATCCTTTTGTTTTTAATGTTTTATCCCAACATTTTGTTACCCATTTTTTCATCCGGTGCCAATTGCCTATGTAATCCTGGGCGCTACTCTCCCTCTGCCAACCTGGGACCTGGGGAGAGCCCAGAACTGAGCTCATGCCTCCTTCAATCCATGAGGAGCTAGCAATCCGCTTCTTATCACCTGACAGGGGGGAGTTTCCCCGGTAGGACGTAGTGCGTGGAAGGAACACGTTATTCCAACCAGTTCCTTTCCCCTCAATCAGGCGCCCTGACTGACCAGGGGGAGGCAGTATAGAGACCAGGATTACTGCATGTTTTTTGTGAGGGTACCTTCCCTCACAAAAATACATTTTAGTCGTCTAAATACATTTTAGTCATCTAAATCAACTGATTTAGTTTAAATCTTATGATATTTAGTCAACTAAAACTAAAAACGTTTACTTTTCAGAAAAAAAAAACTAAAATATGACTAAAACTAAATTGAATTGTATTCAAAAGACTATGACATTTTGACTGCGGATTTTGATGTTGTTTTAACTACATCAAAATGTGTTGTCAAAATGAACACTGGTAACACTGTGGGAGTTCCGTACCTGATGTCTGACGGTACATGTGTAGTCCACCATGGCCCGCATCCAGCCCACGCTCTGCTCGCCACGGCGTCTCCACAGCAACGTGTCCTTCTTCTCCTGGTGGGGCTGGCGCAGGAGCACGCTCAGAATGCCGGAGCCCGAGCCGTACATCTGGTAGTGGAACGCCAGACACTGGGGGTCCCGGGAACCCCTGTGGTCCGACGACAGGAGCCGCGCCTTGTGACCCGGACGCATCAGAGACGCCTCGATGTACATGAAGTGACCTGCAGGGGCCACGAGTACACGTGTGAGACACGAGGGGCCTGGTGGGGCCATTTCTGGCTCAAGAATCTAACTCCACTTAGGGAGGGAATTTCTTCAAATTGTGCACGAATGCCAAGGTTCAAGGTTCAAGGAAATTTCATAGTCAATACATTGTCAATATAATGTCACACACAACTTACATTTAAACAAAAATACACTTAACACCTTTTATTAAACTACATAAAACCCTAGTCCTATCATGTTGCACTGATAAGAGCAATGGTCACCGAAGTATGGCCATTTGAAGTGGTAAACACTGCTATAACACTGCTGCCGAGCAGTGATGCACTTGCAGCACCCAGGTCCACTGTCATACCTGTGCGACCTTGCGTTCGGGAGGTAGAGTGTGTCGGTGAGGTTTCAGGGCAATACGACAAACCGGAAGTAGGAAGGGAAAACCGGAGGTGGTCATTTTTTATGAAATTGGAAGTCTGTGGGACCATGCTGGGAACTGGAGTTATGGCTGTTTACAGCCCAGCCAATAGGAACACAGAGGGGGTGGGGTTTAAGCAATTACAGCCTGTTCTATTGGCCGTCCAAGAGCACCTACAGTACCAAGTTTGGGGCGTTAAGCATGCTGGGAACTGGACTTATGGCTGATAAAACCCAGCCAATAGGAACACAGAGGGGGCAGGGCTTAAGCAATTACAGCCTGTTCTATTGGCCAACATTTTGGACGTCATTATACAATAGGTGAACATTTTAAAAAATCATGAACGTAGCAGATCTACAAGCCCGCAATCGTGACCCGTTGTGAGCTTGTAGATCGGCTATGACACTGTCCCACTGTCTCTTTTTTACAATACTGTGTTTTCTCTTATCCTCTTTTCAATACAATAGCAAATGACAGTAAACTCTTTTTTTTCTTCAAAGATCGTCTTATTTTTTTACGCGACCTCCGCTGTTTGCATTGCATAACTTTTTTTATTACATCAATTTAAATTGTCACCAGTTTGAATCGATTTAAATCGATTTACGATATATCACTACGTGCCTACAAGTAGGGCATTCATTTATGAAAAGATAAGAGGTTTCTGCCCGACAGCGACAATATCATTATGGAGATCCAAGGAAGCTATAATGAATGTTTGACTCACCCACCCCTGTGGTGTGGTCCCCTCTAGGGCCAGTGTAGGAGGTGGGCGTCTGTCCTCGAACCCGCAGCCAGTCGGCGTCGTCCCGCTCCTTCTCCTGAACGAAGCCACACACGCCTTGCTCAAAGGTACACTGGCCTTGCAGGGAGGCTTGAGACGCTGCAATCAAACACGCAACCCCCATCAAAACCCTATGCCTTACCGTCCCCAGTGGTGAAAGAAGTACTCAGATATTTTACTTAAGTAAAAGTAGCAATACCACAATAGAAAAATACTCTGTTACAAGTAAAAGGCCTGTGTTCAAAATGATACTTGAGTAAAAGTACAAAAGTATTGGCATCAAAATATACTTAACGTACCAAAAGTAAAAGTACTCAAATGTTTGAAAATATCAGATCTACAAGCTCACAACACGTCGCGTTGTGAGCTTGTAGATCTGCTATTTTCAAATAGCCTATGTATAAAATAGGGCTGAAGTGGTTAATGTATGTTTTATAATATAAAAGTAAAAGTAAAAGTACAATATTTGCCTCTGAGGTGTATGGAGTAGAAGTAAAAGTGCTGAAAATTGGAAATACTCCAGTAAAGTAAAAATACCTCAAAATTGTGTAAATGTACTTAGTTACTTTACACCACTGACCGTCCACATTGTGGGCATGCATGTAAAATTGTGGTTGAAAATAGACAAACATCTGGTGGAAACACACAAACCTTTTGGCAAAACTAGGTGAACATGTAACGTCTTACCGGCAGTAAGCTGGCAGTCTCCCAAGGTGACAGTGATGTCATCTATGGCTACGAGGCCACAGTCCCAGAAGTTTTTGCATATACTGACAAACACCACCTGCAAGACACGCGTACGCACGCACGCACGCACGCACGCACGCACGCACGCACGCACGCACGCACGCACGCACGCACACACACACACACACACACACACACACACACACACACACACACACACACACACACACACACACACACACACACACACACACACACACACACACACACACACACACACACACAGACACACACAGACACACACAAACACACTCTTAATCCAGAGCGATTTACAGTAAGCAAGGTGTTACAAAAGCCAAATGGCCTTGCACCCTAAAATGACAAAGCTCCAGGCCTGCATCCTATCCAGTACCTTGGTGGGCATGGGCTTGGTGTAGGTGATGTCCACCTCCGTCCACACGTCTCTGGTGCTGTCGGCCAGGCTCCACACCTTCTCCTGGGCCACGTTGTTCTCGTCGTAGATGTACAGGACCAGAGCGTTGTCCACCTTCCTGAAGCCGTGCAGCAGGTAGTAGAACCTCAGGCAGTACTTGTGGTTTCCCGGCAGGAAGGGTCCGTGGAGACGGCCCACGTAGCCCGGTCTGGACGCGAAGCGGGTGTTCGCCAGCAGGAATGAGCCTGAGGTCAGAGGGAAGGAGGAAGAAACGGGTTTGAACAGGAGGGATCAATGGCGACTATTCTCGGCCTATTTGAAAACGTTTTCACTTTCAACCGGGTTGAAGATAAAAAAAAAAGAAAACGCGGTATCATTTAGCGTTGTATAAATCAACTTAACCACTTAAAGGGATAGTTCACCCATCTATCGATTAGTCACCCCATGGAGACTTGATTTTTTTGTTTTTCCTAAGCCAATAACTTGATGACCAGCGGACCGGTAGGCAGAGGCTCCAGTAGGAGACAAAGGAGACTCTTTGTGTCTGCCAGTCCTCAAATTATTGAACTATCCCTTTAAACCCTATACAGTACGTTGTTGACTTGGATCTATAATTTGTCCCCTCCTCTTCACCAAAAAATAACGATCTACAAACGCAACGTGTTGTGAGCTGGTAGATCTGCTAGTTTCACCGAAACCAGCACTTTAAATGAAGCTACGATGCACTGCATCATTTACAGTATGTAGTGTTAAATGAATGAGAGAGTGTGAGTTATGCAGGGCTGCAGTTTGAGCAGAGTAAAAGCACTTTGTTCTGCTTTGATATACAACACTGGCCTGCACTTGACAGTGAAATTCTGTCTACTCTGTATCTTGTACCATCAGCCGCGGGATCTCGGTGCACGCCACCGGCACGCAACCAAGTATCAGTGGAGGAAAAAGTAAAAGTGTAGAAGTACTCCGTTACAAGTAAAAGTTCGGAATGCTAAATTTACTTGAGAAAAAGTACAAAAGTATTGGTATCAAAATGTACTGAAAGTACCAAAAGTAGAAAGAACTCTTTATGCAAAATGTCACAGCAGTGGAGTGAAAGCACAATAAGTACCTAAAAATTGTACTTAAAGGTATCATGACATTCATTTTCACTTTTTTTATTTTCAATGTTTTATTTGGGGTTTTATGACCTCAATTACACTCAAAAAACCTGAACTTAGAACATTTAGTGGATTTTCTGTGGTCTGGGGTTTTCTGAATAATTAGGCTGAAAAGTAATCTGAGCTTGGCTCTTCGACAGTGAGGTCACAGTCGATTAATTCCGCCCACTCTCCTCCTCGCCCCTCCCCTCCCCTATCCTTTCCTTTGAGGGGGCGGAGTAGAGGTGATGATTGACAGGCAAAATCCCTCACCAGCGACACCCGCAGGCAAAGATTTCTTTTTTCATTGCAGTTGAAAAGGCTTTAGAAATGTGAGAGAAAAACACCTGCCATGGATCACTGGAATGGAATTTTCACTTAAAACTTTTTGTACACTTTTGAAGGACCAGGACAAAGACTTTGAATGTGGTGTAAAAGTGAATGTCATTAAACCTTTAAGTACAGTACTTGAGTAAATGCACTTAGTTACTTTACACCACTGCCAAGTATAACATCAGATATTAGACCCTTAAGTACAATTAGTACCAAATGGACCCATACAGGTCTGTAACTCTGATACAGTTGTGTACACACAGAATCAAATATACATACAGTACTGTAAAGGGTCCATTTGGTTCCATTCGTACACTCTCAGGGTTAACTACAGTGTAGATTGGGGTCCCAGAGATTACCCCAAAAAAAATAATGAAATGGAGGTCTGTGGTTCCAGGGGTCACCAGCTAAATTTGTTAATACAGCATCACAATAATTTTAACCACTTTATCCATATTTTATACGAAATAGCAAGCCCAATAGACCCCTTATCAGACAACATCACACTGATAAGAACCAGGCGCAGGCCGGCACCAAATGAACCCCACCGCTTATAAGATGCAATGTTAAAGTGGTCACTGCGCTCAAATGCATCCCATCAAACTTTCAGATGCTGTTTTTCTCCCAGTATGGAGGAAGAATGCTTGTGATCTCTCGCTCTTGAAATATATAATCCTTGGTTCCCTACACATGTCTGGAAAATGTTCAAAAAGATTTTTTTGTTTTTTAAATCATTTATTTTGAGATTTTTCAATGTAACAGACTACAACAGATTTGTTTTTTTGGGGGGTCCTTGAAATTAAACAGGTTGAGAACCACTGAGTTAACATGCAAAAGCAACATTACAGAGTGTACATGAAAGGTGAAAGGTCACCTGTCCCCGTAGAATGGTCTCCCATCCTGTAGACGTTGGGTTTCACTGAAACCCTGTTCCACACCTTGCTCTCCGCTCGCTCCTGGTAGTAGTGACACAAGCCGTCCTCAAAGTCACAGTTTGCTACTGACGGGTCCACTGTAGGCTCTGGAACAAAGAACACAACACTGTAAGCAAAAAAAGGCAAACAATCGGTAAAAAATATACTGACATGATAGTGACCGTGATACTGACACGATAGTGACATGATACTGACCATGATACTGACCATGATACTGACATGATACTGACCATGATACTGACCATGACACTGAACATGACACTGACATGATACTGACCATGATACTGACCATGATACTGACATGATACTGACCTGATACTGACATGATACTGACACGATACTGACATGATACTGACCATGACACTGAACATGACACTGACATGATACTAACATGATACTGACCATGATACTGACCATGACACTGAACATGACACTGACATAATACTAACATGATACTGACCATGATACTGACCATGACACTGACATGATACTAACCATACTGACATGATACTAACCATGATACTGTCATGATACGGACCATGATACTGACCAAGGCTTCACAGCGGTGAGTCATTAATAGAAAAAAGTCATTTTGGGGCCTGAAGTATTAAGCGGCTGACTCAGGGAGCGAGCAGCATTCAATTAACGCCATCAGATTAACACACATCTCATAGTCAAGGTGGATTAGCTCACTGGGTCAATATGAGCAACTAAACACATGACTGATAACTGAAGACTGGACGATAACACGGGCTATGTTGCTCTGTGTGTGTGTGTGTGTGTGTGTGTGTGTGTGTGTGTGTGTGTGAGTGTGTGAGTGTGTGAGTGTGTGTGTGTGTGTGTGTGTGTGTGTGTGTGTGTGTGTGTGTGTGTGTGTGTGTGTGTGAGGGGGAGAGAGAGAGACAGAGAGAGAGCGACATAGACAGAGGAGGACAGATAAGAGAGAGAGTAGAGGGGAAGGGGGCGAGAGAGGAGGTGGATCTGGCCGATGATGTGCGCTGCCAAGTGGCCGCTACGTCACGCTATATGTCAGGCCCGCGTGTCCGTGTGTGTGTGAGACACCTGTTATATTATATTATTCATTCATCAGAACTCTTTAGAACTTCCCCGCGCTGTGTGTGTGTGTGTGCGTGCGTGCGTGCGTGCGTGCGTGTGTGCGTGCGTGAGTCTGGGCGTGATGCCTGGTCTATCTAGGCCGGCGATTCCTAACCTGGTGGGCCATGAGGATATAATTGGTAAACACTAAGATGTAAATGATAATATAACATTGAAGGGATAGTTCACCCAAAAAATGACTTTTTTCCTATAAACTACAACTTTGCTGCGTGTCACTCCACGTCTCTCTCTCCCGTTTCCTGTGACTTGCCAGTTGCCACTCTACTATCAAAATAAAAGCAGGAAAGCCGCAAAAAATAAACAGGCTTGGCCTCGGCTGCCGTGTTAAGGGGTCAGATCGGTGGGCCGTGAACACTTTTGAGATTCTTAAAGTGGGAAGCTGACCCAGAAAAGACTGGGAACCACTGATCTAGGCCAGTGGTTCTCAACCTTTTCAGGCCGTGACCCCCCAAAAGAATCATATTTGAACTGGGGACCCCCCACCCTGATAAGCACTCGTAATGTAGGAGTTAGTTTGACTCAGTTCCACAGATAAATATTGTGAAAATAGCTAAGGCGTTGTGAACTTGTAGATCGGCTATTTTCAATTGTTTTGCCAATGTTTGACCAATTTGTATTTTTCGATATTAAAAAAAAGGCCTTAAATTGTCACTTCACTGTCATCTGAGGACCCTCCCAAAATCATGTAGGGGGGACCCGACCCACATGTTGAGAACCACTGATCTAGGCTCTACCACAGTAACACCTGCTGACAGAACACATGCCGAGTTCACGGAGTTTCTCCCTGGAATGTTACCTGGCAAAACAACAGGTCAGGAACAAATCAGTCCTGCTCTCAAGTACAGCCTGACCGATATATATATAGGCCACTGGCTTATTCACACAGGCAGCTTTTATGAAGAAGAAAGCGCTGCCTAGGGCAGTGGTTCTAAAAATGTTTCATGTCAAGGACCCCCAAAATGATACATATTTGGCTGCGGACCCCCATCTCATGTTTTGTGACAGTGACCCCCAGAAGCAAAGATTTGAGTTAAACTTGTTCACTTTAATAATATATATATTCAAAGATTCGCAAAAAAAAGTTCAGAGCGCGGCAGCTTGTATATCTGCTATTTTGAATAGCCAAAGTATACCATATGGTTAAAGTGGTTAAAATGATTGTGACGCTATATTAACACATTTTGCTGCGGGCCCCCTGGTACCCCCCCAAGGACCCCTGAAGGTCCCCAGACCCCACTTTGAGAACCAATGATATAGGCCACTGGGGCTTATTCACACAGGCAGCTTTTATGAAGAAGAAAGCGCTGCCTAGGGCACCTTTTTCAGCTGAAAATGGAATATATAATATAAATACATAAGAACTAGGGGAGAGCGGAGGCTATCGCACGGTTGAATGGAACAGACTTCAGTAGAACTGGAACTTACAGAATATTTAACCCGTTAAAACTGGGAAAGCATCTGTTTCTTTTTAGATTTTAGCTAAATAGCAACATGAGTTTTTCAAAACATTTAGAACAGTGATTCTCAAATAGCAGATGTACAAGCTCGCAGCACGGCACGAGCTTGTACGTCTACTATTTTGTATCATTTTTTTTAAATCTTGAAAGTGTTAGAAAAATCTTGACTCATTTTGAATTGTTTAACACAAATCTTTTCTTCTGGGGGGGGGGGTCCCTGGTACAAAACATTTTCAGATAAGGGGGTCCGCGGCCCAAATACATAATTATTTTGGGGTCCTTGGCGCGGAAATTTTGAGAACTATACTGATTTAGAGGGCATTTGTAGAATTGGACTCAGAGTTTTAATGGGTTCAAACAAAGTTTTAAACTAAAACAAAAGAAAGTTTTAAACTAGCGGGTGTAGATGTGACAGTTATCAGAATTGAGCAGCTGTATGTTTATCACCTAGAACGTATCAGTCTTTTATAGATATAGTTCCTGCAATGATGCAGCCTATAATAAAGTTCAATTTGATATTAAAAAATGCAGCTGCCCTCTCACCTGTCTCTGAGTGACAGAACTCTGGAGAGAAGGAGATGTCATCGACTGCTACGTATCCTCCTCTGGCACTGTTAAACGCTACCTCATACACAAGCTGTGAACACACACACACACACACACACACACACACACACACACACACACACACACACACACACACACACACACACACACACACACACACACACACACACACACACACACACACACACACACACAATTCAATTCAATTCAATTCAAAGGGCTTTATTGGCATGAGAAAACATACGTTTACATTGCCAAAGCAGAAAGCACAATACGACAATACAGCAATACAATCAAAACAAAAAATATGTACATTTGAAAGTCAGAATCTTCAATAGATCAATTTCTATGTACCAAGATCACTGGGTGCAGGTATAGTGCCGGAATATACACAATGATTAGTCTTTAGGGTGGTTGTGTTCCGTTTGATATCCTTTTCCTATCACAGCAACTCACGAATCTTGCTGCTGTGTTTGCACATTGTTGTACTTCGCCCAGCAGATATGGGAGTTTTTTGTCATTGGTCATGTTTTCAAAATCTCCGTGTGTGGTTGTAATCTGTGGGAAGTATGTGTCTCTGATGTCTTGGTACAATGGACAGACGGTTAGGAAGTGTAGCTCGGTTTCCACTTCATTTTGTGTGCAGTGGGTGCATAGTCTGTCTTCTCTCGGGATACAGGTCTGCCTGTGACGACCTTTCTCGATCGCAAGACTGTGCTCACTGAGTCTGTACCTAGTTAAGATTTTTCTTTGTTTTGGGTCAGTCACGGTGCTCAGGTATTCTGCCACTACGTATTCTCTGTTTAGGGCCAGATAGCATTCTAGTTTACTCTGCTTTTGTGTTGCTTCTTTCCAGTGTGTCAGGTAGTTTTCCTTTTGCTGTTTTATAATTTGGTTTAGTCCAATGGGTTTTCTATCTCGTGGCTCTGTTTGTGTTTGTGCCCGGAGTTCCAGGGCCAGCTGGCTGAGGGGGCATCTCTCTAGGGTTTCGCTGTGTGTGAGTGCCTTGTTATGGAGTGCATCTAGGTCGCTTTCTTTTAGGTGGTTGTAGAACTTAAGTGCTCTCTTTTTTATTTTGATAATTAGTGGGTATCGTCCTAATTCTGCCCTGCATGCATTATTTGGTGTTTTTCGCTGGGTACGGAGAATGGATTTGCAGAATTCTGTGTGTAGGGTCTCGGTTTGGTGTTTATCCCATTTTTCAAGGTCATGGTTTGCTAATGGTCCCCAGATCTCACAACCATAGAGGGAAATTGGTTCTATCACAGAGTCCAGTATTTTAAGCCAGGTTTTAATTGGGATGTCTATTTTGATGTTTCTTTTGATAGCATAGAATGCCCTTCTTGCCTTGTCTCTCAGGTCCTTTACAGCTTGGTTGTAGTTCCCTATGCTGCTGATGTTTAGGCCAAGGTAGGTATAGTTTTTTGTTTGTTCTAGTGGGATTGTATTTAGGAAAAATTGATGGTTTTGGCGGCTGGATCTTTTTTGAAATATCATGATTTTAGTCTTAGTTAGGTTCACTGTCAGGGCCCATGTCTGGGAGAATTTGTGTAGGAGATCAAGTTGCTGCTGTAGTCCTTCCTTGGTTGGAGACAGCAGCAGCAGGTCATCTGCAAAAAGTAAGCATTTGATTTCTGTGTTTGCCAAGGGGATGCCTGGAGCTGTGGACTGTTCTAACGTTTTTGCTAATTCGTTGATATATATGTTGAAGAGTGTTGGACTCAGGCTGCATCCCTGTCTAACTCCTCGGCTTTGGGGGAAAAAGTCTGTGTGCTTTTCGCCTATTTTAACTGCACATTTGTTGTTAGTGTACATTGATTTTATGATGTCATAGGTTTTCCCCCCAATGCCACTCTCCAACAGTTTGTACATCAGACCCTCATGCCAAATTGAATCGAATGCTTTTTTGAAGTCGACACACACACACACACACACACACACAGAGCCTGTGTTATTTAACATCTTTATATTTCACATTTAACAAGAAATTCTTGAACACAAACAATAGATAGATGCACAAACTTGGGAAACTCAACAATAAGTGTTTCAGGATACAGGAAGCATCGTCTCCTCCATATGTGGCGACTACCAATTATCACAGACACTGAACAGAATTTAGCCAATGTCTTAGCTCTTGGCTTGGGCATGCCTGCAATCTGCAGGCCTCTCGTAACTAATTAGCGGACATTACAGAGGCTTCCAAATATGAACACAAGCCGTTACACATTTGTAACCAGCTGTTTAATAGCATCCTTAAGACGTTGGTAGTTTAGCACCTTGGTAAGGAATGCCTCTTCCAGACTGAGGTCGAATGTACAACCCACATCCAAAATGGTCGCACGCACGCACGCACGCACGCACGCACGCACGCACGCACGCACGCACGCACGCACGCACGCACGCACGCACGCACGCACGCACGCACGCACGCACGCACGCACGCACGCACGCACGCTGGCAGGTTTCTGAAATGTCCTCAGCCCACCAATGAGACAACGAGTGAGTAGATAGATATGCTGCCATCTTATAATGAGCATTAGTGAGGACCAATTAAGGTAAAATTAAGGTTAGAAATGGGTGAAGAGACACTTTAGGCTTCATTGTAACCCATTAAAACCGGGAAAGCATCTTGTGTCATTTTTGAGTTTTGCGTTGGCTATTCAAAAATAGCATGTAAAAATAGATGTACAAGCTCACAGCGCTTCACTTTGTGCCGCTCTGCGAGCTTGTACATCTGCTATTTCTGAACACTTTTGAAAAATCTTGAAATTGTGAGAACTACTGATTTAGAAGGCATTTGTAGAATCGGCCTCAGGTCTTAATGGGTGTTAATGAAACAGTCAATTGTATTAGCAGCAGTAGTATCTTGTGGTACACACAGACAGCATGCATGCACCGACGCACACACGCACACGCACACGCACACACACACACACACACACACACACACACACACACACACAC
Organism: Gymnoscopelus braueri; assembly: GCF_963280865.1. Taxonomy (NCBI): domain Eukaryota; kingdom Metazoa; phylum Chordata; class Actinopteri; order Myctophiformes; family Myctophidae; genus Gymnoscopelus; species Gymnoscopelus braueri. Next base: position 8,193,552 of record NC_137608.1, read on the forward strand.
ACACACACACACACAAAGTAAGTTCAAGGTAAACTTTGAATTTGGGTCAGTTAAGTGGAGCATGGAGCTATACGCTGTCTTTTCCAGAGTGGTGCGGTGACTTCATGGAGGCCGGTAGGTGGGCGGTTGTTATATAACAGCTCCTTCCACTCAGACAGACAGACAGACAGACAGACAGACAGACAGACAGACAGACAGACAGACAGACAGCAAGGAGGGAGGGAGGGGCGGGGGGGGGGTTGCTGGGAGGGTGTTTTGGCAGGCGAGGAGACTGTAAAGGAAATGGTACTGAGAGTCCCAAGCAACCATATTCATGTGAGAGCCCAATGGAAACACATGGAGGAGTGTGTGTGTCTGTGTGTGTGTGTATGGGGGTGCGCACACACGCTTGTGTGTGTGTCACCAACATAAATAAAGCTGCTGGAATGTGTGTGTGCCACAGCTGGAGTTCCTCCAAGACAGCAGAGTGTGTACACACACACACACACAGGATTGGATGGTTTCGCTTAAAAGAAAACTCAGGGTTTACAGCCAAACACTAGGCTACTAAAGTCTGATTTATATTTACAGTAGTTGCACGGCGGTGTCCTGCGCCAAAAATAGCAGATCTGCAAGCTCATAACATGTTGCAGCACTTCCCCAAAAAGCAGTGTTTTACTCTTATGCACTTGCCTAAGGTGTATAACAATAAAAATAGTGAATCTTGAATGTTGACACCACGTGCAACGAAGTGTAAATGAAACCTTATAATTCGTCTCTGCCGGGTGGAAACCTCATGTTCAAAACTTGTGTTCGCTTGAGACTGCGCACGTCATGGTCCGAAACCAAAACCAAAACCGAAACTTTTTTAAGTCATCTCCGTCAGTCTTGATAACACCCAATAAATGGTCTGATAAATCGCGGGTGGTCAGTATGTCGCCTACTTCGCCCATGCAATGCTCTGATAAAAGGTGATAATGTCCCATTCAATGCATTGATAGAATCCGAATGGGTGAAATAGCATAAATAGCAGATATACAAGCTCAAAATGTGTCGCTTCACGCCTTATTTCAAGCTTGTATATATGCACATTTTTTAAAGTTTTTGTGATGCTGTAATGTACAGAAAAAAATGCAAAAAGTTAGAGTATAGAGGTAAGAGGTATAGTATAAATGAAACCTTATAATTGTATTCCAATACAGGGGTTTCCAGTGAGTTAACATGCACAATATCAGCACCCTGACTCTGTTTGACCAGAATGGAACAGAGCCTTCATTAGTATCATTGGTAACACCTGTGAAGGAAGTAAGGAAGTAATTTCTTTCCAATGTGACTGCTGTGCATAGAGCCTATTACAACACTGTGGTTGACCTCATTAATGAATCACTTAAGCTCGATCTACATGATGTAATCAAAATTACTGCGGTGCTTGACGTTACTTGACTTCCCCCACTGTCTCACCCACACAGTGGGTGTTCCACCATGACTGGCTTTGTGTTGTAAATGTAAATTAAATGTATTTACACCACGGCACCAATTGAAATGGATAACGTAATTGTTACACTTGGTTACGTAATGTACGCTCTGAGTTGCAAATGAATAAACGACCGCTGAAGATTTTACTGTGCTAGTGTGAGCTGAGAGTGAGACTGAACTCTTAATGGGTGTGTGTTCGAGAGAGAGAGAGAGAGAGAGAGAGAGAGAGAGAGAGAGAGAGAGTTTGCTCTATAACTATGTTTCTATGGACTGTGTCATCATGTACTACATTTTATGGGTATTAATTATTATAAAAATACAAATAAAAAACTCAATCATTTTTCTAAATAATGTAATAAATAATTTTTAAAAATCTAAGACATTCCATTAATTTGATTTCTTTTTTTAAGATGTAGTGAAAAAAGCCGATCTAGTGAGCTTGTAGATCGGCTATTTTCACTAGTTTGGGTCCCGGGGAGACGTCTAATCTCTCTTTTGGGTCTTGAGCTAAAAAGTTTGGGAACCACTGAGTCCGTGCAACAAGCAACATGACACGTTCATAGCTGCCTGGTAAAACTTTCCAAAAAAAATAGATCTGGTTATTTCCTACGTCTTGATGAGGCACATGAGAGACGTTTCCAGGTGGGTGTGTCTGTCAGTGTGCATCAGTAACATGGCAGACATTCAGAGAACTTAAGTTAAGTCCCACACATTGCGTGCTCTGCTGACAGGAACTCACAGAATGAAGACGGGTGCAGACTAGAGTAGACTCACGGCTTAAGAAATAATCCGCACTCACGGAAGACGCTTTTAACTTATTTAATTTAAAGGGATAGTTCACCCAGTAGTCACCCCATGGAGACTTGTATTCATGGATATTTTTTTGCTTTTGACGCATTCATAAGCCAATAATTTTATGACCAGCGGACCGGTAGGCAGCGGTTCCGGTAGGAGACACAAAGGAGACTCTTTGTGTCTCCTACCGGAACCTCTTCCTGCCGGTCATTAAATTATTGGCTTAGGAATGCGGTTCCAAATAAACCCTTATAGGTCTGTAACTCTGAGAGTGCAAATGGAACCAAACTCTCAGTTTGGTTCCATTCATACACTCTCAGAGTTACGGGGGTCCTTGAATCCAGTGGTGTAAAGTAACTAAGTACATTTACTCAAGTACTGTAGGCCTACTTAAGTACAATTTTGAGGTATTTCTACTCAAGTAAATTTGGAATTCCGGACTTCTACTCGTAACAGAGTACTTCTACATTGCGGTACTGATACTTTCACTTAAGTAAAATATTTTAGTACTTTTTCCCCCACTGTTTTATACACTCTCAGAGTTACGGGGGGGTCATTGAATAAAAGAAGTTTGAGAACCACTGCAATCCAAACGTTCACAGGAGAACACACACTGCAATACCGGACTCTGACCTCCAGGGGGTGCGGGGCCTTGATGTCCACGGCCACCGGCGTCCAGCTGGACGTGGAGTAGACGTCGGGCCTCCAGACCTCCTCGTAGTGTCCCAGCTGGTCCCTGGTGAACAGCGAGAAGATGTTCCCCCGCTCCTGGTCCCGCTGGTAGTAGAAGGACAGGCAGCCCGCCACGGGCACCGTGGTCATGGGCGAGGTCAGCTTGGCCACCTCCTGGAAGCGCTTGGCGTACACCGAGTCCACGTACATGTAATGACCTGTGGGGGGGAATTAAGTACATTTACACAGTGATGGAAGAAGCAGGCACTCGCATTTTTTTTACTTAAGTAAAAGTATCAATACCCTATTGTAGAAAATGGTCCGTTACAAGTACAAGTTCGGTTTTACAAATTTACTTGAGTGAAAGTACAAAAGTATTGGCATCAAAATGTACGTAAAGTACCAAGATTAAAATAACTCATTATGCAAAAAGTCCCATTTCAGTACATACATTCAGTTTTCAAAACAGTTTTTAAAACAGTTTAAAAATGAATGAAAATCCTTTGAAAATAGCCAATCTACAAGCTCAAAACGCGTCGCAAAGAGCGTCGCAAAGCGCGTCGCAAAGCGAGTGAGCTTGTAGATCGGCTTGTATTTTCAAATTGCCAAAGTATATATACTGTAGGTCTGAGGTAAAAAGTACGCAAAAGTACAATATTTGCCCTTGAGATATAGTGCAGTAGAAGTAAAATTATTGAAAATTGGAAGTACTCCAGCAAAGTAAAAATACCTCAAAATTGTATTTAAGTAAATGTACTTAGTTACTTTCCACCACTGCAATTGCTGTACTTACACGAAGACTTACAAATGACACCATTTCACCACTGGCAAAGGTCACAGGTTTGGATTTCCCACTGATTTGCCCATGAATTGCCAATGGCAGGAGCTTTGAAATACTCAAATGTTGCATCTTCTGTAAGTAAAATTTTGAGGTACATTTGCTTAATTTTTTGATACTTCTACTCCACTACATCTCAGAGGCAAATACTGTATTGCACTTTTTCCACTACAATCACGGGAAACATTTAGTTACGAGTCACTGTGTGTGCGTGCCCCACAAACAGCTTGCACATTTCTGTGCTGTCTCTTCTATTATTTGTAACCAAATATGGCAGCACATTGCTACTTATACGCCTGAGGGGTGTTTGTGTATTTGTCCGGGATTTGCTGACATTACTTTTTACAGCACCTTGTAAATGTGTTTCTCTGTACTTATGTGTACGCTCCTGTGTGGACATAAAATCATAAAACATGCGTGTGTGTGTGTGTGTGTGTGTGTGTGTGTGTGTGTGTGTGTGTGTGTGTGTGTGTGTGTGTGTGTGTGTGTGTGTGTGTGTGTGTGTGTGTGTGTGTGTGTGTGCGCGCACGTGTGCGTGCGAGTGCGCGCGCGCGCGTGTGTGTGTGTGTGTGTGTGTGTGTGTGTGTGTGTGTGTGTGTGTGTGTGTGTGTGTGTGTGTGTGTGTGTGTGTGTGTGTGTGTGTGTGTGTACCTCTCATGTTGCTCATGGTGTGGTCGTCAGGCAGACTGGACTGGGGGTCTCGTGCCAGACTGCCACCAACGTACCAGTTGACATTAGGGTTCCAGTCGTTGCTGTAGCCACACAGGTGATGCTCCTCGAAGTTACACTCTGAAACAACAACACAGAACATTCACCTGACATGATACTGACATGATACATGATATGGATACTGACCATATGATACTGACCATATGATACTGACCATATGATACTGAACATATGATACTGACATGACACTGGCATGATTTTAAATAGAATGCAGAGGATGGATTAACAGCGAGGTACGAGCTGCTCTCCATTCACGCAACGTCGCCTTCAGATCTGTGAATCTGGGGGACACCCGTGCGACACTCCTGAGAACCATCAGGAAAGCCAAGCGAGACTATATACACGACCAAGCTGGAGGCCCAGTTTGAGAGTGGGGATGTGAGGAGTACATGGCAGGGGCTGCGTGCTATTACAGACTACAGAGGGAGAGCTAGATCTGCAGAGAGTCTGCAGAGACCCTCTCTGCCTCCCTCCCTGGCGAGTTGAACAACTTCTACGCCCATTTTGAGTCCGGAAGCACAAAGCAGCCACTGCCTGCACCACCCTCTAACCATCTCGGAGGCTGACGTGCGCAGAGCCTTCTAGCGGGTGAATACCCGCAAAGCCGCCGGCCCGGATGTTATCCCAGGCCGCGTGCTCAAGCCATGCGCAGCCCAGCTGGCGGGAGTGTTCACAGACAACCTCTCCCTCTTCCAAGCTGTGGTCCCCTCCGGCTTTAAATCATCCATCGTGGTCCAGATTCCCAAGCACTGCAAGGTGGCGTGCCTCAATGACTGGAGACTGGTCGCTCTTACACCGATCCTCAGTAAGTGCTTTGAGAGACTGGTGAGAGACTAGTACTACATCTGCTCCGTGCTGCCTGCCACGGTGGACCCATGGCCTATCGTCAAAACAGATCAACTGACGATGCAGTTGCCTCGGCTGTACATTCTGCGCTCACCCACTTAGACAAGGGGAAGAACAGATGTGTACGGATGCTCATTGTGGACTACAGCTCTGCATTTAACACCATCATCCCAACCAGACTGGACGCAAAGCTCAAAGACGGTCTGCACTCGTCTGCACTCGACTCTAGACTTTCTGTCGGGCCGCCGTCAGGTGGTGAGAATGGGTAACATCACGTCGGACCCCCTGACCCTCAACACAGGAGCCCCTCAGGGCCGGGGGCTGAGCCCTCTCCTCTATTCCCTACATATGACTGTACAGCCACGCACAGCTCCAACGTCATAATCAAATTCATGACTGTTATTTATTTTGCACTTTAGTTACATTATTGTATTATGCAGATAGTATTGTAGTATTGTATTAGTCATATATTATGCACTTTATGCCTCTCCTCTCTCTCTATGAGATAACTATCTTTCTTTTAACTGCAATGATGAGCCTGCACAACAACTATTCACCCACCTTACTTGTAATGTGATGTGACAATAAAGATTGATTCTGATTCCTCAAAGAAACTAGGATAGCCTAGGATGCATCGTAAACTAGCATCAAGAATACGAGTAAAGTTAAGGGCTGGGGGTGAGGTGGAGTCCGATGAGAGTGAGTGCTATGGGGATAATAATAACAAAAATAGTAATAATAGCTCATATTTATATAGCACTTTTCTAAGTACCCAAAGTCACTTTACATAAAAGAAAAGGATGAGGTGGGGTCTGAAGAGGTGAGTGCTGCTCTGACTGCAACGGGGAGTTTATTCCACAGTTTGGGAGCCAGGAAAGAGAAACGTCTAGGATATGTGGAGTGTTGTCCAGGGTGTTTTAGGAAAGGCACGACAGTAACACGACATTCCTGTGTTAGCTGATATAAGTGAGCGGGAATGGTACTGTAGGTTGGATCATGCCTTGAAGATATGGAGGTGCCATGCATGCCCTTAGTTGCCTTGTACAGTACGCCAACATCAGTGTTTTTACTGGGTGCAGGCAGCAACCGGAAGCCAATGAAGGGAACGGAAAATGAAGACTTTGGGTGATTGAAGACCAGGCTTGCTGCAGAAATCTGGATCATTTGGAGGGGCCTCAGTGAGCATGTCGGGAGGCCAGTAAGGAGCGAGTTACATAGTCAAGCTTTGAGACGACTGAGGTCTGGATAAGGAGCTGGGCAGAATCCTGGGTGAGGAAGAGTCTGATCCCATTAGGTTCATTTACTTAATTGTACATTACTGCAATAACACATTGCTAACAGATCATATAACCTGTAATATAGGTGCTGTCGGGTGGAAATATCATACGTCCAAAATGGTTACTTTTCAGGATTCAAATTCAAATAGCAAAAATAGCCGATCTACAAGCTCAAAATGTGGCATGATAAGACACGTTTTGAGCTTGTAGATCTGCTATTTGTAATACTTTTTGTGACCCTATATGACGCAAAGATATATCATTTGTTGCTGTTGGGCATATTTATTTGGGGAATGGGGGTCCTTGGTGTGGAAAGGTTTGGGAACTCCTGAATATACAGTTGTTTGGGGAGTGGGGAGTGTTGCAGCCCACATCCTGCCTGAGTGGAGGGACTCCTCCCATACCAACTATCAACTAACCATCATCTCTGTGTATACTTGTGACCATGGCTCTGACCACATGGTCCCTCTGGGTAGGGAACATGGGGACCCCAACTTGCAACAATACATTACGAATAAACCACTTTAGAGCCATTTCCAAAATAGTGAAAATAGCTCAGCTACAAGCTCATTTCTGGGAGTGTGAATTTCTACATTTCAACGCAGTGATGCATTGGTAAAGAGGAGAAAATGGATTTAGTCATGTGCACCTTTTTTTAAGCAATTAGGCCTACTCAAGTATTCAAAAGAATATTTATAATACAGGGCAACTTTCACTTCACGTGACGGCGTTGAGTATTATTTTACAAGGAGTATGATACTATACTTAACCCATTCAAACCAGGAAAGCATCTGTGTCATTTTAGATTTTAGCATTGGCTATTAAAAAAAGCAGATATACAAGCTCGCAGCGCTGAGAGCTTGTACATCTGCTATTTTTGAACATTTTTGAAAAATCTTGAAAATGTGAGAACTATACATTTCGGCCATTTGAAAATAGCAGATCTACAAGCTTTTCAAAAGATTTGCATATATTTTATCATAATGAGTACATTTCTACTTTTGATACCTAAAAAGTACCTACTTTAAGTACATTTTGTACTTTTACTCAAGTTATTTTTGTTTTTTACTTGTAACAGAGTATTTCTAAATTGCAGTATTGACACTTTTACTTAAGTAAAAAATGTACTTTTTCCACCACTGCACTGATATGATGAAAATACACCCCTGCCCCCACGCCTCCGGCTGGAGGCCAAACAACCACCTCTGGTGAGATATACGCTTCAGAGCCAGAGGATTGTTGACACCCTGAGAGAGACGGAACCACTTGAACAAACACAGAAACCGCACACACACGCACGCGCTCACGCACACACGTGCACACACACACACACACACACACACACACACACACACACACACACACACACACACACACACACACACACACACACACACACACACACACACACACACACACACACACACACACACACACACTATTATACTTGTGAGGACATCGACATTTTAGGAGGGTGATTTTATCATTTTGGCCATTTTTAACCCCAACCCGAAAAATACCCAATCTACAAGCTCACAACGTGTCGCACCGCAGCTTGCAGATCTGCTATTTTTTGGTGTACGACACCCATGTATTAATCAGACGTGACCCCCACCTCAACCCCCTAACCTAACTTCTGTGTAAATGTCTAATCCTATAACCACAACCTGAACCTTTTCCTCATTGTAGGCCTATAACTTCCAAATTCTGTTTTTTTTTTACCATTTATTTTGTGTGTCCTCACAATGTTTAATTCTCAAATTTTACTATAGCCTACTTGTGGATCCATTACTATACATTTGGTCCTCACAAGAATAGCAATACAAGTACACACACACACACACACACACACACACACACACACACACACACACACACACACACACACACACACACACACACACACACACACACACACACACACACACACACACACACACACACACACACACACACACACAACTCCCTGCGATGGCTCTCTCTCTCTCTCCTCAGACCGGCCTCAGGAATGTTCTTTATCTGGAAAACTGTAATAAAGATGTCGCTTAAATTGAAAACACTCGCACAACCCAACAGCTGTGATCTCCTTTGTTCCCTATCAATGGAAGAAAAAAACACTTCCCTTCAACAGCTGAGCATCATGCAGGCATTACAAAGCATCTCAAAGGTGGCTAGAGTGGCCAAAAACCAGTGGTTTATTTTACCTCTGGGGCGGTATCTGCCAATGCTTTGTCAATGCAAATGCGTGGATTCATGGTCTTGTGGATTTTTTCCAAGAATCCACGCATTTGCATTGACAAAGCATTGGCAGATTCCGCCCTAGAGGTAAAATAAAAGTGCGGTGGGAGCGCGCCCTTAGGGCGCGCTCCCACCAAGAGTTGGCTGGCCGCTGTTTGCAGAATCTGCCAATGCATTGTCAATGCAAATGCGTTGATTCACGCAAGAGCAGATTTTTCCGCTAGTCGCGCAGACCTTGCGTTTATCTGCTCTCCGCGACTAAGCATAAAACTGCTGGAGGCAGGCGCTGATTTTCTCCCTCTGTCCAATCGGGTGAGTCGAAGGCGGACCGTCTCAAGACTCAGGAAGCAACATGGTGCTGGAGCTTTGGGAATGTGCTGCGTTTGTACGGTCGGGGAGGCTCCTGAAAGTGAGTGACAGGCGCGACACTCCCGTTTTTTAGAATCCGCTGGCTGCAAAAAACTGTGGCCGCGCACAACCTGCGTTTAACAGCGGTCAGCCAACTCTTGGTGGGAGCGCGCCCTTACAAGTAAAAGTCTGGTATTCAGAATTTACTTTAGTAAAAGTAAGATATTGGCATCAAAATATACTTAAAGTACCAAAAGTAAAAGTACTCATTATGCAGAATGTCCCATTTCAGGTTTTCAAAATGTATTAGAATATTTTGAAAATAGCAGATCTACAAGCTCACAAAGCATCACAATACTTCTCAAATACCTCAAAATTCTACTTAAGTACAGTACTGAAGTAAACTTACTCAGTTACTTTACACCACTGCCAAAAAAACGCACTCAATAAAGTCCAGTAGGTACTTCTACTTTATAAAAGTTAACAAGTGCAGCGTGACCCTGTCATGAGGATATTTTAAGCGATATTTACAACAATGGCCAACATATTTCTTTTCAAAGCGGACGGGGGAATGAGAACAGGTAGTAAACCAATATAATGACAGCACTCAAGTCAGAATGAACCGTCCAAAACATGAACAAACAAGGTCTTAAGACAGTGAACAACATTCACGCAGTTTGCAATAAAGACCTTATTTAGAGACTTTTAAACCCTTTCTTCTAACCACTTAAAACCCGTAGCCGTTCCGCTTCGCGTTTCCACTTCGCTCACATGTTCCGAAAGGCATGCTTGTTATTGGTGTTACGAATCTATCGTCTCTGTCGGGTGGAAACCTCATATGTCCAAAACTGTTACTTTTCAGGATTCAAATTCAAAAGCATCAAAGCTCGAGCTTGTGGATCTGCTACTTTTGTGTGACGCTGTAGTATGATCAATTAGGGCGTTAATTTAACCGACAGCAAACACCTGGCCAAAAATAAAGACAGACAGGACTTCATTTTCTTCAGCAGCACTCGTTTATCTTGTATCCTGTATAAGCTTGGGTCTCAAGCTGAAAACGTTTTGGAACCCCTGAAATACTGTACTGTATGTATATCGTTGCCATCAGGCAGAAACCTTGCATCTCCATATTTTTGTGTTTTTGTTTTTTTCGCCCTACTTTATCATACTACAGCGTCACGCAAAAGCATCAAAGGTCGCAGATCCGCAAGCTCGAAACGTGGTGCGAAGTGACGCGCTTTGATAGATCTGCTACTTTTGCTACTTTTTCATTTGAATCATGAAAGGTAGTTTTGAACATATGAGGTTCCTTCCCACCTGACAAAGACGATATAGTATATTATTACACAGCTTGGTTGAACGCTTGATTCTGATTGGTCAATCACTGAATTCAGCGGAGTGTTATTCTTATCTCTGGATAATGACCGATGTGCTCAACAACAGACCGCTGTCTAATCAAAGACTCAGAGCACCTGCTCATATCAACCTGCACTGCTTGATTTTATGCTGTATCCAACATGACAGCCATGTAAACAGACACACAATGTCATTTACAGCTAAACGTTGCTCTCAAGAATGTTTTTGAAAACATTTGAAGCGAGAAATAGACAATGCAGTAACCAAAAATGTATTCTATTTGATCAACTCTTCCTTGTTTTCCGAGCCGACCATGTCCGCCCAGCGCAACACTTACAGTATGTACAGTAATACTTTCATTGCCGTAAGCAAGGAAATACTTTGTTTTGTTGTGCCTAAGCACCCTGTCGGGATTTATTAATCAATAATGACCGGCTACCCATTAATTATCCCTTGCGTAATGGACTACACCCTAGCCTGAATTATACTTGGCTTCGCTTGTGGCTTGCCAGTGTCACCAACCAAAAATACAGTAGCAGACCTACATGCTTGTAAATGAGCTACTTTGGGTGTGCGACACCCACGCACAACTACATATAACCCAGGCTCATTTCCTTTGTATTACCAAGGGGTCCCCAGCTAAATTAGTTAATATAGCGTTACAAACATTTGTGTGTGCAAATCTTTGAATGTATGTATATTTTTTAAAGCGACATTCTTAACTCAACTCTTTGCTTCTGGGGGTCCCTCTGGCACAAAACATTTTCAGATGGGGGTCCGCGGTCAAATACATATCATTTTGGGTGGTCCTTGACATTAAAAGGTTTGAGAACCACTGCTGCTACCATCCAGATACAGGGCCGCTCCAGAACCACAGCCTCCGTGAGCCTGTTGGAAACATGGCTCCTCATTGGCCACGTGGTTAAAAGTCTGCAGAATCATGGCTCCTAATTGGCCACGTGGTTAAAAGCCTGCAGAAACATGGCTCCTCATTGGCCACGTGGTTAAAAGTCCTCCCGGACTGCGACCGCAACCTATTTAAGAATTATTTTCTCTTGTTACTACAGTAACACACAACATTACCTTCCCAAAGCAATGAGTTCATGTCCGTTTCAGTCTTAAAGACTGCAGGCTGGTTGAAAACCACCAGACCAAAGACACACACCCTAGCTGCCCCGGTGCTGACCAGTGGGGAAAGTAACTAAGTACACTTACTCAAGTACTGTACTTACTGTACGTTTTGAGGGGCTTTCCATTTTCCCATTCTACTCCACTACATCTCAGAAGCAAATGTTGTTCTTTTTACTCCACTACAATTATTTGAAAACCTTACTAGTTACTTTACTTTGTAGATTTAGATTTTGTAGTGGTTGATATAGCTCCTATAGGGAGTTTTGTGCCCTTATACGATCTGGGTCAATCGTGAGTTTTCACTGGCAACAATAATGTCATTCATGCATGTACTGTATTCGTCCAGTGTGGTAGATTGATATTTCCTTTCATGCAGGCACAGAAACGCTCCATGAACTGACTCTCAGCTGTAGTCTGTGCACAACTTTTAACTACATACACATATCAAGTACTGTATGTTTTTGAGGTAGTTTTACTTTACTTGAGCATTCCCAATTTCCACTCCACTACACATCAGAGGTACTTTTTACTCCAATACAATTATTGGAAAACTTTTGCAACTAGTTACTTTGCAGATTTAGATTATTCACTGCATAGCAAAGTCCTGAGTGCTCCTTTTGACTATCAAAGTGCAAGAATGGACCCTTTTCAGTTATAAACGAACACTCACACTTTACTGTTGCATAATGCATGATACAATGGCTGGCCTCACTGACCTATACAGTAGCCCGGGACGATGTGAACTTCAAAAATGGCAACGCTGTTTCCTGGCTCATCTTCAGGCCGGCCCTCCATCAGAATCTACAGCAGACACACGCAAATACAAATACAAATAAATGTGATTACTTAAAAAATGTTCCATAACATTTTAGTAGTGGTGGAATAAAGTAATACTTATACAAATAGTTTTTACTCAAGTAAAAGTAGCAATTGTGTCTCTGTCGGGTGGAAACCTCATATGTCCAAAACTATTACTTTCCAGGATTCAAATTCAAAAGCATCAAAAGTAGCAGATCTACAAGCTCGCACTGCGTTTCGAGTTTGTAGATCTGCTACTTTTGATGCTTTTGTGTGACGCTGTAGCATGATCAAGTAAGGCATTAAAAACACAAAAAGTTAAAACATGGAGATAAGAGGTTTCTGCCCAGCAGCGACGAATACCACAAGTAAACACTGCCTCCCTGTCCTGTCCAAGGTGTAAAGTAACAAAGTCCATTTACTCAAGTAGGCCTACACAATTTTGAGATATTTTTCACTTTACGGAAATCTCCAATTTCCAGTACTTTTACTTCTACTCCACTACATCTCAGAGGCCAATATTGAACTTTTACTCCACTACAATTATTTGAAAACTTTAGTTACTAGTTGTAGATTTTTATTATTATTCAAAAACATTATACACTATCAATCAACTCAATGCACAACCCCTTTGAAGTTCAAAGGGATCAATTAAGAGCTCCGGACTCTCCCCCCACAGACTTTTCAGTCCCTGCAAAGGGATGAATGTCAATATAAACAGTGGAATGTCAACATAAACAGTGGAACCAAAATACAGCCAGAGGGATGTGTCTTTCTGCAGGAAAACACACCTGCATAATTATATAGTGGCTGATAGCTGGAAAAAATGCTAAATAAATACATATATATATATTTTTTTAAATTTAAGCTCAAAGTTACCTAGTATGCCTTTAAGTAAACAATGTAAGTACTTTTTCCACCACTGGTCCTGTCCAGACAGAGTACTGTATATAGGCCAAACTTTGTTGCGCTGTCGTCTTTACACACCTGGTAGGGGTGGCTGGTATTGGCCAGGTCCATGCTGGCAATCAGCCAGCTGTCAGAGGCCTTGCCGGCGCTCCACAGCTTGTGGTCAAAGTTGTCTCCGTCGGGCCTGAGGTGGACCTGGATGGACCCGAAGCCGGTGATCTGGTAGACCAGCCTCAGACAGCTCCACTCCACGTGCTCCAGAGCGGGACTGACCAGAACCGCCCGGTCCTGGCCGTGTAAGGAGCCGGAGTCCGTTGTTATGAAGCGTCCTGAAGACAGAACCACATGGTCATATAGAGTACATAAGGGGTCTTCAACGTTTTCAGGCCAGGGACCCCCAAACTGATGGGGAGATGGAGCAGGGACACCCCTACCTCGTAGGGTGGGGGGGGGCTACAACATATTATTGTATAATGATGTATAAAAGTGTGTTTATATGTATAAACATACCATGTTATTGTGCATTCAATACTAAGCTATTAAAAATAATAGACAGATTCATATATTCATGCTTCTATTTTAAACATACATGTACACGGTACAGTGAGTAGGGTGGCTGTATTTATAAACATACCTTATTAACTGAACCGCTTAGAACCAACGTCAATACTATCAACAATCTGCCAATTGCACAATAATCATGTATACAAGCTATTCAAAATGGACAGAATCATGATTTATTTTAAACGTAAATGTGGAAAATGTATTACAAATATTTATTTTTATATTTACAATTTTGCAGACCCCCTGCAGTACCTCCGCGGACCCCCTGTTTAAGACCTCTGCAGTACATTGTTGGTGTATAGATCAATTATTTGTATACAAAAATTGAGACTGCGCGCTGGCATGCAAACTGCATGCCAACGCGCTAGTCTCAATTTTGCATGCCAGCAATTCCCAAAGCAGTTGTTTTGAGGAGCGTTTGTTTTGGTTCACTTGATGTTCCACATGGAACTGGGGGCAGGGTTATGAGGACAACTCGTTTGGACTTACATGAAAGAAAACTAATAGAGTGCAGTGTATATTTAAAGAAGGAGAGATCACAGTACAGTTCTTAGGGTTGTAAACAGGTTCTTCTTACAGAGCCCATTTTGTTCTTTGCAATTGTACTTGTCTAGTATGTTGAAATTGCACACACACGCACACACGCACGCACGCACAGACACACAGACTCTCACACAGACTCTCTTTAAGTCACCAGTCCGGCACGCAACAGGCGGTGCCTGTTGCGTGCCGGACTGGTGACTTAATTGGCGATCCAAATTCGATCCCAGCTCAGATCGCTACATTATATATACACCTTTATAAAAATCTAAAATAGCAAAAGCCTATTTACAAGCTCACAACGTTGAGTTGATTAGGCTGCAGTTAAACAGCCGTTGTTTTCCAACTTTTAACCAAATTCCCTATTTTGGGAAAGTGTTTTTTTCAGAAATAGCTGATTTACAAAATGTTTTAATAGGGCTTAACTGGTTCAGTAAAATCAAGTTTTATATTTACTGGCCACCCGCCACCTCTGTGGCTTTGCTGGGGTTCCTCTGCCACTCAGACAATGTTTCAAACAGTATTTGCAGAGAAGGGCAAGATGTTACAAGCAACAGAGCAGCTGTAAAGTGTTGTCATGACAGAGCTTTCCCTTGAGTGTGTGTGGGGATGGCTGATTTATCCTGTGTGCAGCGCTTAGATTGATGAACAACAGGTGTGTAGTCACACCCAACTCTATTAGACACGGGGGTCTGACAGCTTAAATCATCCCACTTCCAAACTTCAGTAGGCTCTATGAAATTGGGCCTCTCCATACTTCCTTCACAGCCGGTGTTACCAATGATCAGGGCTGGATTACCACCTCTCAGTGCCCCTGGGCACTGGAACTGCAATGGCCCCCCCCTCATGCGCCCGCGCACACACGATTCGCGCAGGATTCGTGCGAGATTTTTTTTTACATTTGACATCATTTTTTTATTTCATTCGTATTAGATAACTGCAAGATGGGGATTTTTTTTGTGGATTCTTTTTTTTTGCCCCCTGATGCCCAGGTGCCCCTGGGCACGTGCCCAAAGTGCCCATTTGGTAGATCCGGCCCTGCCAATGATACTAATGAAGGCTCCGTTCCATTCTGGTCAAACAGAGTCAGGGTGCTGATATTGTGCATGTTGGCTCACTGGAAACACTCTGCTTCACCAGAGGGTCTTAGAGTGTAGACCAGGTACCCTCATGGTTCCTTGGGGGGGTTCCGGACCCTTACGGGTTCCGGGTCCATTTGGTTCCATTTGTACACTCTCAGAGTTATGGGGGTCCTTAAAAGTTTGAGAACCACTGTGCTACACTAAATGGAACAGAGCCTTCATTAGAATCATTGGTAAAACCTGTGAAGGAAGTAAGGAAGAGGCCCAATTTCTTTCCAATATGGCTGCTGTGCATAGAGCCTATTGTTCTCTCTGGCAGGCCGAAGGCGCGGCCGTTGGCCACTGGCCAAGACTATGTTGTGCACCCCGTCCGTCCGTGGGTCCGTCCGTCCGTCCGTCCGTCCGTCTGTGAGCAGCTAATCTCCGGCACCGTTGGCCCAATCAACGTGAAGCTGTGCACACACACTCCCTGGATGCCAGAGCAGAACCTCTGCCCCAAATCTTTCACATGGGCCTGTTATAGCGCCACCAAGAGGCTGATTTTTGCAACAACAAAAAAAGTATTATTCCTACAGATTTTGTTTGCAGGAGTGGCAAGTTTTTAACAAAATGCCTCAAATCATGAACGAAGTGTCCGATTGCCGTGAAACTCTGCACGCACATTCCCACATGGGCGAGGAAGAAATTCCACCCTTTTCACATTGGCCTTCTATAGCGCCACCAGTATTTTTTGCAATGTTTTGTATATTACTCCTACAGAGACTGACATAATTTATAATATGGGTCAAAAGATCTGTAATACGTAGTCTAGGACTCTCCAAAATTGGGATTGGCATAGACCAAAAACCTGCCATGGGTCGGGCAGTTAGCCCTGACGGCTTTATGTGACAAGTTGGAAATGGGAATGTTTTGGAGGAACGTGTATGCGTGGGGACATTAGGGACTATGTCCCTCTGCTCTGGGTCTGCTAATGCTCTCAAAACAGCAAGGTTAGTAAAGCTAAAATGATGACAAAACAAGCTGTGACTAAGGCTACCAATCACCTTTAACTTACAAACCCCCTTAAAACATGCTGTGTCAGCGTCTGTGTCTGTTAGTTGACCCTAACGTGTGTGTGTGTGTGTGTGTGTGTGTGTGTGTGTGTGTGTGTGTGTGTGTGTGTGTGTGTGTGTGTGTGTGTGCGTGTGTGATTGAATGCGTGCATGTGTGCGTGTGTGTGTGTGTGTGTGTGTGTGTGTGTGTGTGTGTGTGTGTGTGTCTGTGTGTGTGTGTGTGTGTGTGTGTGTGTGTGTGTGTGTGTGTGTGTGTGTGTGTGTGTGTGTGTGTGTGTGTGTGTGTGTGTTGTCTGACAAAGAACAGAGGATCTACAGATATATTAGCTGACTGTCATCCACCACAGGCTGACTAATATCTTCCACACAGCTGTTAAAAGGATGACTCAACCCAACAGAATAGAAGAGACCCAAAATAGCGTCCTGTTTTACAATTTACAATTAACAAGTGTGAGACCCGAATGAGCAGAGTAATCATGCACTCTAGTCAACAAGCAGCCAGGCAAATAGTCACATAAGTAGAGTGCAGAGAGAACTATGTAGTGCCTCAAAGAAACTAAACTAAACAAAAAACTAGGATCCCAGGTAAACAATGAACCTAGTATCGGTCTAAACAACATGCTATCTGAATGACATGCTGTACATTTGTGGTCAAATCTAAGTAACAAAACACGAGAACATGTAACTAAGATATATCTGCACACTATAGTCTAACAAAAGAAGGAGAGATAAGTGCTACGGGGTGAGGTAGAGTCTAAAGAGGAAAGTCTAAAGAGATGAGTGCTAGGGGGTGAGGTGGAGTCTGAATAGGTGAGTGCTAGGGGGTGAGGTGGAGTCAGAGGAGGTGAGTGCTAGGGGGTGAGGTGGAGTCTGAAGATGTGAGTACTAGGAGGTGAGGCAGAGTCTGAAGATAATGATAATGAATTTATTTGTATAGAGCTTTTTGAAACAACGATACAAAGTGCTTTACAGAACAAGTTAACACATTGAGTGCCAAAAACGGTCCGGACCGTTTTTGAGAAGCTATGCGTTATGTGCCATAAACGGTCCGGACTGTTTTTGGTCAATTCTTTTTATTTTATATATTTTTCCCATGTGGGGCGCTCTAACGAAACTTTGGGATCATCCAAGGAGTCTCTAAGAAGGAGAGGCCGGATGTGGATCCATGTCAAAAATGCTTCCGGTCGTCGGCTCCAATGTTAACACCTTGACTAAAAGCTTAATATCTCCATTTCTTTTTAACATGGTGGAAATGAGCCGTTTTCGATCGGCGATCACTCTGCAATGGAGGATCGCGTTAGAAATATTATTGTTCCAGGCGTTAGTCGGGACCCTCCGCCGTCTCGCACACAGGCTTTGTTTACATGCGCTCCTCGTCGGGGCTTCTACAGCACGAAACATATCAACGTAAGTGGATGGAAGATATGCTGGCACTAGATGTACCCTATTTTAATAAACCTCTGGCACACGATGTGTTGTTAAGAACGGCAAACAAAGCAAAAACACTTGACATAGAGGTATGTCTTCAGAAGTGATTCAAACGAAGGCACTGATGTTGCTAACTTTAACTCCTCCTTTTCCAGAGCCTAGGTGCCTATACAGCAAAAACCTGATCTTTCGGGGTTTTGCTACAGACTACAGTGGAAAATTGTGAGTCTGCAATTCTGACCGCACTGGGGGGTTTATTCCACAGCTTGGGAGCCAGGAGAGAGAAAAGTCTAGAGGACATGTGGAGCGTAGTAGTCCAGGGTGTTTTAGGGAAGGCTCGTACAGCATTCCTGTGTTAGCTGATCTAAGTGAGCGGGACGGTTTTATAGGGTTGGATCATGTCTTGAAGGTATGGAGGGGCCATGCCTTTGGTTGCCTTGTAGGCCAACATCAGTGCTGTGTACTGGTGCAGGCAGAAACCAGGAGCCAATGAAGCGAACGGGAAAGGGGGGAGACATGTGTAAAGTGTTTTTTACTGTCAGTAGCTGTAACATATAGGAAGGAAAAACATATAAAGAAAGAGACAGACCAGCTACTTGTTACGTAAGCCTTGTTTTACATAAACACTTCCTACTCTCTACATGGCAAAATCATCAATGTTAATTTAAGAGTGTACAAATGTAACCAAATGGACCCATACTGTATGGGTACATTTGGTTACATTTGTACACATGTGACCCCAAACTAGCGGTAGATGTACATTAAAATGTGGTGATAATTTAACTCTTGAGAGTGATAAAATTGATCTTACAGAGAAAATTCTAACTGGATTTGACTGTGTGCAAACATCCCACTATTAGTTTTAACACAGCAACTATTAGTGTGAATTACAGTAATTCATTTCTGGGCGATGGGGGCGTGCAATGATTTATATAACAGTTCTATTGAATAATGAGAATATGTGTGGTTTTATCAAGCTTTGACCCACTAGATTACTGTACTTTCCACATCCAAACATTTCACTATTACACTATTAGTGAGGTAGAAGGTAGGAGAATATGGGAGAAGAGAATATAGGAGAAGAGAATACAGGAGAAGCGAAGAGAAGAGAAGAGAAGAGAAGAGAAGAGAAGCGAAGAGAAGAGAAGAGAAGAGAAGAGAAG
>NC_137608.1:8222772-8390272 GCF_963280865.1 Gymnoscopelus braueri
CAACACACTGTCCCAAGTCAGAGCAGGATGTTTTCAAACCTGAGATAAAAGCCACACACCATACGGTACTTGTTAGTTGTTCAATCAACAGTCAACCTGTGTGTGTGTGTGTGTGTGTGTGTGTGTGTGTGTGTGTGTGTGTGTGTGTGTGTGTGTGTGTGTGTGTGTGTGTGTGTGTGCGTGCGTGCGTGCGTGCGTGCGTGCGTGCGTGCGTGCGTGCGTAAGTGTGTGTTGCCAAGCAAAGAGTGAACACGGACATTGTGCACTCATGACCTGCTTATACTATTTTACATCTATAGTAAAGGTTTTCTGTTGTATGCCCAGATAGCTGCTGTTCAAATAATTTGGTTCCCTTCTGATTTACTTACATGGCCTCTGAGGCCTGTTAATTGCGTCACCATGAGGCAGATTTGAAAAAAAAGAAAATAGTAATAATAATTGGGACAGAGGTTCTCCCTGGGCCTACTGGAAGTGTGTGTGCAAGGTTTAATGCCGATCAGTCCAGTGGTGTCTGAAATGAGCTGTTCAGAGATGGATGTACCAATGCAACCGCGTGGCTTCTATGTGGATCTCTGCAGTCATATTGGTGATGTCATATTGGTGATGTCATAGGGAATAGATGTCATATTGATGACATCAGAGTGTAGACAAATCACTCAAAAAAGGACGGCCTGCGCTCATCATCATTTCTAGGCTTGCACTGCAACAGTTTATGTTGTGTGTGGTGTCAGACCTCAGCTCCTGGTCAGCCTACATAAGGTCTGAATTGTCTTTAGACTTTCACTTCATTTCATTGTAGGTATTTTCCTGAGAGAGGCAAAGATTGAGACAGAAGAGGGAGAGACAGAGAACAACAGGGAGATTGTCCGACCCCCAGAGAGGAACCTAAAACTCTCATCCCCATCACAGTCCATTTATTATCAGCATTTGATGATGGAAGGAAGGAGTGAGTCCCAATATTTCCAGACTCAGGTCTCCTGTTCTGAGCGTCCATATGCCTATGTCTTCACCTTCCCTCATGAACACATGAAGAGGAGCCACAACGACCTCTACTGCCAAACGCTGAGGAATGAACAGATCCCCTCAGCAGCCTGTCAGCAAATCAACAGCACTGTAACCAGCCCAAAACAAGAAGACACAGATGAACCAAAATATGACAGTCATCAACAGTTTACCAAGAATGTAGCTCAGGCGGGAGAAGTAGAGACACATCAGCTGAGTTACACAAGAAAGAAAATACACATCTGCAAAGAGTGTGAAAAGAGTTTCAGTGTGTCGAATAGTCTTAAGACACATATGCGTCTCCACACTGGAGAAAAACCATACCACTGTAAAGAATGTGACAAGAGTTTCAATGCGTCAGGTACTCTGCAGACACACCTGCGTACACACACTGGTGAAAAACCTTTCCACTGTCAACAGTGTGACAAGAGTTTCAGGCAGTTAGGTCACTTAAAGACCCACCAGCGCATCCACACTGGAGAAACACCTTTCTGTTGTAAGCAGTGTGACAAGAGTTTCTCTGTGTCAAGTAATCTTAAGAGACACCTGCGTTTCCACCTGCGTACACACACTGGAGAAAAACCACACCACTGTAAACAGTGTAAGAAGCGTTTCAACATGTCAAGTAACCTGAGGAAACACCAGCGTATTCACACTGCAGTAAAACCTTTCCACTGTCAACGTGTGAAGCGACCTGAAGAGACACCAGTGTATCCAGACTTCAGAAAAACATTTCCAGTCTTTCTTATTTGAGTTCTGAGTGGTTACAGCTCATGTATTTAACACAACACGCTGGGGTCCGTTTTGTATATATATATTATTTTTTTGGGTGGCCCACCGGCCTGTCTTGGTGGCCTGGTCGGCCTGGAATGGCGCGGCCGTTCTGGAATTGTCCCAAATTTCCCAGTGGCCAGCACATCCCTGTCAGTTGTTCATATGTTGGATGGGTGTGCCATGGTTCATTTTGTATAAATCAATCAATGTTAAATGGGTCGTTGAACACCATTAAAGGTATGAGCCAAAGGGTCATTTGTGTGTAACATGCCCAATTATACTCCCATCACTACATCTCTGTGACGCTGGCAGTGCCTCAGCATCGCTGGGCGGCGGCAGCGTCTCGGCGTTGCTGGGCGGCGCTGCGTCTCGTTGTCGCTGGGCGACATGCTGATGACATCAGCGATCTCCATATATGGGCATGAATGGGACAAGGACTGACAGATACAGAGATACGGTTGTCCATAGCCACAGACCCGACCTCTATGCCCATATATCATGTGGAAATATGAACCGACCGACTTCAAACTCGGCGTGCGCAGCTGCAAGGATTCGAAGTAGTGCCGTCGAGTAGTTTGGTTATCCAGTCGTCCAGAACCGATCCAACCAATATGCCATATATGGGCATCTACTGATGACATCAGGGATCTCCATATATGGACATACATGCGACGTAGGTGTGAGGGCCGCATAACGGCCCAAATCTACATGTGAGGGCCGCGTACGCGTGTAGTGGCCCGAACCTTTAGTATTATATAAAAGATCAAACTTGTGAGTTGAAAAAACTTGAATCGGTTTTCGATTCTCTGGATCCGTAAGCCCCTCCCAATTGCAGCTTGGCACGTTCCATCAAGGGGTCATCTGAAGCTCATACCAAGGACCATTTGATCTATCGCTCCCCGAGTTATGACCCAGACAGAGATTCTGTATGCAGACACTTTTCTTGCAGACATAGACTTATAGTCAGGGGTGTACTGGAGGTGGGGCGAGGTGGAGTGCCACTCCACTAGTTGTGGAGCGCCCGCAAATGCATGGACATGCACGTGCGTACCCATGCATGTCAACCTCGCGTATTAATCAAAAACAACCATTCATTTCACACCTCTTACAAAAGATTACAAAAGCTGCCGAGTGTCAACAGCGTGAATTAACATAGGAAAAACCCTGGCTGGATGCATATCAATGGTCCATTGTGTGACCTGTACTGTAGGTGTAGGCATAGCCTACTGTCAGATGTTTTGAAGTAGTCCAAAGAGAACGTTTGGATAACAGTGGCTGATGGATTAATGAACTAAATTACAGGAGTCTGCAAGGTAAATGCATATGACAACACTAAAGTATCCCCATTATGTAAGTAAATAGAATACAATTCTCTATTGTGGGTTAATAAATAGGCCTACATATTTAAGAGGTTATTTCTATCGGCGATCACTCGCTCCAGTGATTAAAAGATCCACAGTACACCACTGCTTATAGTATGATGATATTCAACTGCCAGTGCCAACCATTATGATTCCATTAATTGGACAACATGAGACATGCGGTTCAATCCCACCCTGACTGACTAGTTTATTTTCACCTGGAAGTTTAGGTTTAATCCCCTCCAGTGTACTCAGGACTCAGGAGGCATAGTCAAACTGAACCTGGATTAAAACAGACATTGATATTTTCAAGATCTGCTTATTAAAATGTTGTATTGCACCTGGATAATATCTGTGACCCACTCAGTCACAGCCCACACATTTTATACATGCTTTTGCCAGCCATCAAAGTGTCTTGTAATAAAATACTGAGCACAGCAGTGGTAAAAGGGTACCCCCTAGTGACCAATGGAGGAATATGAAGCTGACTACATGCTGTCTCTATGCATGTTATATTCACTGCTTGGTATTTCTTGGTAATGAAATATTTTAATTTTGTATTGTTTGTTTATTTTGTTTGTTTGCTGATTTTAGTATTTAAGCTACTTAAAATGTGTAATATATGTTTGTCTGTATTGTTGACTGTTGATTTACAATCTGGAAATAATTTGTGAAAAAGAAAATAAATCAAACAAATCCACCAACTGGTGCAAACTGTCTCTTTTTGACCCAGAAGTCAATGATGTATTGGGACAAGCCTACCGATCATTTCCATCCTGCTAACCAGAAGCAGCAGTTTGCAGGAGGCTGTGGTGGCTCAGCAGGATGAGTGAGCAGTCTCCTCCTCTGAGAGCGTGGTTGAGGCCACCAGAGAGGCGGTTGCAGCTACCGTGGTGCCGGTGGCAGCTGTGACTGGCGCTGTAGCAGGCGGATGGTCACCAATGAAGTTAAAGGAGTAGTTCACCCAAGAAATTAGTTTATTTCTATCGTTTAACTACCCGGTGTTGTCTTTAACTCTCACAGAGTTTTAATTAGTACAACATTCCATAACGTTGAATCCAGAATCCAAAAACGAAGAAAGAACTTGGAATGGAACACAAGGAACTTGAATGGAACTTGAATGGAATCAATCAAAGACTCCACGTAACGACAGCAAAATGATATCAGAAATCCGTCCATAAAGTCCAGAACATCGCTCATATTATCATTTAGATTCTGCTTCTATTCATTTAGATTCCACTCTGGTGCATATGAGTAAGCTCCGGTTGAACCCTATGGGCATGCCCATGCGCGTTCTTCGCTTGTGCATGAGGTGTTGTCTTTGACTCTGCACGAGGAAAAGACAACATTGGGTAGGTAAACGATAGAAATAAAGTCATTTCTTGGGTGAACTACTCCTTTAAGGCTGTGGCAGGTCAGGTTGCTACAGAGACAGAGGACCGGTCAATGGAGACAGTAGTCGCTAAAGCTGCTGAGCCATCAGAGACATCAGAGGAAGATGCTGACCTTGAAGCATCAGAGACAGGTATTAAACCGGAGAGAAATAGGTGCAGCTATAGAGCTGCAGGCCCAGAGAGCTGGTGTTTCAAGTGTCATGGCGTTGCTGCAGAGCCATAAACTACGACGAGGTCGTCCACAGAGCGCATATCTCCACCAGACCGCGTGGCCTACACAGGGCTGTATAAGTCACGGGGAACAGGATCCGAGGAAGCTGCCTCAGAGTGAAACATCAGGGTGAACAGGAGGATGAACAGGAGGATCCTCCCGTTAACCCTCCCGTTGACATTATCTCCATGCCAAAATTGCAGAAGTAGCTTTTATCCCAAAGTGCTGAAAAACCACCTTTGCACCTGACAGAACATGAAGACCAGGAAAGTGTGTAAGTAGGTGCTAAGGGGCAAATACCATTTCTACGACGTTTTCGCATTTGTGGCACCCCCATTTTCAGAAGTGAGAGGAAGAGGTGTGCCGTATATGTCTGTTGACGTCAGGTTGCCTTGGTTACCTTTATATTTCTGCCAGTCCGGAGCTGTGTGGAGCTCCATGGGCAAGGATGACGCCATTTGATGGCGCAAGATACCGAGGCTTAAAGGACCGCTGGACACAAGGTCAGATCATTTCCCCGTTTGTGTTAGGTACAAGATGGCAGTAACAATGTTGACCAAGGCAGATGAAAGAAAGAAAATGAAAACTGATGAAAAGTCTGTTCGTGTGTCCATCTTTATGGAGGAGGAAACACTGCAGGACGGAACACTGCAGGACAAAACACTTCAGAATGAAACACCTCAGGACAAAACATATCAGGCTGAACAGGAGGATGAACAGGAGGATGAGGATGAAGACTCTGCTAACGAGACACACAGACCAGACGGCCATGAAGTTCCTCCCGTTGACTTTGAACTATCTCCATGCCAAAATTGCGGAAGGAGCTTTTATCCCAAAGTGCTGAAAAACCACCTTCGCATCTGTCAGAACATGAAGACCAGGAAAGTATTTGACACCAGTAAATGGAGAGCCGTTGAGGGCACAGATCTCGCACTCAAACCCAGCAAATCAAAGCCACCAGAAGAATTCCCCAAGAAGCACTGGAAAGAAACACATGACGAGTTCATCGCCAACATCCGTAATGAGAGAAAGCTGGCAATTCAGGCTCAGGCCGAGCCTCCTCCCAGTCAAGATACAAGATCATATTTCATGAAGTGTCCATCTTGTCCATTGAGAAAGTTTGTTAGTAGGAGCGCATCCAACATTCACATCAGGTCCTGCGGGGAGAAGGATACTCGCATGCCCAGCAAGGGCAAGCTGGGAGACATAAATAAACCTGCACTCTTAGCAAGCAAGCTTCCTACTCCAGTCAAGAAGTCCCCCACTATGTCCATTACTCCCTCATCCCCTTCTCGTTTACCTCAGAAGGCTGGCTCTGGACAGTCCACTGGAAGCCCATCTAAGACCTACTCTTCTGCGGCGATAGTAAAGACCCCTGCCTTCTCAAGCCCACAAGCCCTCCGTCAGGTAATGAGAGCTGGCCTTGGCCCAGTGAGGAGCACTCCGCCTTCATTGGGACCCAAGAAGAGGAATGTCTACAACCTGGACAACTACAATGTCTCTAGGGAAGATGCCAACAGCGTGAGTGAAGTGGACAATGGCGGAACGAGTGGTGGAATGAAAGGCAGGTACTGCTATTCGTGTGGGAATAAGTACCCTGTAGAGTCTGCGAAGTTCTGCTGCGACTGTGGGACCAAGAGAATGTGCGGAGGAAGACATTGAAAATGATGAATATTGATGAAAAGTCTGTTTGTGTCCATCTATATGGAGGATAACTTTGAGGATGAAACAGCACGGGATGAGAACTCGTTACCATCTAGTATCGGATCATTTTACCGACTATGTTTCTGGGAGTGATAAGAACTCTGCTGAATATATTCCCCCAGGGGGAGGTGCAACTCGCAGTCTGGACGAAACTAACAAGGTCATGGAAAGTCAAAGAACATCACTCATATTGACTCAACGTCGTCAGTACGAAGCTAATACCCAAATCAAGGTTCTAAAGAACACTTTTGAGTGGCAAGTTAATCAGAGCACTATGGGAGAGGCTTGAGACACGTACCTTGAAAGCGACATTATCACAACTGTGGCAGCAAACGGGTGGTGAGTTGGAACGGATTTGACCATCTGTCAGACGTTTGGCGTGACGGGACACCCCGTGACGGCACATATTGATCCCCCCCCCAGTTTTTTTAGGTAGTTCTAGACAATGATTGACCAGAAACTGCTTATCACAAACAAAAACAGCACAGAAACAAACAGGTTGGTGGCTCTGCAGGCCCAGCAGCTGGCCCAGGCCGATGACCAGCTTGTCCACCATCGAGTTCCAGAGAGAGGCGCTGGAGAAGAATTTGACGAGGATGAGCTGCTGGATAAGTTGGAACAAGAACCTGCTGGTTCCTGCTCCCCAAAGTGCCAACTTCTTTACCTTCCAGACCTGCAAAGAACAGATTCTCTTGGCCCATCAGAACGAACTGACAACCTCAGCTATTAACCTCTAATTTCTTCTTCCTCCAACAATAAATTATCTCTGAGAATAGATCGCTACCACAAATAAAGGTGAGGGGGAAGTAATATTTTCTCCCCGGTTTGTGTGCACGTGTGTGTATAGTATGTGAGTCTGTATACGTGGGTCCAGAGCTAATCTTGCAGACCACTGGACCTGTCAGACACTCCCCTTTCAACCTGTGAATGACAACTACGTAATTTCATTATTTTTTGTGCGTGCATTACCTCTGTTTACCCTTCCTTTAGAGTAGACCTTCAAGGATTGACCCATGGTGACATCATTCAATCAACCTTGTTCACGTCTTCAACACCATTCAGTGCCACAAGATGATCAATGACTCAACCACCTCAACATCCCACCAATCCTCATCCACTGGAGTCACAACTGCCTTAGCCCCCCCCCCCCATTGGGCAGTATTGTATTGTCAGAGAGCCCTAGAAGAAATACATTTGGGGGCGTTTGTGTTCTTATTTTTTGAACAGCTAGTGAAGATAATGTTATACTCCGTAGTATGACGGTACCATCAACGCGTTCGGATGCATCGTGTTGGCTTGTGGATGTGTTCTTTTCGGCGAGCAACACCGTCACTGCTGTCAGCAGGTAGTGTTTGCCCACTCTGGTCTAAAGTGTTGACTCTAAACTACCACGCTACTGCTTGTTGTGTTAGACGGTTGGAACATAAGTGGGATTTACAGAGTCATGCTATCTATGTACTGAGCATCCAAAGTGTTGCCCCTCTGTTGGTGACAGCGGATCTTATGTACAAGAAAAGATGGCCAGTGTGTCACATGATCTCATGGATGTTTTTGTTGAAGTTCAAGTTGAAACTCTGCATGCATAAAGATAAGGGAGTTCTATCCATGCCAAACAGAGAGGGAGAGGCAGCATAGTTCCTTGTGAACCATGAATTAAGTCACATCTATTGTCCTCATGACAGCCTTGTAGCCTACAGTACATTTTGTGATGTATAGGCTATTTTATATCAACCCATCCACCAATGACAGGCTACATGCCTACATCTTCTGTAGCTGTCTGTGGTTGCGCATAGGCCTTGTGAGAGGAGACCGAGACTGACAGACAGACAGACAGACAGACAGGAGGGGGGGGGTCATTGTGACTGGCTAGACATGGATTCATGAACTGCAGATCACTTAAGCACAGTCCATAATGCTGATCTGTATTTTGCACTAGAACAATGAATAAGAATGCTTGTTAAAATCTTGTTTGGTACTGTACCTTCACCAAGTGATTACCTTTTGACTGCTGTTTGTGATCAATAAGGACACCAAAGTAGTGTTTGAAGTTCCATTTACTAATTGTAGCTGTTTTATATTATATAATAATGATACTAATAATACATGTTTACTATTAAAGTCTATACAATTCTAGTTATAATCAACAGGCTTTCTCTTCTTTTTTTGCTCCCTGGGAAATAGGCTAATAATCACATTCTAACAGTCCATCTAACTGTCTGTTATTTGGCATTGACAATAATAAACAGAATGTATATATAGTTTGGTAATAAACATACACAATGTATGCCAAGTAGGCTATGCTAATTGGGTTAGGGACCTGGTTATTGGATATATAATATTTTTTTTGTGCAAATTAATTCCGAACAGTGTCACGCAAAAGTTGTGAAAATAGCAGTTAAATACAGTTATATACAACTTGTAGAAGTTGTAAACACTTGCTATGTTTGTAATTTTAGCAATTTATTTGAAAGTGAAAGTATTTTATTTTTTCCATTTCCTGAAAAGTAGCAGGTTGGACATACTGTACATGGTTTCCATCCACCAAGTAACAGGAGTCGATCCTGTTACTTTCAATTGAGGAACTAAATTAAGTCATTCCTGTCAGCCCCTGACCTCATGAAGGTCATGCTTTTATCTCATCGAGCCTTCCTGGCCTCAGCAATAAAGTCACATCACGCCTGGTTGTGAAAGTTGTAATTTTAAAGTTATTATCGTTTTCTGATTTTGCTCTGTTTGCTGGTTTACTTTACTCTACTCTGTACTGCACATTGCAGCTTTGTTTTGGAAAGCGCTAAACAAATGAATTCATTATCCCTCAGTGACAATATCTTGGATGCTCTCTGTACAATAAACTCAGTTTTGAGTTTTCAACACTTCTATCCGATACTTCTACGATCCCAGCAAAGACAGCATGTTATCTGTGAACTGTTTGTTAACCCCCACCTTGTTACTCTAAGAAAGCATAATTTCACCCATAGACTGTAAAAATGAATGGACAAAGTGACGCAATTGGTTCCTACAGACAGTAAATGAAGCCGATTTTTCAGCTATTTGAAATCCGCCATCTTTAATATATACAAAAAAGCAACCGGCAATAGGAACCGGAAATCAATCCCTAAATGAATGCTATTGGTTGGGTAGCTTGTCAATCAAATCATCCCGCCCCTCCTAGAGCATACCCTACTTTGTCGTCAATTTTAAAATAAATGGGACCATAATTTACCAAAACGCATCTCATGATGATTGAAAGAAGACTTTAAACTAGCGACTGGAAGTCTTCTGCCCTCACCACACGTGAGTGTATGTGGCTATGCAGCGAGCTAAACATTATTCCACAAAGCACTGAAGACAGGAGCTGGCTTGACAGGTCTTTAATAGAAACTGTGAAACTTCCAAGCACAAGAAAAAACATGTGTAAATTTCACATAGAATTGTTTGCATTAATCTATCATCAACCAATGAATAAAGGTAAACTAATAAAATAACATTAATTATCACTGTAGCATATCTAGCAATAACACACAGGAAAGGACTAAACAAGTAGGTATACTAGGCAAGTATGCACAAACACAAGTAAACATACAGGTAAGTATAAAAAGGTGCTAAGCATGTACTGAAATGCAACAAAATCACATACTATCAAGCAGAAATAAACAAACAAAAGCACAGTCCTCCAAATACACCACATCAACTAAGCAGAAGGTTTACAATGTGTTCAGAAAGGCTGTACTTCCAAACTTTGCTTCTTAAGAGCACAAACAAAAAGCATGACTGTGTTGAATGAACTGCCTTCTTACACTGAGGTTCAAACCCTGCCAGCTGCTAGTAATCACTGATTGCCGATAGCCAACACCTGAAGCAATCAAAGCTTAACTTAATGAACAGAAACATCAAAGCATTGACCTGCCCCTAGAGGGCACATTAACCTGCTCCAGGGCACATTAACCTGCTCCTAGAGGGCACTTAACACTGAGGGAATATCAGAATACTAAGTCCTTGTACTGGGGGCAGAATAGGAAGCATATAGTATTTATGACAATGTTTATTAAGGTAAGAAAATCAAGTCTAAAGTTCGTCAAAAACCGCTTGCATTGAAAAAAAAAATCTTTCTGACACCAGCAGGGGTAAAACAGCGAAACTACAGCCATTCATATGAACTGTCACTTGAACTCACTTCCTTATTAGACTCAATGCACAACTCTCAAGCTGGCCCCTTGATTTTAACCCATGCTGTTGCACTGTTCCCCATGCTTTTTCAGCATATTGACCGTCTACAACAAAAAATTACTTATGCATCACACAGGCCTGCTGCATCCAAAAGCTCTCAGTCTCAAATGTTTATATACTAGACTGGCATCTCTCTCTCTCTCTCTCTCTCTCTCTCTCTCTCTCTCTCTCTCTCTCTCTCTCTCTCTCTCTCTCTCTCTCTCTCTCTCTCTCTCTCTCTCTCTCTCTCTCTCTCTCTCTCTCTCTCTCTCTCTCTCTCTCTCTCTCTCTCTCTCTCTCTCTCTCTCTCTCTCTCTCTCTCTCTCTCTCTCTCTCTCTCTCTCTCTCTCTCTCTCTCTCTCTCTCTCTCTCTCTCTCTCTCACCCCTGTATATCAGGAACGGAAGGTGTAGGACCCCATGCAAGAACTCAAACACCAAACACAAGAGATGAGGTTCACAATTAACAAAGACTTGAACAAAACAGTAAACACAACCACACACTGTATACTGTACATACACTACAACAGTACAACACTCGAACACTGAGACTCTAAATAACTAACAAACAGAACCAGAAACACTACAAACTTATGACCAAACACTGTCAGCACAAAAGAACACAGTCTTTATAGTCTCAAGAGCTCGTCACTCAATGAGGCTCAGCTGGTCCACTGTGACAGCTCTTTGCCTCAGGGAGAGAGGAGAGGAGATTGACTGAGGGGAAATTGGAGCAGGGCATGGGAGGGGCAATGGGCTGGCACACTCAGTGGCAAACAGTTACATCAGGGACAAAACAGGGGTACTCTGTGCTTTCTAATTTGTTCTTTCGAATACTTAAAGGACCACTTCACCAATTTTCAACTTGTCTTCATTTAATTGGTCTTCCTCACTAATGCTCATCATAATATGGTACTATTTGTTTTACTCTGTCTCAGAGGTGAGCTGTGGATAGTTCAGAAAACCGACATGGTGAATCCAAGATAATTGCAGGCTTTCTCTTCCTGGAAAGTTAGCATGCTGTAATAGAAGCCATTGTCCTCGCATTAATACAAAATAAAATAAAACATTTGAAATGACCAAACCTGCTTACCGATGTGTCACTGGTGGCGCGTTTATGAACTGTCCACAGCCCTCCTCTGAGACACAGAGTAGACAAAAGTTAGTGAGGACCAATTATATGAAGATAAGGTTGAAAAGGGGTGAAGTGGTCCTTTTTTAAAAGCATGTACTTTCAAATACTTTTTTAAGTCTCAAGATTTTTTTTTATTGATTTCTATCATAGCCATCTGATGAAGGCTTTTTAAACATTGTCCACCACTGGTATTTAGTACAGCCCAGAGCCTTGTATTAGTCACCTCGGAGGCAGAAAACAGCGTCGTTCATGTAAACTCGAAATAGTGACAAACGCTCATAGACTCCAGTGCATTCCGTAAACTTTCGGTACAGTGCTTTGTCACTGTTCGCCAATAGAAGGCTCTGTAGAAGACTGGCCCGGTGAAGTGAGCAGAGGTAACGCAACTCTCCTTATACGGCTCTGGTACAGCCCTGGTTAGGGCAAGACTGACATCATCATATTTGATGACGCCAGATTTGAAGCAGCTCGGCTTAAAAGAGTTGTCGTCTTGAAATTAACCTCTTTGGATATCGACTTGTAAAGCATGAATGTCAAATTAAATGAGGGCAATTCATACAATAAGGACAATTTATACGAGATCTTGGACTTGGAAAAGGGAGCGTCTCATGATGACATCAAGAAGGCATATAGGAAACTGGCGTTGAGGCATCATCCCGATAGGAACCCGGACAACCCAGAAGCTGCCGAGAAGTTCAAGGAGATCAGCAACGCCAACGGCATCCTCAGCGATCACAACAAACGGAAGGTCTACGATGAGCATGGCTCCATGGGCGTCTACGTGGCAGAGCAGTATGGGATGGCGGACATCATGTCCAAGTGCTGGTTCAAGGCACTCGTTTTTTTATGTACCATCTTCACCGGCTGCTGCTGTTGTTTCTGTTGCTGCTTTGGCTGCTGTGGGAGGTGCGACTATCAAGTTGACAAGTATATGGATACTGAAGGGCCTATAGAACCCTAAGGCCCAGAGTGGGCCTTGGCTGCGGGTAAACTCTCTGGTACTGCAGCTGGGCCGAGAAGCCCTTCTTCACATAGTTTACTATGGCATGGGTCTTCATCAGGGCGTTCTCCGGGACCCCTAGGGGGCCTCGGAGTTATTACAGTGTGATTGGAACTTTTTTTTTTAACGTTAACCCCTTATACACTAGCATCCCTGTTCTGCTTCATCTCTCAGCTAAGCTAAGGGCTCCCAATTGGCCTGAAATACTTTGTAGACAACAACCCAGAGTGAAAGACAGCTCTCTATTATTATTGAAGAGCCCTGTAATTCTGCATAATATGCAGATATTTTTGCACATATTATGTGCAAAAAAAGACTCTTCATATTATTACATTTTAAATCATGGAAGCCAAACATTTGTTCCTATTATTTAGGCTCCCCGGGCTCATTTTATATTCGCCACGTGATCCCAGTGTACAAGCAAAGAATGCACATCTGAGCTCTGCCTCGTGTTCTCTGGAGGAGGACATTGTTATGCACGGACGATAGCATGTAGTAGCTCAGTATTAATCAAAACACAATGTAGTTGCGTTTTATATTGTGCAAATACATTTACTGCACGCTGACGTTACTCGTAATTATATATATATATATATATATATATATATATATATATATATATATATATAATATTCATTTTGGACGTCATGCATTTCGTATTAATTTAGCCACTTGAACCCTAGTTTCCTAGTGTAAGTTTAAGTGGTTAACTGCCATTGCTGTGTTGTGTGTCTCCAGTCGAGGACACCAACGTTCTGTTTGATAAATTCAATTACATTCTATTATAGTGCCAAAAAGCCCAAATAAATAAATTAAAAAAAAAAAGGAAAAGTGCCCCTCGAAGCACAGGTCTCCACCAGGTCAGGTATGTTATTGTGGGCCAGCATTGTTCGAAATTCGCCAATCAGGATAGATCCATCTTGATCACATGACTGTAGAGATAATGTGTACCGATGTGCATGATGTTTGGACAAAATATGTAGGAGTAATATCAAAGAATACGTCTAGCAAAAATCTGCCTCCTGGTGGCGCTATAACAGGACAATGTGAAAAGGGTGGCCTCTTCCTCGGCCTAGTGGGAATGTGTGTGCAAAGTTTCACGGAAATCGGATGCTGCGTTTATGATTTGAGGCATTTTGTTCAAAAGAAGCCACTCCTGCAAACTTTGGAAGCCAATCTTAGCCAATCAGGAATGGAATATGAAATATGTAAAATCGGACAGACCTGTTTGGTTTAATTACTATAGAGTTAATGTGTATCGCTTTGCGTGATGTTTGGACCAAATCTGTAGGAGTAATATATACATTTATATAAAAAAGGTGTTTCGCAAAAATCGGCCTCCTATTACAGGCCGATCTGAAAATTTTGGGAAAGAGGTTCTGCAGGGAGTGTGCGTGCACAGTTTTGTTGCGATCGGGCCAACGGTGCCAGAGATTAGCTGCTCGCAGACGGACGGACACACTACGGGTGGACAGAGTGCAAAACATAGTCTCGTCCACGCCTTCAGTCCGGCGGAGACAATAATTGTAAATATAATAGTATAATATAGGATATAATGTATAATATAGTATAACAATAGTGTTAGATAGTATAATGGTATAATATAACAATGTATAATAAGATAAGAATGTAATAAGATATATATGGTATAATATAATAGTAGCAATCCACAGTCGTGCTCCATGGAGAGACTCAGTCTGTATATCCTGATAAACTGTTCTATTCAAATAATCAACTAACTTAACTGCGTGTTTGTCATCACGTTCACTAAAATGACACATTTTAAATAACATAGCATAGCATATGCCCGGGACAGACAGATTGACACACTTACAGATTCTGTGAATGTATAGAGAAGGGCATCAGCCTATACTAAGTGGCCTCGCAAGGTGGGAACGATGCAAATCTGAAAGTTTAGAATGCACGCCTCACCCATTTATGCAATACTTATTATAATTTGGATTATTGTTACAAAACATACACCTAGCCATTGTGAGCTTGTAGATCTGCTATTTTCAAAATAATTTTATACATTTTACACATTTGAAAACTTGTGAAATGGGACATTCTGCATAATGAGTACTTTCTAATTTTGGTACCATTACTTTTGTACTTTTACTCAAGTACATTTTTAATTCTGGACTTCTACTTGTAACAGAGTATTTCTACATTGCATTATTGATACTTTTACTTAAGTAAGAAATGTGAGTACTTTCCACCACTGCGCTGGAGGGAGATAGGAGGTTTCTGCCCGACAGCAACGATATCGACTAAATATGGAGACACAGGGATCCCTGATGTCATCAGAAACTGCTGATGACGTGTTGATATACGAATGGAGTTCTATTGTACACGATGCCACTTATATTGTTGATGCCACAGTATATTGGTGGATTGGCACAAAAGTGACAAAATGCTCCACCAATCCGTGGCGCCGACGGGTCGGTTGGGCCAATGTACTTTTTGTCTGTAATACCAATAGAATACAATAGTCTATTGCCTTGTGTCTGGGATGACATTGACACAACGTTCAAATTTCTAACGCCACAGATTTGTTTTAAATGGACCGTTTTGATTTACATCCCAATAATACTGCTTGCTTAGAAATGACGCCAAAACTTTCATCCTGCTGAAATTCCTTTATTGTTGTAAATACTGTTAGAAACATTCTGGCTCTGGTACAGGAATGTAGCTTAACTAGCCATAACATCACAGTAAAAGCTAGCAAATAAATTAACAATGCCATTACTTTACACATTTTTTTTTTCCTTGTATGATTTTTCATCTTTACACACGCTGATAAACAGTATAAGATTTAATTACATTCAAAATGAGTCCATTTAGAGATACTCATTAAGACTGATTTATACTTAGTTGCTCATCGGTGTCAGGCACCGAAAATAGCTGATCTGCAAGTTCTCTGCGTGTTGCGCTGCAATGCGTCGTAAGCCTGCAGATCAGCTATTTTTATCACTATAGGTATAAATTAGCCTTTAGCCAACCTCCACACCATCGTGGGATTACCCTACTGTCCCCTATGCCACAGGGAAGCCACTATTATCGCTACATTTGCAGTCTTGTGCTAAAGGTGAATGTGCGCATAATGTCATTTTACACATACGTCTTTTACATTCCACCCACCTTATAGGACTGCTCAACATTTTGCTTTTCATTCACTGAAGCTTGCCTATGTGGTCAATCCGATAATATTGTATATATTTGTAATGTACAGTTGGTTTAGCTTTGAATGTGGAGTACACTTTTTCATCTTCACACAACACACACTTAGTAGAAGCAAAAATTGGTATAGCAATAATCCATACTCTGGCGACTCCAGAGAGAAAAGCCCATTCTTACAAAACGGCTACCGTTATAGGTAACGTCTTCAACGTCAGTTCCATTATCATAAAGTACAGTAACAGTAAGGCAGAATGAGCTTCAGAGGTGACAAAAACAGACTTTGACTCAATGATTTTTGTGACATTGTATATTCGAGGAAGTGGGTGACAATGTTGCACTAACCTACATTATAGGCTATACTAACGTGTATAGCCTGAGGGTGGGGTGGGGTGTACCACCTACAGTATAGCTTGGGGGGTGGGGATCATGTACCTATTATCCTGGGGGTGGGATGTACCTCTATAGCCTGAGGGGGGGTGTACCTAGCAGTGGTGGAAAGTAACTAAGTATATTTACTTAAGTACTGTACTTAAGTGCAATTTTGATGTATTTGTACTGTACTTGAGTATTTCCAATATACAATACTTTTACTTCTACTCCACTACATCTTAGAGGCAAAATGTTGTACTTTTACTCCACAGCAATTATTTGAAAACTTTAGTTACTAGTTACTTTTTCAGATATAAATGATGATATTATGAAACATACATTAACCACTTTAGCCCTATTTTATACATAGGCTATTTGAAAATAGCCGATCTACAAGCTCACAACGCGTCGCATCGCGATGCGTTGTGAGCTTGTAGATCTGCTATTTTCAAACATTTTTGTACTTTTACTTTTGGTACTTCAAGTACATTTTGATGCCATACTTTTGTACTTTTACTCAAGTCAATTTTGAATTCTGGACTTTCACTTGTAACAGAGTATTTCTATATTGCAGTATTGGTACTTTTACTTAAAGGGGAAATCCACCCATTTTCAATATTTAACTATGTCATTAATATAGCATAAAGGAGTTGTGTGGAAATAAGAAAAAATTAAAAAAAAAAATAACATTGCAAAAAAAATTAACATTGCAAAAAATTTAACATTGCAAATTACACCATGATGAGTCATCACAGTGTAATTTGCAATGTTAATTTTTTTGCAATGTTAAATTTTTTTGCAATGTTAATTTTTTTTTTAATTTTTTCTTATTTCCACACAACTCCTTTATGCTATATTAATGACATAGTTAAATATTGAAAATGGGTGGATTTCCCCTTTAAGTAAAGAATTGGAGAACTTTTTTCCACCACTGGTACCTATATCCTGGGGGTGGGATGTCAATAGCCTGAAGGGGGGTGGGATATACCTATATATCCTGGGGGTGTGGTGTACTGTACCTACTACCTATAGCTTGAGGGTGGGATGCACATTATAGCCTGGGCGTGTGTGGGATGCACATATAGCTTGGGGGGTGTGGTGTACCTATAGCCTGGGGGCGGGGCTTACATGCACATTTTGAATGAGTAGGACAAAATGGAACACAGTTCCAAGGACTCGAGAAAAAAAGAAAAGAGAAAAAAAAAGGCCACAGCTCCAGAAAGTCAATAACAGAATTGGGGGGAGGTTAGATTAGAAACCTTTCATCTCTATCCGTTATCCAGCTACCCATGTAAACATTAGTTTCACTGTTGAGTAGTGCTGGGCAATTATGCATCTTTTTTTTTTATTCGGTCGGTTTCTGAAAATAACTATTACATTTTTGGGGGCCCTCCATACCTCTCATAACGCTCTGATTTTCAAACGATTTTGACAAATAAAAAAAATAATAAAAAAACGTGGGACATTCGGCATAATTAATGAGTAGCCTACTTTTACTTTTGGTACTTTAAGTATGATGGCAACACTTTTGTACTTTTACTCAAGTGACATTTTCAATACAGGACTTTTACTTATTTACGTATTATTTCTTGTGGTATTACTACTCAAGTTTAAAAAAAAAAAGAAATCTGACTACTAGTTCCACCACTGGATCACAGTGTGATGTAAGACCTGAGCACTAAAACATTGGAATGCTTCCATCATTGGTCTTTCAAGGAATGCTTAAGGACTGAACAGGGGGGGGGCGTGAAAAATAAGCCATACGAAGATCACTGCCGAGTATTGCACATCACAACTATTTACATACAATAGTTGTCTTTATTTGCCCTCTGGGCCAGTGGTTCTCACAGTGGGGTCCTTGTGTTAATATAGCATCACAATAATTTTAACCACTTTAACCTTTTATACTTTGGCTATTCAAAAATAGCAGATATACAAGCTCATAGCGCAGCACAGAGTGCAGCGCTATGAGCTTGTAGATCTGCTATTTTTTTTTAATCGTGAAAATTGGGCAAACCTTTGAATATATATTTTTTTTTAAAGCGGACGTTTGTAACTGAAATCTTTGCTTTTGGGGGGAACAAAATATTTTGAGATGGGGGTCCGCAGCCAAATACGTATCATTTTGGGGGTCCTTGACATGAAAAAGTTTGAGAACCACTGCCGTAGAGCACAGTAGGGAAGGCTCTCCACTACTGTTGCGCCAAAGGTGGGGAATGTAACGAAGATAAAGGATGTGCTGTGGTATCAGCAGGATCGACACAGAATGCGCCCTCTGTACTTGAGTTTGTAATATACTACACTAGAGAGGTATTTCTTCTGGATGACGGTAGGGGAATAGGCTCAGTCTGCACAGCAGCCATATTGCGAAGAAATTCATAGGTGTTGCCAATGATACTAATGAAGGCTCTGTTCCATTTGGTCAAACAGAGTCAGGGTGCTGATATTGTGCATGTTGGCTCACTGGAAACACTTTGCTACACCAGTGGTTCTAAAATTGGGGTCCAGGGACTCTCATGGTTCCAAATGGCCCCTTACGGGTGTGTAACTCTGAGAGTGTACAAATGGAACCAAATGGAACCCGGTCCATTTGGTTCCATTTGTACACTCTCAAGAGTTATTAAGTCTGATAATTACTTAGTAAGTCTGAGAATTACTGTGCTACACTAAATGGAACAGAGCCTTCATTAGTATCATTGGTAACACCTGTGAAGGAAGTGATAATATGGCTGCTGGGCATAGAGCCCATAGGCAGGGAGATAGAGGAGAAGGAGGGAAAATAGTTGATGTATTATCCTGGCTCCAGTCCATGAATCGCTAGCCACGACCATAAAAAAAAAGATAATAATAAAGCGATTCAAGGGTCTGGTGATGGTGTCATTCGCGGGGTTTTCTTGATTGAAATTCCGACCAATCAGCATCCTTTGAATGTGATGACGTAATGTAACTGCGGCAGACATGTCAAAACAGCAATGGTTGGCGGTGGCTATTCGAGCTGTTGTGGATAGAATCCCAGGAATGACGAATATATATAGTGTGTATTTAGGCTACTAATTGCCCCTTGATTTGTACATTTTCTTTACACAAACGGCAGGTTATCGCTATATCGGCCGACATACTTTTAACCCTATCTGGCTAGTTAGTTACAGTAGCAAGATGACCAGTGACGCTTGACAATAGATGTCAAGCGCTCTTCGGCAAAGCTCATCTGGGAAGACGGCTGAAATGGGAGCACTGTCAGACTTAAAAATAAGAAGTGAAACGAAATAAGAATTCAGGCTATGGGATTGGAGGAGACCAGGGGTCATCAATATGTCCGTAGACGGACAAATGTGTCCGTGGCAAAGACTTGGTCTTGTCCGTGGCAAACGTTTTGATTTACACACCATTATAATGTTCTTATTTTGATCATAAGACCAATTAATGAATGTCAAGTCTCCAGGTTTTCATCAGAATATGTATGACTCCGATTTACTATGACACTATACAGTAAATAACACATTAGGAGTCCTACTAGTGGTTCTCAAATGTCTTATTTGCAAGGACCACCATAACTCTCAGAGTTACAGACCTGTTATATGGTCATTCAGGGCTAGTTCTGTATGTGTTTCTGGTAATATTGTTGTCCACTCGTTTTGTATGTCCGTGGCAAAAATTTAATTTTGACCAAAATGTCCACCACAAGACAGCATGGTGATGACCCCTGGAGGAGACGTAGAGGACGACTTAAGCACTATGAAACCACACACCTTGCAGGGCCAGCTGGGATAGGAGAGACACTGACGCCAGTCACACCACAGCTAGTCAGACTGGCCAAGTCAGGAAGAGGACATGACAATGTCCCATTGTAAGGCTGTATAGAAGCTTTGGTTGCGTCCAAAATCACAGACTACGTACTGAACAGTATGCTATTTTTGCGACATACTCTTAAGTGCATACATACACGATAGTACGTTTCATTTCGGACATACCTATGAGACCACACGGAATGTTAGGAAAGTATGCCCCATCTTGTGACAAAGCAGAGGTACTACACATACAGGTTCCCATTTCATCACTGTGTAATAGCGGTTAAATGTTTATTATTTGACATGTCATGGGTTTCAAACTAATAATAACTACGCTCTACATGGGCTTAATATTTGATATCAGAATTGACGTTACGACAGAGGTTTGGTCCGGTATGTTTGTTGGACATTCATAGCAGCATTGTGTCCACTGTCGCATACTTGTGATATTTCCCCGAATTGAGTATGCATTTCACGTACTACTGAGTAGCTATTAAGCTTTCGGATATATAAAACAAAAAAGAAATCTCACGTACTAACTTGTCTAACTAAATAGTATGTTAGTATGGAATTTCGGATTTTTTCCCCCAATCACTAGCCAGAGAGTGTGGCATACTTGAAATGTGAAATGTGTGTGGGGGGGGGGGGGCTGCTTCCTTCACACAGGACACGTTTCAGTGGTGCTGAAGGAGAAGCTTTGGGGGTCAGGAGGAGTTTGGAGGTGTGAGAGGTGAGTAAGAGATGTGCGAGGTCAGGTATTTTTGTTTTGCTTTCGCTTCAGATGTAAACAGGCTGCTCCTGGGCGGTTAGCAGGCGGTACATGGCCGCAGGCATCGTCTTCATGTGGATCTGAGTGAGAGACATAGAGAGAGAGAGAGAGAGAGAGAGTTAGAAAAAACATATTTTTGGGCAAATTGGTCACACGAAAACAACGCCCCCTCCCTATTATTTTGATAATATTTTGTGGAGTAAAAGTGCAATATTTGCCTCTGAGATGTAGTGGAGTAGACATTTGGAAATACTCCAGTAAAGTAACAGTATCTCAAAATTGTACTTAAGTACTAGCCTGGGATCAATACATTTTTGGGGTTTATGATCCGGTCAGGAGCGGAAGTAACCCTACGTCACCAGGCGCGTCATCCGCATCATCAGGCGGCCGGAACCCGCAAGCCTCACCCTCCCGTCACTCCGGCCGCAATCAAGGGCATTGTAATAGGGCCTACCTAATAAAATCCTTGATGCGGTGTAGGTGTAGTTTTTTACAAATATAAATGTGAGTGCATTTTCCGGAGACTATTTAGCGTCTGTCTACCTTTGTTATGTAACATTTATTTGCCTCTTCTCTTGGCCAGTGCACACTCGTAAAAGAGACTATGGTCTCAATGTGATTTGACTGGTTAAATAAAGTTTAAATAAAAATAAAAAGTTATCCCACGGGGAAATTCTATTCCATTTAAATAGGGATTGGGGAAACAAACCAAACCAAAACAAAGCGGCTCCGCCAAACCGGAACCTGCAACTTCCGGAAAAGGAATTGCTTCTTTTTTTTTTTCAGTAGGCGTGGCCTAGACCGGATCACACAGGCAATTTAATAACGAATACCAGGCTTTCCTCCGAGGTGGAAAGACTGGTGATGCGAGGTTACTTAAGCACAGTACTTGAGTAAATGTACTTAGTTACTTTACACCACTGCTAGAGCGTTTCTGATATTCTCACCTCTCCCACGGCGTTGGACAGGATCTGGACGATCTTCTCGTGGGGCGTGGCCACCACACTCTGGCTGTTGATCTCGATGATCCTGTGCCCCACGCGCACGCCGCCGCGCTCAGCGATGCCTCCGCGCATAAGGCTGCAAATCTGTGAGGAGAGACGTCACTTCAATAGCTCGTTCGTTATGTCAAAATATATGTGTGTGATCAACTGCTAACTAATCAAGTGCCTTTGGTTAGTTTATTTTGCTCCCTTATTACTGACTCCCTACTGCCTTATGCAGCTGTATTACTGACTCCATACTGCCTTATGCAGCCGTATTACTGACTCCCTACTGCCTTATGCAGCCAGCAGCATAAGCAGCTGACAATGGAGCAGGCATTTTCTCAGTGGAAAAATAAATGTCAGCACTTGCACAAGAGACCCATGGGTTGGAATCCAGGGTAGGATATGAAATGTCTGTCAACATTCATGTTTGAGTGTTTTCCACACAGTACTACCCACAATGCCATTCTGGACGCTGAAACCCAGCTGGTAGCGCAGGTCAGGCCGTCGGATCAGCACAGTGGTCACTGGGGGACATCTGACGATGTTCAGCTTGATACGAGGCTGGCTCTTTAGACCCTGTATACGGGACACACAGTATAGTATTAAGCTTGTACACTGAAACTATAAAGCACTTTAGATTGGTAGAACTTTGATGCCAGTACAAAAGTATTTGTGTCAACATAGAAATACCAAATTAAAGGTAGAAAACTAATTTCAAAATGTGTCAAACTTTTTTGAAAATAGCTGATCTATAAGCTCACAATGTGTCATATCACGACGCGTTGTGAGCTTGTAGAGCAGCTATTTTCAAATAAACTAACAATTGTTAAAAAAAAACATTTTTTGTCGCATTCCTAAGCCAAAAATTTGATGACCGGCAGCGGTTCCGG
Source organism: Gymnoscopelus braueri (assembly GCF_963280865.1). NCBI lineage: Eukaryota > Metazoa > Chordata > Actinopteri > Myctophiformes > Myctophidae > Gymnoscopelus > Gymnoscopelus braueri. The sequence continues at coordinate 8,245,543 of NC_137608.1, forward strand.
TAGGAGACACAAAGAGTCTCCTTTGTACCTCCTACCGGAACCGCTGCCTACCGGTCCGCTGGTCATCAAATTATTGGCTTAGGAATGCGACAAAAACTAAAAAATATCCATGAATTCATGTCTCCATGGGGTGACTAATCGATTTTATGGGTGAACTTTCCCTTATTGTTTAATGTATGTTTTGTGATTTACAAAGTAACTTGTGCTTTGTATTAAAGTAAATTAAAGTATTCCAATAATTGTAGTGGAGTAAAAAGTACAATACATGCCTGAGATATAGTGGAGTAGAAGTATAAAGTATTGACAAATTGACATATTCAAGTAAAGTGAAAGTACTTCAATGTTACACTTAAGTACTTGAATATATTTACTTAATTTAACCCATTTAGACCAGGAAAGAATCATTTTTAGATTTCTTTTGGCTATTCAAAAATAGCAGATCTACAAAATCTGCTATTTTTGAAAAATAGTGAAAATGTGTGCAAATCTTTGAATATATATTTTTAAGCGAACATTTTTAACTCTGTTACAACTTCTGGGGGTCCCTGGAACAAAATATGCTGAGATGGGGGTCCACGGCCAAATACATTAAAACAAAAAACTGTTAGGATTTAGAAGACATTTGTAGAATCCCCAGAAGCAAAGATTTGAGTTACAAATGTTCACTTTTTACACAAAAATATATATATTCAAAGATTTGCACACATTTTCAAGATTTCTTTCAAAAATAGCAGATCTACAAGCTCATAGCGAGCTTGTAGATCTGCTATTTTTGAATAGCCAAATAAATCTAAAAATGACACACAGACGCGTTCCCGGTCTTAATGGGTAAAGCAATAAAGTTGAGGTAAGTAGTACAAAAGATTGTGATCTTGTAGATTGGCTATTTTCGGCGACAGGGCCAAGTGGAGAGCCCTGGGGGACCCACGGTCAACCAAGTACAGTATTCAGGGTTTAAGTGGTTAATTAATGCCGTAGGTCTTAGTGGATTGTGCAACAGAGAGCAGTTGAGCACACATTAGATGTGTTCAATAATGCAGGAGGTGATTATATAAAGCTCAATAATGAATGAGGCAAATTAAAGGACCGTAAATGATGAACCCTAATTCACTGTGTACTTTACCAGTGGTGGAAAAAGTACTCAAATTTCTTACTTAAGTAAAAGTATCAATACTGCAATGTAGAAATGCTAAAAGTCAGAAATTACAATTTTACTTGAGTAAAAGTACAAAGGTATTGGTAACAAAATGTACTAAAAATACCAAAAGTAGAAAGTATTCATGCAGAATTGAAAGTTTTCAAATATATACAAATCTTTTGAAAATAGCAAGCTCACAATGCGTCGCATCGCAACGCATTGTGAGCTTGTAGATCAGCTATTTTCAAATGGCCGAAATGTATATAGGGCTGAAGTGGTTAATGTGTGTTTTGAAATAATAATCAATATCTACAAAGTAACTAAAGTTTTCAAATAATTGTAGTGGAGTGAAAAGTACAATATTTGTCTCTGAGATGTAGTAGAGTAGAAGTAAAAGTACTGAAAATTTGTAATACTCCAGTAAAGTAAAAAATACCTCAAAATTTTACTTAAGTACTTGAGTAAATGTAGTTAGTTACTTTACACCACTGTGGGAAAATAGTGGAAACAAGTGGAAAATAGAAACATATTTTTCTGTTATGTTTAATGAAAAAAACATTGACAAAATGTGTGTGCCTTGCTGATCTGTATAAAAGGAAAAAAGAAAAAGAATAACATATTTGGACATTATTTGAACATATCGACATCCAAACTGGATTTATTGAAATGTTATGGCCATAGTTTCAAATAAATCTGCGCAGGAGGCACTAACTACAGTTACATGTTATATATTATTCATAATGTGGGTTATCATTCATTCATAGCATCATATGCTAGCTATGGTTTTCTCTTGCAGTTTTCTAAGCAAAATCTGTGTAAAGAATAAAGATGGTAATTGAACAAGTTTGAGAACCACTGCTTTACATTACTGTTGTTGACCATTTTCCTATGCACCAATGGAGCTACCAAACACCCCCTCTAGGGGGCGGTGCTTACCTTTCTCTGACTGTGAGAATGTGTTTCTCTTGATTTAAATCCTTGTAGAGCAGTGATTCTTGTTTTTTGTTTGTTTAGTTTTTACAATATATACCAGAGCAGTGATTCTAAAAAAACCTTTTAATTTCAGGGAATTTGACATGCCTTTGTATCTTTCTGACCCTAATCTAAGAACATTATTATTATCTATCTTTATATAAAATTATGAAAATAGCAGTTTAACCTCTTGAGCTTGTAGATCTGCTATTTTCACAATGTTTGCACGGCACAGTTGTGTAATGAAGTATAAAATAACACTTCCTGTTGGGCAGCAACCAGCTATGTCCAAAATATTAACTTTTCAGGAAATGAAAAAAACAAAACAACACAATAAAAGTAGTATGGAGACTTTATACATTGTCAGATACTTGAATGTGTCCTTATATTATCATTACTTTACCCAAATACATTATATTATATTATCATTACTTTACCCAAATACATTATATTATATTATCATTACTTTACCCAAACACAGCTCAAGTGGAGTTAGGAGTTTTTTTTTTACCTCATTCTAATCAATGATGGAAAAAAACAACTAACTCGTTAGGTGGTTTGACTGACAGTTTTGAGGATCCAATGGAGTTAGGAGGTTTAGTCAGAGGCACTTTTTAAGACTTCTCATTGGTTCAATATTTGTAAAACCCACACACATACGAAAAGGGTGTTCAATAGCACTGTTAAAGTTGAAAAATGGAGACTGGTTTCTGCCCGCAGCAACGAATTATACTGTAATGTAAACATGCTTCTTGAACAATGGCTAAGCGAAACAATGGCCTACCTTAATGATGCTCTGACAGGTGGACAGAGGCAGTCCCACCAGGCTGGTGCCGTTGATGGACATGATCTGGTCTCCGATGTTCAGGTTGCCGGAGCGCTCCGCCGGCCCAGAATGCATCATGTTGGCGATGATGACCGTAGGCAGGATGGAGCCCCAGCCACTCTCCACGATCACCAGCCCCAGGATCTCCCCCTTGGCCTTCTCTACGTGCACCTAGAGGAGACAACAACAACAACACATGCTTATTATTATCAGTACTGTAAAGTAACCAAGTACATTTACTCAAGTACTGTACTTAACCCATTAAGACCGGGAACACATCTGTGTAAACACTTTAACCATTATTTTTTACTTTGGCTATTAAAAAATAGCAGATCCACAAGCCACGCTATGAGCTTGTAGATCTGCTATTTTTGAACAATCTTGAACATTTGTGCAAATCTTTGAATATATATGTATTTCTAAAGCGAACATTTGTAACTCAAATCTTTGCTTCTGGGGGGTCCCTGCAACAACATATTTTGAGATGGGGGTCCGCGGCCAAATACATATAATAAAACCACTTATTATAGGAACATATATATATTTTTTAAACTGTTAGGATTTAGAAGACATTTGTAGAAGCAGAAGCAAAGATTTGAACATATATTCCAAGATTTGCACACATTTTCATGATTAAAAAAAAAATGCAGATCTACAAGCTCATTTTTTGAATAGCCCAAAGAAATCTAAAAATGACACAGATTCTTTCCCGGTCTAAATAGGTTAAGTAAAATGTTGAGGTATATACTGGAGTATTTCAAATTTTCTGTAATTTTACTTCTACTCCACGGTGCCATCTTATAATGAGCATTTGTGTGGAGGACAAATTATATCATCTGGAAACCTCACATGTCCAAAACTGTTACTTTTCAGGATTCAAGTTCAAAAATAGTGAAGGTAGCAGATCTACAAGCTCAAAACGTGTCGCTTTTCGAGCTTGCAGATCTGCTACTTTTGACAATTTTGTGTGACGCTGTAGTATGATCAGGTAGGGCGGTAATTTACAAAAAAACACAAAAAGTTATAAGAGGAGATATACACAGAAGGAGATAAGAGGTTTCCGCCTCGACAGCAACGAGATGAAGATGAGGTTGAAAGTGGGTAAAGTGCTCCTTTGAGAGGTTAAGAAAAACATCTTCTAATGGCAGAAGCAAGAGTTTGTGAGGTGTGTGTGTGTGTGTGTGTGTGTGTGTGTGTGTGTGTGTGTGTGTGTGTGTGTGTGTGTGTGTGTGTGTGTGTGTGTGTGTGTGTGCGCGCGTGTGCCTGTGTGTCTGTCTCACTCACGTCTTTGCAGTTCTCTGACTTGGAGAAGTGGACGAGGTCGTCGTTGTACATGTCCTGGGTGTTGAGCAGGTCGCTGTACTCCTTCTGGCTCAGGTCTTCAGGGTTGATGCCGTTGGCTCTCAGGAACTCCTGGTAGGCCACGCTGAAGGCCTGCCCGATGGACTGGGCAATCAGCTGGGCCTGGAGGTAGATAGATAGATACCTTTATTATCCCACAGGGGGGAATTCAGTCGCCCAGAGGACGGTACAGCAGTTAAAGGGATAGTTCACCCCAGGAAAATATTTGTTTCTATCAATTAGTCACTCCATGGAGACTTGAATTCATGGATATTTTTGGGGTTTTGTCTATTCCTAAGCCAATAACTTGATGACCAGCGGACCGGTAGGCAGCGGTTCCGGTAGGAGACACAAAGGAGACTCTTTGTGTCTCCTACCGGAACCGCTGCCGGTCATCAAATTATTGGCTTAGGAATGCGACTAAAACTAAAAAATATCCATGAATTCAAGTCTCCATGGGGTGACTTATCGATAGAAACAAATATGTTTTTTTGGTGAACTATCCCTTTAAGGTTACAGAGTTACAGGTAAAGAGTAAGAAGAAGAAAAAAATACTGTTGTGTACAGCAATACAGGGCAAAAAGAAAAACGAGAAGCATCAGCAACACAGAGCAACGGTATACAGAAGTAAAAGCTAATAAAGTGTCCATTACAGTCAGTGCTTCATACAGTAAGTGTCTCACCATATATCGTCATAAAACTTGACCAGTGGTGAGCAGTAACAAAGTACATTTACTTGAGTACTGTACTTGATTAACCCATTAAGACCTGGGACTGATTCTACAAATGCCTTCTAAATCAGTAGTCCAAAAATAGCAGATGTACAAGCTTGCAGTGCGGCACAAAGTGACGCGCTGTGAGCTTGTATATCGGCTATTTTTGAATAGCCACCGCAAAAAATCTAAAATGACACAGATGTTTTCCCAGTTTTAATGGTTTAAAAACATGTTTTGTATCCGTACTTTAGATGATTGAAGATTGAAGATTCAGTTGAAAAGCTCATTACCCAGAGTCAGTTTTTCTCCCATGCGATGACACAACTTGAAATGCCAATTAAAATCTTGAAAAGTGTGAGTGTGCACGCACGTGTACTGTATCTCAGTGTGTGCATCCCCTCCCTACACACCCAGATACAATAAATACACACTGAGTGTGCAAAAGGCCTTTAGAGTTAATTTTACACTTTTAGTCAGAAATGTAAACTGCACTGGTACAGTAAGACGTTAAGGCTAAAAGGATAACACACACAAAAGTCCTGGGGACTTGTTTCCATTGTGGTATTCAATTCATCAACATAGCATCAACAAATACAACACTATATGCAGTGCAGGATTAACGGAAGGGCTTTAGGTGCTGAAGCACAGGGCACCAACCTTGGGGGGGGCACCAAACGGCGGGGGAAGAAAGTGAAAGAAGACAGAACTATTGCCGAAAAGCGCCGAAATTTAGAAGCAGCGGCTGCTGAAGGAGCGCTAAAGCGGTGAAACGCGCCGGTGAAGCGTCAATTTCCCGTCAAGCACCACGAAGCATTAATCCGGCCCTGACTATATGTACAAAGGAGATGGGAAATTACATTTCCCTCCCCTTGAGGTCTCCTGATAGATAGTGTTTTCGGGCCAATTTTGAAAGAAGCCAGTGATTCACATACTTTAATGGATGGTGTCAGGGCATTCCACATTTTGGTGGCAGAGTAGTAGAATTAGACCTTTCCCATGTGTGTTCTAAATTAGGGTGGTATATTATGGACGTATATACTCACGTCCTCGGACTCGAACACGTGGCAGACCATCTTGTACTGCCGCTTGTCGTCCTGGTCGGGCTCCGACGCCTCCGTGTTCTCCTGGGCGTCGGCCCGGGGCATCCGGCGCCGCGCCATCAGCACCACGATGTTACCGATGTCAGCGATGTAGGAGATGGTCCTCAGAGGGTGGTCCATCATGGTCTCCTGTAGGGGGGGGGGCAAGAGTCAGAAGAGAAGATTTGTGTTAAATAATTCAAAATGATTGAAATACTTTCAAGATTATTATTTTTTTTTCAAAAATAGCAGATGTGGCCCCGACCGCTTGATATACTGTAGCTGATCTACAAGCCCGTAAAGCGACACGCTGTGAGCTTTTAGATCTGTATAATACCTGAGAGTCAGCGTTGAGGACTTTAATCCTCATTGTGGAGATGAACAGATCCACCTCTGTCATGGGCTGAGGCTCTCCTTCAGGGGCCTGTCACACACACACATACACACGCACACACAAACAATAAACATGAACACTTTTTTTTTTGTATGTTTATCTATAGAGTACCTGTCCTGACGTCACTCCCAATACCCCTGGTTCACGTAAATATTTTTTCTATTAAAAATCTCCATAGAGAAATCTTAGATCACGTCATATAAGAATTGTGTTCCAAAAATGTCTGTTTGGATAAAAAATAAGAATAAGAAGAAAAAATGTCTTTGGGGAATTTCAATAGAATAACTCCATGACCCAGGGAGGATAGCGCCCTCTAGCGGCAGTGATGTCAGACTTCAGTTGCTCTATAATATTGACACACTCAAAACAGGAACCCCAGGTTGAAAGTTGGTTATACCTCTCAGAGTTCAGTGAATGCTCAGAGTTAAAGGTTTGACTGTGTACATAATAGAGAGAGATGTGTGCAGTAAGTAACATCAGCATGCCTCCAATCTGACTGGACTACACCGTGATAAATGTGATCTGGTTGAGACGCCAACAAACAGGCCTTTGACAGCACTAGTCCACACAGTGAGGCCAACCTTACAAACATGTATTTTAAAACAGAGCCAGCTAATTTAAAAATGTTTCAAACATTTGATTTACAAAAGGGAGGCATTGACAAACAAACTGGGGAGGAGGTACAGGAAAATGTCTGACAGAGAATGAAGAATTAAGCATTCAACTTGGAGACTCAACTCAAGTGATCAATAGAATGACTGCAAGGAGATGCAGCTGCTTGCTAGATTCAGCAACAGCAGCAAATCAGGAGAAAGTAGAAAGCATAAAAAAGCACCATCCATCCATACTGTACATAGATCAGACGACAGGGAAAAGGAATCACCGCCAAAGCCGCACCCCTTCTCTGGGGAATGCTCTCCATTGTAACCGTATCTATCTATCTATCTATCTATCTATCTATCTATCTATCTATCTATCTATCCGCCTGTGTCAAGGCATTATTTTCCCAATAGAGATTCCCCTTAGAGAAATCTTAGATTGCGTCATACTGTATACTGTGTGAACTGTGTTCCAAAAATAAACAAATCACCCCAGCGATTTTATTTACTCATATGGATATGAAGCATCAACTGGCGGTGAAAATTCTCATTTATCCAAAGAGTAAGAAAATAAAAAAGATGTTCTCCAAACACAGACGTTATCAAATGTAACCCAATATCATAAACGACACAGAGTCACACACCTGATAGAATCGCCGGGGTGATTTGTTTGTTTTTGGAACACAGTTTTCATATGGCACGATCTAAGATTTCTCTATGGGGATTTTCTATTGGGAAAAATAATGACCCAGGGGGATAGCGCCCTCTAGCAGCAGTGTCGTCGGTGATATCAGGACTTCGGTACTCTATACACACACACATGCACATAGATTTAGTGGATAAGGTACTGCACCTTCTTCCTGTTCTGGGCTGCTTTCTGGGCCGTCTGCAGAGAGAGGAAGAGAACAGAACAGAACACAACAGAGTAGAAAGGACATTATTAGGACGAGTTAGAGGGCAGCAGAGACACAATGATGACTGATCATGTTTGCTCAACACGTGCGTTGTGAAAGAATCATGGTACAATGTCCAAAACTGTTACTTTTCAGGATTGAAATAAACAAATTGCAAAAGTTGCCGGTGTCGGCCTGCGCGCGTGTGCGTGTGTGTGTGTGTGTGAGGAACAAATGGTCCCCAAAGGTACAGTAGAATATCAGTAATAGACATTGTGAGGTTCAGGTTGGGCTTAGATTTAGGATTAGACATTCGAGGTTAGGTTTTGGGATTGGAATTAAGAGTTAAACAGGCCCAGGGTTTATACTGTTGCGTGGCCATTGTCATGCACCAAAATATAGCCGATCTACGAGCTTGCAGATCTGCTATTTTTCGGCTTTAGGCCTACGGTTAAAAATGGCTAAATTGATTACAAAATGGCATTCATAAAATTGCTGTCCTAAAATGTTGATGTCCTCACAAGTATAGTAATAAAAACCTCTGTCTGTGTGTGTGTGTGTGTGTGTGTGTGTGTGTGTGTGTGTGTGTGTGTGTGTGTGTGTGTGTGTGTGTGTGTGTGTGTGTGCGTGTGCGTGAATGTGCGTGAATGTGCGTGTGCGTGTGCGTGTGTGTGTGTGCGTGTGCGTGTGTGTGTGTGCGTGCCGTGCGCGCATCTGTGTGTGTGTACCTTGATGCGGCTCACGGCCTCCTGGGCCTGCATCATGCGTACATTCTTGGAGGGAGTCTTGTCCGACAGCAGCTGGGTGGAGCCCAGGTAATTGGCGGCAAAGATGATGCCGTCGATCAGGTCCTCTGGGTCACATGGTCCTGGGACTGGGAGGAGTCAGTGGTGTAAAGTAACAAACATGTACAGTAACGTGTACTCAAGTACTGTACTCAGGTACAATTTTGAGTTTTTTTTTTACTTTACTGGAGTATTTCCAATTTTCAGTACTTACCTACTCCACTACATCTCAAGAGGTCAATATTGTACCTTTACTCCACTACAATTATCTGAAAACCTTAGTTACTAGTTACTTTGCAGATATAAATGATTACATTATAAAACATAGATTAACCACTTTAGCCCTATTTTATACATAGGCTATTTGAAAATAGCCGATCTACAAGCTCACAACGCGTCGCATCGCGACACGTTGTAAGCTTGTAGTTCTGCTATTTTCAAATATTTCAGTACTTTTACTTTTGGTACTTTAAGTACATTTTAATACCAATACTTTTGTGCTTTTACTCAAGTAAATTTTGAATCCCGCATTTTTACTTGCAACAGAGTATTCTACATTGCAGTATTGATACTTTTACTTAAGTAAAACATTTGAGTACTTTTTCCACCACTGGTCCTCACTAATGGTCATTATAAGACGGCACAGTTCAGAAACCTGCCTACCAGTGACATCATCGGTTTGGTAACAAGATTTCAAACTGTTCATTTATTTATTCTTCTTTCCTATTTCAGCATGCTACCTTTCCAGAAACGGAAAGGCTGTAGTTTCAATGAGCTTGGAATGTATATCGTCAGTGGTGGAAAGTAACTAAGTACATTTACTTAAGTACTGTACTTAAGTACAATTTCGAGGTATTTGTTCTTTACTTGAGTATTTCCAATACTTTTACTTCTATTCACTACATCTCAGGTCTAAATATTGTACTTTTACTCCACAACAATTATTTGAACACTTAGTTAGTACTTTGTAGATTTTGATTATTACAAAACATACATTAACCACTTCAGCCCTATATGCATTTCATATTGAAAATAGCCGATCTACTTGTAGATCGGCTATTTTCAAAAGATGTTTATACATTTGAAAACTTGAAATGGGACATTCTGTATAATGAGTACTTTTACTTTTGATACTTTAAGTACATTTTGATGCCAATACTTTTGTACTTTTTAAGTACATTTCAAAGTCCAGACTTTTACTTGTAACGGAGTATTTCTATATTGCAGTATTGATACTTTTACTTAAGTAAACTTTTTTTTAAACTTTTTCCACCACTGTACTGTATGGTCTCTGTCGGGGGTAAACCTCATTATGTCCAAAAACCAAAACTGTTTACTTTTCAGGATTCAAAATTCAAAAACAGCAAAAGCATAGCATATCTACAAGCTCAAAATGCGTCGCTTCTCGCCGCGTTTCGAGCTTGTGGATCTGCTACGGTTGATGCTTTTGTGTCAATTAGGGCGTTCATTTACGAAAAAACACAAGAAGTTAGAATATGGAGATAAGAGGTTTCTGCCTGACAGTAACGATATGAAAGCTGAATGCTTCAGGAAGTAAGACACTCACCTTCAACATAGGTAGGGAAGGATGCCAGATTTCTTCTAGCCTATGGAAGTAGAGTAGATGGAACAAAGAATTAATATGGTACATAGCATACATGGGCAACTTGCGGCCCGGGGGCCACATGCGGCCCCCATCTTCACTTAATGCGGCCTGCAGGTTGATATCGGAATACTGATATATTATTGATTTCAGCTGTTACAATTCCAAACATGCAAACATGACCCGCTTTAATCACTTCAGTCTATATTAGTAGCTTAATGACTATACAAATTCTATTGTCTTTTTTATGTATTTGTACTTAATTTCAAAAACATACATAAGTATAACTAAATGCATTTGAAATTAAATAAAAATGTTACTTTTCAGGATTCCAATTAAAAAATAGCAAAAATAGCCGATCTACAAGCTCAAAGCGCGTCGCACCGCGATGCGTTTTGTGTGACATAGAATGGCCGAAGTACGGCATTCATTTACGAAAAAAAGTTAAAATACGGAGATAATAGGTGGGTGCCCGACAGCATATGCAATGTGGCCCTCTGGAGCGAGTGTGGAAATATAGTGGCCCTCTCCATCATCAAAGTTGCCCACGCCTGGTACATAGTATATATTCAAATAGAAGTCACCTAAATGATACGTAGTCACAAAAGTCTAGGATTTCACATAGAAATATATTTAAAAATACACAAAACCTGTTTCTTTTTTTCTCCAATTAATGAATGAATTTCTGCTCTGAAGTAGGCCTACTGTAAGTATATTTTGATGGCAATATCTATGTTATTTTTCTCAAGTATAATTTTGTATACAGCACTTTTACTTGTAACAGTGTATTTCTTTTTTCGAGACTCAGTAGGAGACTCATCGGTCGTCAATTTGGCTTAGGAATGTGACAAAAACTGAAAAATCCATAATTTTTTGGGTGAACTACTCCTTTAAGTGTAATAAAGGGGGGGGGGGGGGGGGAAGGGGAGGGAAAGTACAGTAGTAGTTGTTCCAGCACCTCTTTGTTAGCAGGTGGTGAATCCAGAGTGTCCTCTTGAAGCAGGTGTCTGCTGGAAGACTCTGCTCCCAGTGGGAACGAGGACTCTGAACCTGGAGACTGGACATACACAGAGAGTCATTAAGTACCTTTACTCAAGAACTGTACTTTCTTTTTTGTGTGCAATGTGTCCGTGGCAAGACATGTCCTTGCCCTTTTTGTATTTTAAGGTTTTATATTCCCCACTTTAAGATCCAATTACTGTCAGTCTCCATGTTTTCCTCAGAATATATCGTGGGACGATATATCGAAACACCCCTACTTAATGGGTTATTATTCGTCGTGGAAACTCTTGTCACACTCTTGCTCACAGTGGACACGCAAATGTTTCTTCAAATCCTTTGTATAACGGAAACTGCTGTCACATTGTTTACAGTGGTAAGGATTCTCTCCAGTGTGGATATGCTGGTGTGCCTTCAGATTACTTAATTCATTGAAACTCTTGCCACACTGTTTACAGTGGTAAGGTCTTTCACCGGTGTGGACACGCTGGTGTGTCTGTAGTTTATATGACACACGGAAGCTCTTGCGACACTGTTTACAGTGGAAAGGCTTTTCTCCAGTGTGGATAAGCTGGTGTCTCTTCAGATTACATAATTCACTGAAACTCTTGCCACACTGTTTACAGTGGTAAGGTCTTTCACCAGTGTGGATACGCTGGTGTGACTTAAGATTACCTAACACACTGAAGCTCTTGCCACACTGTTTACAGTGGAAAGGTTTTTCACCAGTGTGGACACGCTGGTGCGTCTGTAGGCTATTTAACAGACTGAAACTCTTGTGACACTGTTTACAGTAGAAAGGTTTTTCTCCAGTGTGGATACGCTGGTGCGTCCGTAGGCTATTTAACACACTGAAACTCTTGTGACACTGTTTACAGTAGAAAGGTTTTTCTCCGGTGTGAATACGCTGGTGTGTCTGTAGGGTAGACAAGTCACCGAAACTCCTGTCACACTCTTTACACTGGTAAGGTTTTTCTCCAGTGTGAACACGCTGGTGTCTCTGTAGGGTACGCAACTCACCGAAACGTTTGTCACACTGTTTACACTGGTAAGGTTTTTCTCCGGTGTGAATTAGCTGGTGCTTCTGTAAGCCAACCAAACAGCTGAAACTCTTGTCACACCGTTTGCAGTGGTAAGGTTTTTCTCCGGTGTGGACACGCTGGTGTGCCTTCAGGTTACCTAACTGACTGAATCTCTTGTCACACGTATTACATATGTGGTGGTCTTTCCTGTGTAAGCCAGCGGATGTATCTTTACTTCTTGCGGCTGAGTTAAAGTCTTGGTATGATCTTGGTTGGCCTGTGTGGTCGCCTTGTTCCTGGCCTGCTACAGAGCTGGACATTTGAACCTCCGCTGGTTCATTGTCAAAGCTGCTGTTTTCCATGGACTGTGATGTGGACGGAAATATATCTCTTCTCTTCTCTTCTCTTCTCTTCTCTTCTCTTCTCTTCTCTTCTCTTCTCTTCTCTTCTCTTCTCTTCTCTTCTCTTCTCTTCTCTTCTCTTCTCTTCTCTTCTCTTCTCTTCTCTTGGAGATTTGTCCTTCTATCTTCTCTCTCTAGTTATTTATCTCGACACTGTAAATCCCTGCCTTTCTCACCTGAACTGTCTTAGTAGAGTATGCCAGTGGACTCTTATATAGGCAGACCAGAGCTCTGGTCTGATGTCAAACGCAACACAAACCGTTGCCAAGCATTCCTGCCTACAATGATTTACGCAGACACCGTTGCAATCAGTGCAGTGATTCCCAAACATTTGGATTTCAAGGCCACAGTCATAGTTCACGCATCTCTAGAACCGAGAGGCAGACAGACCGACAGACAGGCAAGTAGGAATGAATATAATAAGTGAGCTTAACAGAGAGGCTGCTAAAGGCAACGAATAAACTGTGAAACTGTGAAGGGGAACCAGTGGAGAGGTAATGTCTGTATGTGTGTTACTGTTAACCACTTACGGCCTATATACTGACAATAGCCAATCTACCTTCCGTTGGAAGACAGAGAGGATTATTCCCTGAAGTCTCTCTTTGAATGCCTTGAGGCATTTTCTTTGGGAAAAAACCTGTCAATGGCAGTCAATAAGTTAAGACCGGGAACGCATCTGTGTCATTTTTTTTATTTCTTTGGGCTATTCAAAAATAGCAGATCTACAAGCTCATAGCGCGGCACCGCCGCTTTTGGATATATATAACTTTTTAAAGCGAACATTTGTAACTCAAATCTTTGCTTCTGGGGATTCTACAAATGTCTTCTAAATCCTACAGTTTAAAAAACAATAGTATGTTTTTATATCAGCGGTTCTCAAACCTTTTCATGTCAAGGACCCCCAAAATTATATGCATTTGGCCCCCGGACCCCCATCTCAAAATATGTTGTAATAGGGACCCCCAGAAGCAAAGATTTGAGTCAAAAACTTTCCCTTTAAAAATATATATATTCAAATATTTGCACAAAATGTTCACTATTTTTCAAAAAATGTCAGAGCTACAAGCTCATACAGTAGCGCGCGCTATGAGCTTGTAGATCTGATATTTTTGAATAGCCAAAATAAATCTAAAAATGACACAGATGCGTTCCCGGTCTTAATGGGTTAACTACCGCCGAAACAATGACGAACAGGTTTCCGGTGATGATTTTGGACGCAAGATCAATCGGTGCGTCTGCTGCGGCCAAGGTGGCGCTCGACTCCATCAATGAAGACTGGGGGAAAAGACGGAAAACGGAGAAGGAATGCGAGGAGGTACACAAGCTGATTGAGAGGAACCTCTCGAGGAGGAGAGGAAAGACCATGGACGTAGAAGAGGAGAGGAGAAGAGAAGACTGATCGGCGGTAAAACGAGCATTAATTTTGCCACAAAAGTTTCCTTCTCTGCAGAGCAGAGTGATTACACACAGGCACATATACGGTACAGATATCTCCATATGTGGGTAGGTACATCTTCATATATGGGCGCAGTGCCACATGACGTCTAAGACGTCATGGCCTGAAGCGCCCTGAGCGCCACGTGACGTCTAAGACGTCATGAAAAAAACAAAAATCTTATTTTTTTTGGAAAAAAATGTTCAGAACCCAAGATATGATGATTTGAAGATTTGCTGCTCCATTCACTTCTTGTTTAACTTCTTACTGAAAAAGGCTGTATCTCGGCTCCTGAGCACTTTTTTTTTACAATTAATTTTGGCTGTGGCACTTAGAACCAAACTGCCATAAATAAGAATGGCACTGAATGAGTTAAGGGTGTTGTGATTAAAAAAATATTGAACCAATGAAAAGTATTAAAAAGCGCTTCTGACAAAACCAGCTAAATCCATTGGATCCTCAAACTTTCTGCTAAACTCTGCTAACTCCACCAAAGGGGGGTGGAGTTTTGGGGTTTTGCTGACTCCAGGCTCCACCCCCTTTTGACCTCCAACCTCATTGTGAGCTTGGAGGTCCATTCAGCTGTTCTTATCAATGATGAACAAAACCTCCTAACTCCACTTTATGTTTTGTTTTAGTCATTACCTGAAAAATGACTATTTAGGAATTAGCTGGTTTCTGCCCGACAGCAGAGACATACTGTATTGGCTTCTGGTCTTCGGACAGAGGCTCTGAGTCACTCTGCTATACGCTAACATGGGACACACGATATCCTGCCAGGTTAGACAAAAGCTTTAATCAAGGAGCATTATCTTCAATAATATATTGGGTCCTGACTTGATGGTAAATGTTAACCACTTAAAGGGGGTGTAAGTCATTTATTTTTTCTATTAACATAAGTGTTAAATAGCTCTATATTCCGTAATCATTGCTATTGTTTGTTCGGTAACAAGTTGGGATACCAATTTCAGAATGGAAATATCACAGGATAAACAAGAGGACAACATTTTCAAAATTGGAAACGGAACACTATACAATTTAATGGATAAATTATATTTGTGGGGTTCTCTTTCCTGATTGGTTAAGATTTGTATCCCAAACTGAAAATGTTTCTTTTTGTTTGATTTTACTAAAGAGCTGGAGAGGCCCCTGTTACTGAACAAACACTCTTTAGCAATGATTACTGTCAGAATATAGAGCTTTAACTTCTTTTTTTTAACAAAAACATAGGCTATCCCTTACACCACCATTAAGTGCTATTTTATATTTTGTAGTACAAAGCTGTCCTGTCCTCCCTCCCTCTCTCTGTCTCTCTCCTCTCTTCCACCACTGAATAAAAAAACTAAAACCCTGAACCGCTCAGAACGAGTCAAACCTCATCTCCGTGCGGTGGCTCCGGCACCGGCTCTGCCTGTGTGGTGGTCTGTTCTTTCTCATGCTGGTCCACTTGGTACATCCAATAGTTCTCCATGTTCTCGCACAGTGAACACCGCTGAACTATAAACAGAACCTGCTAACTGTTCCGTTCCAAGAAAAGCACTGTTTTTATACACAAATGTCCACCGGCCAGCTACTGTGTACCAGACGAGATGTGATGTCAGTGCAGTCTGCCGTCTCTAGCTGCGTACAGGCTACTCAGGTGACACAAGCTAGGTATCAGAATTCACTGTGTGTCTCACCATTCTGCGTGTGTGTGTGTGTGTGTGTGTGTGTGTGTGTGTGTGTGTGTGTGTGTGTGTGTGTGTGTGTGTGTGTGTGTGTGTGTGTGTGTGTGTGTGTGTGTGTGTGAGGACCAAATGTCCCCGCAAGTATAGTAGAATTTGAGAAATAGGCATGGAAAGGGTTGTTTTTATGGTTGAAAATGGATTTTTAGAGATACGTTTACAATTAGAGAAAGATTCAGGTTGGCGTTAGGTTTAGACATTCAGAGGTTAGGTTTAGGACATTGGAATTAGAGTTAAACATGATTTAAGAGTATAAACGAAGTAGTTGCTTGCCCGTGTCACGCACCAAAAAATTGCAGATCTACAAGCTCACAGAGCTTGTAGATCTGCAATTTTCGGCTCTAGGCTTACAGTTAAAAAGGGGGGAAAATGTAAATGGCATTCATGAAAATCGCTGTCCTAAAATGTTGATGTCCTCACAAATGTGTGTGTGTGTGTGTGTGTGTGTGTGTGTGTGTGTGTGTGTGTGTGTGTGTGTGTGTGTGTGTGTGTGTGTGTGTGTGTGTGTGTGTGTGTGTGTGTGTGTGTGTGTGTGTGTGTGTGTCCTCAAGTGAGGTTGTTCTTTGAATTTTGCAAAGGTAAACAGACTGGGGCGATGTGGAAAGTCAAGATTGTGAATTGAATTAAGTTAATGTTATGCCTAATATTATCTAAGTGAATTATTTGCAAGCTAATTGAATTAAAATGATATAAAATTTTCAGAGCAATGGCTATGTATTGGCAAGCGCTGTGAATTAAAAGGGATTAAACAATTGTTTTGAATCGACTATTTTGAATCTAATCGTGCTATTTTCTGCGAATGTTACCCTCTCCCGGAATAGGGATACAAGGGTTCATGTGGTGGTCCTATCACACAAACTCTGGGTAACTCTGAGGACCCCCTAGGGGTCCCAGAACCCCACGTTTCACAGTGTACAGAAGTTAGCCATGGACAATAAAAGGAGCTTTCTCTGCCTCAGTTATCTGAGCTTCAACACTAAATTATTGACGCCTCTCACAGACTCCTGCCGTTCTCTCTCCCCCACACTGAATAAATAAAGCATGGGGGTGTGGCCTGAGCACAACGTGTCCCTTGGAGCCGCGCAGACGCAGGTTCGAATCCGACTTTTGTCTCTCCTCTCTCCTTGGTTACCTGTCTTGTTTCACACTCCTACCTACATAAAGCGTGAAAATCCCACACGCACGCGTGCGCGCACACACAAACACACAGATCTTAAAAAAGAACTAAAAAAGTGCACTCTCCACCAGGCTGGGTTGCCTACCCAAGGCTGTGTCAGTTGTGGGGTGCAGCCGTCAGGACACAAGGAAGCTGCTGGGGGAAATAAGAGTTTGTACGACAGACGGTGCCACTGTTTGTGTGTGTGGTGCCCCCTAGTAAGTGAAAGTGCTTTTGGAGGTGGCCACTCAACATGCGATTTCAATTTGACGATGATTGGATGTTGTCTTCATGATATATGGCGTTCTTTGTGAGAAATAGGCCCCGCCCACCATTTTGTGTTGAGTCACAGAGCCGTTACCCTGTGTAAGAGCTAACACTGCCTGAAATTAACACCACACACACGCACGCACACACACACACACACACACACACACACACACACACACACACACACACACACACACACACACACACACACACACACACACACACACACACACACACACACACACACACACACACACACACACACACACACACGTGCCTGACAATGTGACACATTGTCAACACCATTTAGCTCGTCCCCTAATGGCGGCTGCTAGTCACTGACACGTTCTCAACACACTTTAAGTTGTGCTCACCTCGCCCCCTAGTGACTGCTGCAGGTCACTGCAGTCTGCGGTGGGACTCAGATCCTGTCTCATCACCCACACAGGTTCCTTGGGCTCGTCGGGAGTGTAGGGCGACCTCACCGTGCGCGTTTTCACCTAGACGTAAAGATTTTTTCAAAAATGTTCAAAAATAGCAGATGTAGCTCTCAGTGTGGCACGAAGTGACGCGCTGTGAGCTTGTAGATCTGCTATTTTTTAAATAACCACAGTAACAAATTTAGCTGGGAACCCGACCCCCTCCATGTACAGTTAATCCAACTAATCCATTCAATCGACTACAATAATAATTCATTATACATTTTTACAAAAAACTTAGTGGTGAAAAAAAAAAAAATTATAGCAAAAATAGCAGATCTGCAAGCTCACAGCACATTGCGATGCAACACGTTGTGAGCTTGTAGATCCAATATTTTCACTATTTGTGTGCGACACTGTTTTACGACAAAGGAAAGTGATTAACATCAATTTAGTCGATTATAAAAAATCTTTTTTTTTTTTTTTTTCAAGATCTTTTTATTAGTTTTTTGTACAAGGCCCAGGGGGATTATAACAAATCTATTTGAATTTGTTTGCTCCGCAATTATTCGATCAATCCGAAAATGTGTCGATAGAGATAGATCGCTAAGAAAATAATGGATATTTGCGTGCGACGTTTTCACCTCCTCAATGGCCTCCTTAATGTCCTTGATGGCCAGCGAGATGGCGTCCCGCTTCTGTTGATTGTTCTTCACCACGACGGGCTGCTCTGATTGGTCGACAGGCTGGCCCTCTGACAGATCCTCTTGGCTGGCGGCCGTGGGTGTTTTGTCGCCGTTCGGCGAGTCATCCGTTGGCAGATCGCCTTGTCGTTTCTCGTCCCCCGCGGCTCGCTCGCCGTCTTCGTCGATGGCGCCGGGCACGGAGATCTGGAGGTTTCCTTTAGAGGCAACAGATCATTTTAACCCATTAAAACCGGGAAAGCATCTGTGTCATTTTAGATTTGAGCTATATAGCAACACACATTTTTCAGAAAACTCTTAGGATTTAGAACAGTGGTTTAGAACAGCGGTTCTCAAGCATTTTGAATAATTGTGATTTTTTTTTTAACACAAATCTTCTCTGGCACCAAACATTTTCAGATGGGCGGTCCGCGGCCAAATACATATAATTTTGGGGGTCCTTGGCACGAAAATGTTTGAGAACCACTGATTTAGAAGGCATTTGTAGAATCGGCCTCATGTCGTAATGGGTTCAATGCTGGATAAAACAATGATATGAAAAAACAGCACAATGTATAATTTCTCATAAAACAATAAATATCCTCCTATAACTTAGTAAACCTCTGTCTGTCTGTCTGAACACATTTTTCTCCTCAGTGGGTTCAGCAATTGATCTGAACTTGCACACGGGCAATGATCATTACATTATTTTTCACTTTTCCCAAATTTAAGCTGTTTATTCGATTTTTTGGAAACTGTTTAACTCTACGGCCGGAGTTTTCGCGGTTACTGCGCATGCGTGGCCACGTGCACATGCATGCACGGCCACGTACGTGCACATGCATGGGCATGCGCGGCCACAGGGTCCCCAGAGTATGTTAGCTCTTGGTGCTAACAGTGTTAGCGTGTTGTTAATGTTTACTCAATGATACAACAGAGGACCCCCGTGTGTGTGTGTGTGTGTGTGTGTGTGTGTGTGTGTGTGTGTGTGTGTGTGTGTGTGTGTGTGTGTGTGTGTGTGTGTGTGTGTGTGTGTGTGTGTGTGTCAAGATATGGACTAGCACTGTGGTTCTCAAAGTGCGGCCCAGGGACCGTCAGGGTTTCCTTATCAGGGTTCCAAATGGACCCTTACAAGTCTGTAACTCTGAGAGTGTACAAATGGAACCATTTGTACACTCTCAGAGTTATGGGGGTCCTTGAAATGAAAAGGTTTGAGACTAGCACACTGATTCTCAACGTCGGGGGACCACCAGCGCTCCAAATGGACCCTTACAGGTACAAATGGAACCAAAATGGACTCCTCGTATGGGTCCATTTGGTTCCATTTGTACTAGTCCACCAGTGGAATAGCATGTAAATATCAGCGCACGTCCCTTATCTGTTGCCCTACCTTTAACCTCCCTGACAGCGGCGGCGCTGTTGCCGTCCTCCTCCTGCTCGCAGCCGTCGTTGTGCGGGTACGGGGCGAACTCGGCCTCCTTCTCGGGCGTGTCCGACTCGCCGTCGGAGCGCTCGTCGTAGTGATGCAGGCGGGACCCTACCGCCTCCTGCTGGTGGTAGACGCCGTCGGCGGACCGTGGCTCCACCAGGCGGAACCCCGCCCTCCTCTCCCGCAGCGACTTATTGGCACTTTCTCCTCCGGGCGGCTCCTCTGCTGACCCCGCCTCCTCGGCCTGGCGGACGACGGACGCGTCGGTCGGCGGCGGCGGTGGCGGCGCAGCGTCGCCGATCTCCTCGTAAACGTGTTCGGAGTGTGCGTAGTCGTCGTACGGCTCCGAGTACGCCTCCTCTTCGGATGGCCTGACCTCCGAGCTCTCCGAGCTCCTCCCGTCGGTAGGGCTGTCACGATTACAAATGCGATTAACGATTTAATTGTGTGCTTGGCATTGAACATTGGAACATATGAATACAACTTTAATTTATGTTTGCCTTTTATGTAATAAAAAATTGCACAGGGCAGATTTGACAAATAACTTAAATTTACAAAGAAATGATTGATATATTTAATCATTTTATACATGTAAAAATAGCAGAAATAGCTGATCTACAAGCTTGCAACGTGTCACAAAGACGCGTTGCAAGCTTGTAGATCAGCTATTTCTGCTTTTTTAATATTTGAAAACGTGGAAACGATTATGGCGATTGTGCAAAAAACAATTGTGATTATCTCAAATAATTGCGATTAGACGATTATGTAATAATTGTGACAGGCCTACCCGTCGGGGGAGTTATTGGCCCCTCCTCCTGCTCCTCCTCCGCCTCCTCCTTCCGCCCCTCCTCGAGAGCGGCGGACGGGCTGGGCGTAGACGTAGTTGGAGTAGCCGGTGTTCGGGCTTTCGTCGGTTTCGCCGCCGCGGCCGTCCGTGTGCCGGACGTCGGACGGGTGCTCCCCGCCGCGCGGGAGGGGCGGGGGCCGCGCGGGGGGGCAGGCGGCGAGGTGGGGCGCCGCGTACTGCTGCTCGGCCTCGGCGCTCTCGGTGTATCCCTCCGCCTCCGGCCGCAGCTGGACGCCGTAGCTGCTCGCCTCGTCCTCTACCTGCGTACAATTACAATTTACAATGTACAGGCATTTAGCAGACGAGCGACTTGCTGGTGTAAAATAGGAATAAGCAGAATAAACAACAAGTTAAAAGAGAGAGGCGCTACACTATCGTTGCTGTCGGGCAGAAACCTTGTATCTCCATGTTTTAACTTTTTTCCTTTTTGCGTAAATTAACGCCCTACGTGATCATACTACTGCATCACACAAAAACATCTAAAGTAGCAGAAGTTCGAAACGCGGCGTGAAGCGACGCGTTTTGAGCTTGTCGATCTGCTACTTTGGTTACTGTTGAATTTGAATCCGGAAAAGTAACAGTTTTGGACATTTTCCACCCGACAGAGACGATATAGTGCCTCGCAGAAATGAGGATACTGGGTAAACAAAGGAACCTAACATCTGTCTAAACAACATGCGATATATAGAGAACCTTCTGTACATCTGAAACTACAGGCTACCAGGAAAATAGCATCCTAGCATCCTAGCATCTGGCAAAAAAATAAACAAGTAACCAACATTATTATGTCTGCATAGTAAACTAGCATCGATCGAAAGAAAAGGAGGGTACAGGGAGAGAGAAGTGGTAGGCGCCAAGGTTGAGGTGGAGTCTGAAGAGGTGAATGCTAGGCGGTTGAGGTGGAGTCTGAAGAGGTGAGTGCTAGGGGGTGAGGTGGAGTCTGAAGAGGTGAGTGCTAGGGGGTGAGGTGGAGTCTGAAGAGGTGAGTGCTAGGGGGTGAGGTGGAGTCTGAAGAGGTGAGTGCAAGGGGGTGAGGTAGAGTCTGAAGAGGTGAGTGCTAGGGGGTGAGGTGGAGTCTGAAGAGGTGAATGCTAGGGGGTGAGGTGGAGTCTGAAGAGGTGAATGCTAGGCGGTTGAGGTGGAGTCTGAAGAGGTGAGTGCTAGGGGGTGAGGTGGAGTCTGAAGAGGTGAGTGCTAGGGGGTGAGGTGGAGTCTGAAGAGGTGAGTGCTAGGGGATAAGTTAAAGGGGGTAAGTCGCTCAGGGTAAGAGTGTCTGCTAAATGCCCAAATTGTAGTTGTAATTGAAAATTGGGTGAGATGGACTGTATAGAGGTGTGTGCTAGGGGGTAAGGCGGAGTCTGAAGAGGTGAGTGCTAGGGGGTAAGGCGGAGTCTGAAGAGGTGAGTGCTAGGAGGTGAGGTGGAGTCTGAAGAGGTGAGTGCTAGGGGGTGAGGTGGAGTCTGAAGAGGTGAGTCTTCACTGGAATGGATTGTGAGTGAGAAGTTCTGACTGAAATTGGGGAGGAAGAAGGGGAGGAAGAAGAGGCTAGGATGCGTGGAGCGTTGTCCAGGGTGTTTTGGGGAAGGTAGAAGAGTCTAAGACGTGTGGAGTGTTGTTCAGGGTGTTTAAGGAAGGTAAAAGAGTCTAAGACGTGTGGAGTGTTGTCCAGGGTGTTTAAGGAAGGTAAAAGAGTCTAAGACGTGTGGAGTGTTGTCCAGGGTGTTTAAGGGAAGGCTCGACCAGCATTCCTGTGTTGAAGTGTGCAGGAAGGCTTGTAGGGTTGTAGGGGAATCATGCATTGAAGGTATGGGGATGCCAACACCAGGGGTTTTGTACTGGGTGCAGGCAGTGAAGGGAGCAGAAAAGGGGGGAGACTTATGACAAGTTTGGCTGTCCTCTACCTCAGCCTGGCCCTCGGGCTCCAGTGATGTCATGGCCAGGCCGTCATCACCCTCAGCGCGGTCAGTGTGTTGGTGGAAGCCGCTCTCCGTGCTGGCGGAGCGCGCCAGCGCCGAGTCGTCCCGCTCCCGCGCATCTTCGTCCTCTCGCTCAGCATGCTGTTGTCTCTCCTGCAAGGTTGTTATAGTTTTGCATTAGTCATTATTATTATTATTATTTTTCCGTTCTGACTTTTTGTTTTCAATTTCAGTTACATTTTTCTTTCAGGTAACTAAAATGTTTTTTTACAATTCTAGTTTTCGTTATTTTCTTCTAGTTTTAATTATAGTCACATCGTGTAAAGGCAGCTCTCCACCGCACCGACGTCGGCGGCAGTAAGTGTTGGAAAGCGTCTGTGGCCAAAAAGCTGTTGTCGAATGTGCGGCGTGTACACTGTCGTGTCGGGTCGGAACTTGTAGGATAACGTCGAAAGCCGACCGAACATGCTCGGTCGGCTACCGACTGTCGGGCTGGTGCAGAGGTGACAGAGCTCTCTGGTTGGCTGCTAGGAGGGGTAGCAGGGACCCTCTCTAAAAATGCAATACAGAGTAGTGCTATTGGAATCTACACAGGTGCGCCCAAATAATTAATCACATCATGCCCCTGAGAATAGAAATACTGTCTAAAGAAGTAGTCAAAACATTGTTTGAAAGTGCAATGGTTGTGGAAAACTATACCAGCGCAAGAATATAGCAAAAATTACTTTTGTTTAACTGAAATATTTTGTGGTATTGCTTTAACCACTTAAACCCCAGCATCCGTATTGTGGGGAAAGCTTTTGCAGAAAATAGCAGAAATCGACAAGCTCACGTTGTGAACTTGTCGATTTGCTATTTTCAGCGAAAGCTTACCCCACAATAACAGAAAACAGATTATACAATAGCATAGACTCTGGTCAATCATACAGGGTTCAAGGGGTTCATGTATAATCACCTTGCTCTCCTGTTGCAGCAGTAACTGCTGTGCTGCTCTCTCCGCCTCTCTCTGCTGTCTCTGTCTGTGTCTCTGTTGCTGGGCCCTGAGCCGGGCCTCGCTGTCCCCCTGTCTGCGGTAACGCGCCACTGCAGGCCGGGGAATAGGCTGCTGCTGCTGCTGAGATGCAGGAGGAGGAGACTGGGCCCCGTGTGGCCCCTCCAGGTCGGACCCCTCTGCGGACCTCCGCTGCTGAGGGGCCCCTCTGGCCCCGCTACCGCCTAAAAAAAAAAAAGGGGATATGAGCTATACATCCCACTATAATATTTATTTTCACACTTAACCCATTATGACCTCGAAAGCATCTGTGTCACTTTTTCATTTCATCATTTTACACTTTGGCTATTCAAGAATAGCAGATATACAAGCTCATAGCGCGGCACCGAGTGCCGCGCTACGAGCTTGTAGATCTTCTATTTTAGAAAAATCGTGAAAATGCGTGCAAATCTTTGAATATATGTTTAAAGCGAACATTTTTAACTCTATTCCTTTTTTCTGGGGGTCCCTGGAACAAAACATTTTGAGATGGGGGTCGGCGAATACATATCATTTTGGGGGTCCTTGACATGAAAAAATTTGAGCACTACTGATATAGAAACATACGTTTTTTTCAGAATACTGTTGGGATTTAGAAGACATTTGTAGAATCGGCTTCAGGTCTTGGGTTTAGGTTGAGTTAAGAGATTTATCGATCATGTTAAAGATTAAATTGTAATATAGAGCTATCGAATGTATTAGACAGGCTATGAGTTAGTGTCGCCCCTACTGTAATTTGTGATGAGTCTGTTGTGTGTATTGATTGATTGATTATGTATTGATGTAACTTGTGTTGTTGGTGATGCTGGTTGGGACCCCAGGAAGAGTAGCTGCTGTAACAGTACAGTAAACTAATGGGGATCTAATAAATAAATCAAATCAAAATCCTAGGGTTGGTCACGATCATGTAATTTTTGTTTGATTAATTGTAATATAAATGTTTGCTATTCATGATTCAATTGTGTTTTTAAAAATTACATTGCTGTTGTTTGCCGTTGAGCCTTTGCAAACAAAACTTGCACCGGATAGAACCATAAATATACAAAGAAATGGCTAACAATGACCACAATATAGTCAAAAGAAATAATGTACTATGGCCAAAACATACAATATATCTTATTGTGAGCTTGTCGATTTGCTATTTCCACTCGATTTTAAACCCAATTTAAATCTATGAACATTTCAACACATTCATTCAGACAATGAAAACAATTATGCAAAAAATAGATTGGGATAATCTCAAATAATCGCGATCAGGCGATTATGTAATAACCGTGAAAGGCTTACCGCCTCCTCCGCCAGGTGCCTCACAACGCCTGTAGTGTGCTGCAGCGCCCCCTGGCTGTCGGGCGTGGTAGTTCTTCTCCTTGCCGCCGTGGTTGTGAGGTGCCGGCTCGCCGTGGCCGTCGTGGCAAAAGGGGGCGGCGCCGGCGTTGGCCTCCTCGCCGATCTCCTGGCCGAGCTCCACCTCCTGCGGGTTCATGGCTGCCCGGGATTGGTTCCAACGGTGGTGACGTGGGAGGAGTTCAGGGACGCATCGGCGACGATCTCCCAAGACACTCCGAACTCAAGGCGGGGGCTGCTGAGACTAAATCAACAGGAAATGGCATATGGATTAGCGGTGTCAGTCGCCATGACTGATTTCAGTCTTTAAAAAAAAAAAAAATGAAGGACTAAAATAACATACATATAGGCTTTTTTCTGCTACAAGTAAAAGTCCGGAATTCAAAATTGACTTGAGTAAAAGTACAAAAGTATTGGTATAAAAATGTACTTAAAGTACCAAAAGTAAAAGTACTCAAATGTTTGAAAATAGCAGATCTACAAGCTCAAGATCAGCTATTTTCAAATAGCCTACGTATAAAATAGGGCTAAAGTGGTTAATGTATGTTTTATAATGTAATAATGTACATTGCAAAGAATATAGACCCCGGTAAAGTAAAAGTACCTCAAAATTGTACTTAAGTACTGTACTTGAGTAAATGTACTTTAGACCACTGCAAATGACTGGCCATGGGGTCTATTTGCAGAACTGCCCCTGTGGTCCAGTTTCCCCAGAAGCGCCCATAGCATAGAGCAAAGTCCATATCATTATCACCGCTATTTATGCTATCAAAAGTGATTTTTTTCCCCCTCATGAATCTGTTATTAGTTGCCATTACACATGCATCCATGCCTCGGTTGTCGCACACAAGCCACCGTAGTCTGCTAAACAGACCAACGGGCGTACAGCTTAAGTGTTTTGCCAAGTCCCGGAAAAGACGCGCTGGGATTGGCCAGTACAGTCACTTTGATTGGCAGTTGTGCCGAACGATCACCCCAAAACATGATTTACGCTGCGAGCTTGTACAACTGCTATTTTTTTAATATTTCGAAAACTTTGTCTATTCAAAAATAGCAGATATACAAGCTCATAGCGCCGCAGAGTGCCGCGCTATGAGCTTGTTTTTGTTTTGTTTTTTATCATGAAAACTTTTGCAAATCTATGAATATATATTTTAAAGGGAAATCTTTGCTTCTGGGGGGTCACTGGAACACTTTTTTTCCCAGATGGGGGTGGGGGGGCGGGGTCCGCTGCCAAATACAATACCAATCTGGGGGTCCCTGACATGAAAAAGTTTGAGTACCACTGATCTAGCGAACAACGGAGCTCCACACAGTTAGAGGCTGTTTTCTATTCTCTCCTCTCACCCTCAGCACACGCGCACGCACACGCACACGCACACGCACACGCACACGCACACGCACACGCACACGCACACGCACACGCACACACACACCCACACACATAGGAGGAGGAGGCAGCAGGGTTGTCATGGTGACGGCAAGTGTAATGACTCCCCATGGGAGTGGAGGTGAGGACGGTGCTGACCTTTTTCTAGCAGGAGGAGCATCAGCGTTCTCACACCACACCTCAAAATGGGCGCCTTCCGCTCCCCAATACACCCCCCCCCCCCCCCCCCCCCACCCATATGAGTCATGACCAGAGGTGGACAGAGACAAAGTACATTTTTTTACCCTTGAGCACTGCACTTACATTTCTTTGAGTAATCTGTACTTTTACCTAAGCGTTTGTATTTTGGGATACTTCACAAATAATACTTCACAAATGATAATAATACAAAATAATAATAATAATAATACACGTATACATACATACATACATACATATAGACATAAAAAAAATCACACCCAGTGTGAAGTGAGCGGTGCTATTTGTGAGTTATTAATTTCATCATGCATCTCGGTAGCCAATCACAGCACGTCCTGCAAAGCTTAGCCTATGGGCGTGTTTTCCATAGCATGGCGTCACAGCGAAAGACAAAGTTTCAGGACGGAAAGAAAAACTTTCGCCACGGATGGGTCCTAAACCCTCTAATAGGAGCGGTTACACCGCTCAAAAATATAATAATAATAAACGGTCTGACAAACATCGAATTAAGTGAGATAATAAACATGCATACCTGTATATAAAAATAAAACCAAAAAGTACTCGATAGTATG
This sequence comes from Gymnoscopelus braueri, assembly GCF_963280865.1. NCBI lineage: Eukaryota > Metazoa > Chordata > Actinopteri > Myctophiformes > Myctophidae > Gymnoscopelus > Gymnoscopelus braueri. Next base: position 8,272,724 of record NC_137608.1, read on the forward strand.
CAATATAATATAGACATCTACACAAACAAGAAGTACGCTCAAGTACACAAATATCAGAGAAACAATTAAGCCAGTTCATCTTCAAATTCGGTTCGAGCAGTTTTTGATAATTGTTGCAACGCGTTGTGAGCTTGTCGATCGGCTATTTTCTGCGAAGATATTTTATGTATAGAACGAAAACGACACTAGTACAGAGTCCTGAGGGACTCCGGTCAAGGGTTTAAGTGGTTAATATAGCTGTGCCTACTTGCCAAATGTAAAGCTCACCGGTGAACTTTGACTCCTCTGTCAACGTTGATAAAAGTGTGTGAGCAGGGCATGACATTAAAGAGCCATTTTGTCACACTGAGGAAGGCTCTGGCTCAGAAACACCTTGGCGTTGCCTGTGCCTAAAAATACAAGCACCTGAAGAACACTTCAGTGAAAGCTTTTGATTAAATCTCCACTCGAATGGTAAATCGTCCCTTTGTCGGGTGGAAACCTTGTCCAAAACTGTTACTTTTCAGAAAAGGGACAAAGAGGAACTTGTGTTCCAATGGATCTAATGTTGTTATTATTTAGTCACAAACTCTTGTTAATACTGTTCTTTGGTTCAATATATATATATATAAAACCACAGACACACTTGACCGCTTTCACTTTAAGTTATTTCTTTAAAAAATAGCAGACCCCGCAGACATCTGAAAACATTTTATTCCAGGGAACCCCCAGAAGCAATTTAAAATATAAGAGATTATAATATAATAAGCTATATTATATATAAAAGCTATATATAAATAATAGATTTGCACACATTTTCACTCTTTTTCAACAAAAAAAAAGTAGCTGATCTACAAGCTCATCTGCTATTTTTGAATAGCCAAAGTATAAAATAAGGGCTATAGCTAAAATCTAAAATGACACAGATGCGTTTGCGGATTGAATGGATGAATGTATTTTATATTGCTGTGGGAAATTGACAGCTCCACACACTTGACTTGAGTCTATTGGCCGGTTGCAGGCGGATAGAGAAACAAACATTCCTTTCAAACATTCCTTCAGTGTCAGCAGACGAAAAAGTCACTATAGGACCACATAATAGGAATAAAGAAGCCAACTTCAACCTGATATTCTTCAATATCCCATTCAATCCGGGATTGCATGATGTGCCATTTCTTTGGCTATTCAAAAATAGCAGATCTACAAGCTCATAGCGTGGCACCGAGTGCCGCGCTACGAGCTTGTAGACCTGCAAAAAAAAGATATTTTTTTTGAAAATGTGTGCAAATCTTTGAATGTATATTTTCTTTTTCAGCGAAAATTTGTAACTCAAATCTTTGCTTCTGGGGATTCTACAAAAGTGTGTGCTTGTAGATCGGCTATTTTCAGCATGCAACCAAGTGTAAAATCAACACTGGTTTCCACAAGTGTAACGTCCGCTTTAAAAATCAAACCAAAATCCACTATAGCCTAAAGGGTAATTGCGCCTTGGCTGGGGGAGATTTTAGGCCTTTGGTCTATAAGAACGGTTAATTCCTCTGTCTGTCTGTCTCTCTCCCCTGTGAACATGTTATCTGCCACAGACGTCAACAAGTCCCATCCTGCAGAGCCCCAAGGACTGTTCAGTCCGCTGGTTCATTTTCATGTCAAGGCCCCCCTATTGAAATGTATTTGGCCATCAGAAAAAATTGTGAAATTGTGAAATATTTTGGGGAAATTCTGAAATGTTTTGGAATTTCTTTGGAAAATTCAATACAGTGACGCATTGATATTAAAAAGAAAATGTAGTTGGCAATTTATACTTTTTAGGGTACTTTGACTCAAGTGCTGGGGTTGAGTACTTTTTGTCCACAACTGCTTATTACATCGGGTTGATTTTGAGTTTTTTTCTTTTTTTTGCTTAGATATCGTCTCTGTCGGGTGGAAACCTCCAAAACTGTACCCTTTCAGGATTCAAATTCAAAAATAGCAGATCGACAAGCTCAAAACGCAGCGCGAGCTTGTCTTTGATGCTTTTGTTTGACGCTGTAGTATGTAGTGTAGGGTGTTAATTTACAAAAACAAAACACAAAAAGTTAGAAGATGCAAGATGAAGAGGTTTCTGCACGACAGCAACGATATCATAATGACTGGTGAATGATGTCAATATAGAAGATTTTCACTGTCAATGTGTCTGCTTTCTGTGAGCAACACACAGACCAGGTACAGATTTCTTCAGCACTCTGAGCTTTTATTCTGGGATGCATTCTGAAACGCGTCTGGTGGAATCACAAGTGTTTTGTCTAGAGCAGTGGTTCTCAAAGTGTGGACCGGGGACCCCCAGGGGTCCTTGGAGGGGTTTCCCAGGGGGTCCCTAGCAAACGTAGTTAACATAGCATCACAATCATTTTAACCACATTATCCATTTATATGTTGGCGATTCAAAAATAGCAGATGTACAAGCTCACAGCGCGGCATGAAGTGACACGCTGTAAGGTTGTACATCTGCTTTTTTTTATTTTTATTTGAAAGATATCAAAATGATTCAAAGATTTTGAATCATTTTCTTTCTTTCTTTTTAACAAACCCTCTGTTCTGGGGGTCCCTGGCACAAAATATTTTCAGATGGGGGCCAAATACATATCAATTTGGGGGTCCTTGACATGAAACAGTTTGAGAACTAACTGGTCTAGAGTGGCTGCGATGCGATCAGCTGTGGCCTAAATATAGAGGTGGCCTAAATGTTAGAGGAGCGCATTTGTGACCGAAATCTGTGTGGGGAAACGAATGGCCACCACTTACCCCTCCCTCCACACCGCTGAAGTGAACTTGAGTAAGGCACTGAACACCCAAACTGCTCCAGTGGAGCTGTTCGTTGGCCAACGGTACAAGACTGTGGTTGTAGTGGTCAGCTCCCAGTTTTTAATGTGTGTGTGTGTGTGTGTGTGTGTGTGTGTGTGTGTGTGTGTGTGTGTGTGTGTGTGTGTGCGTGCGTGCGTGCGTGCGTGCGTGCGTGCGTGCGTGCGTGCGTGCGTGCGTGCGTGCATGCGTGCGTGCGTGCATGCGTGTGCGCGCGCGCGCGTGTGTTGTGTGTGTGTGTGTGTGTGTGTGTGCGTGTGCGTGTGCTGTAGTGGAAAATGTATTACATTTTTAAGTAAAAGTATCAATACAGCAATGTAGACATACTCTGTTACAAGTAAAAGTCTAGAATTCAAAATTTACTTGAGTAAAAGTACAAAAGCATTGGTATCAAAATGTACTTAAAGTACCAAAAGTAGAAAGTGCTAGTTGTGCAGAATGTCCCATTTAACAAGTTGCGACGCATGTGAGCTTGTAGATCAGCTATTTTCAAATGGCCGGAATGTATATAGGGCTAAAGTGGGTAGTGTATGTTTTGTAATACTAATCATAATCTACAAAGTTATCAAATACTTGTAGTGGAGTAAAAGTATAATATTTGCCTCTGAGATGTAGGGGAGTAGAAGTAAAAGTACAGAAAATTGGAAATACTCCAGTAAAGTAACAAGTAAGACGCGCGAACGCTGGAGGCGAACGCAGATTCGCCTCGATCTCCAGGCTTTTATTGCTTAGTTTTGCTAAAAAATAAAAGCCTGGCCCAGCGGGTCACTCGGTATGAGGAAGTGTTTCATTTCGCAACCAACCAGAGTGCAGTGGGCGTCGCTCGTAATGTTGTGTTAACGGGGCGGGGGTTGACGGACAGATCGGTGAACCAATGGGATGAGGCGCAATCTCTCGCCGGCGAGCCAATGAGAGAATGAGAGCGTGAACACAGACGGAAAGAGACCATAAATATGCCACACCGCAAGCACGATGATAATGGGTGCGTTCGGAAATTACGCACCGGAGCACACTCGCCTATTAGTTTGTATTGGCCAGTGCGCTCAGTGCTGTATTTTCGAACGCGCCCATAGTAAGCTCCACTTGGTCGGAGGCGCGGCTTCGCCGCGCCCCCTTCCGCGTTCGCAAAAATACCAGAAAATTACAGTGTGTGCGTGTGTGTGCGTGTGTGCGTGTGCGTGCGTGCGCGCGCTCGTGCGTGTGTGTGTGTGTGTGTGTGGCAGGGGGTTACTGAAAAAAGAGCACTCGTGCTCAGCAACCGCCACTGGGTAAATAAAGGTAAAAAAAAAAGGAATCATCTGTGATCAGCTGCCACGGCGTGGCCAGAACCCATTAAGACAGACCCATGTCTAGACAGCTCGCCTCACACAGAGACACACACACACGTGGTAGAACTCATAAAAAGGGTGTTGATTTGTGAAGATTCTCTTGTTGAACTAAACGTGTTAAATAAGCTCTGTTTGCTACACAGCTTATTTTGATAATTTATCTGAGAACCCAAGCAGACATTCCGCCGTAAGGCGGTGCTAACCCAACTTCCGGGTTGGCCTACAAAAACACATCATCCCTGCTAGCAAGCGCTCTATGTTCAGCTTTGCTAAATTGCTAGAATATATTTAAAGTTAAAGGTGCTGTAAGTCAGTGGTTCTCAACCAGTGGTCCGGGGAACCACCTGTGGTCCTTAATGGGGGGATACCAGGGGGTCCCCGGCAAAATGTGTTAACATAGTGTCACAATCATTTAAACCACTTAGCTTTGGCTATTCAAAAATAGCAGATCTAGATCTGCTATTTTTGAAAAATCTTGAAAATGTGTGCAAATCTTTCAATATATATATTCTTTAAAGCGATTTTTTTTTTACTCAAATCTTTGCTTCTGGGGGTCCCTGGCACAAAACATTTTCAAATGGGTGTCCGTGGCCAAATGCATATCAATTTAGGGGTCCTTGGCGTGAAAAAGGTTGAAAACCACTGCTGTAAGTTATATTTTTTTGGGTTAAAACAAAACACATTTGAAAGGCTAAAGCTCTATATTCAAATAATTGCTGGAGAGTGTTTCTTCAGTGACCTCCCTGTCTACTCCGGCTCTTACAATCTTAAACTGTACTGTATACACTTTCAGGGACACCAATTTAACCCAATCAGGAGAGAGAAGCCATTTATCAAAAATACATGTTTATAGTGTTCCAGTTCCAATTTTGTCGGCTCACTTCCAATTTCACTTGTTTATCCTGTATGCTGTATGACTTCTCTGTGGTGATTGGATGGATTGGTATCCCTGGCTAAGAAGCTAGAGAGACGGAAGATGCCTGCTACTGAACAAACACTCTCCAGTATATCACTTAGCAATGATTATGATAGCAATTTAGAGCTATTTAACACTTATTTGAACCCATTCAATCCGGGAATACATCTGGGTCATTTAAAGATTTCACGCTCCCGCTATGAGCTTGTAGATCTACTATTTTTGAAAAATCTTGAAAATGTGCGCAAATCTTTGAATATATATATTTTTAAAGCGAATATTTGTAACTCAAATCTTTGCTCCTGGGGGGTCCCTGGAACAAAAATATTTGACAAACGTTCGCTTTAAAAAATATACATTCAAAGATGTGCACAAACGTTCACAATCTTTAAAAAAAATAGCAGATCTACAAGCTTGTAGCAGCTTGGATATCTGATATGTTTGAATAGCCAAAGAAGTCTTAATGGGTTGACAAGAAGATATCACTTATATAGCACCTTTAAAGTAGCATCTAGGTCCAATCTAGGTCAGGTTGGAGGAATATGCATGCTGGTCACTCATGCTCCCTACAGCAGCTCTGCCACCCTGTCTGTCGGTCAGGAAGATTCCAACCTCATTGGAGGCTTGTCTAAATCAGTGGTTCTCAACCTGTGGGTGGGGACCCCCAGGGTTTTGGGGGGGTCCCCAGATGATTATAGCTTAATGTGCAACATTGTTTATCACTCAACAAACCAAGTAACCAACATACAGTATAATTCATTGTACACTTGGTATCTGAAGTGACAATTTAAGGACTTTTAATACCTTTTTAATTAGACTATTACTGTGTCAAAAGTAATGAAAAACAGTGGCCAAATAGTCAAATATTACTAAAGAAAGGCAAACATTGTGAAAATAGCAGATCTAGCTGTATAGATCAGCTATTTTCACAGTATTTATCTGTGGAACCGAGTCAAACTAAATGTAATGTCTCAACTCCTACAATTCCAAGTACTTGTCAGGGTGGGGGGTCTCCAGTTCAAATATGATTATTTTGGGGGGGGTTTCGGCCTGAAAAGGCTGAGAACCAATGGTGTATATAACAACAAACAACATGTTTGAAAAATGACCCTCCCCGTCCCCCATGAGACCCCATAGCATAACAGCTCCACACCAGCCATTCTCAGCCTAATTTCATTTAACCCATTCAATCCGTGAACGCATCTGTGTCATTTTAGATCTCTTTGGCTATTCATAAATAGCAGATATACAAGCTCATAGTGCGGCATAATTACGTCTATGGCAGTGGTTCTCAAACTTTTTCATGTCAAGGACCCCCAAAATGATATGTATTTGGCCGCATACCCCCATCTCAAAACATTTTTGTTCCAGGGACCCCCAGAAGCAAAGGTTTGAGTTACAAATGTTCGCTTTAAAAATATATATGTTTAAAGATTTGCACAAAATGTCACGATTTTTCAGAAACAGCAGATCTACAAGCTCATAGCGCGGCACTCTGTGCCACGCTATGAGCTTGTAGATCTGCTATTTTTGAATAGTCAAAGTATAAAATGGTTAAAGTGGTTAAAATGATTATGAAGCTACATTAACTAATTTTGCTGGTGACCCCCTGGTATCCCCCAAGGACCCCTGGGGGTCCACTTTGAGAACCAATGATCTATGGGACCCCAATCTGCACTGTAAGATGTGTTATTATAAGTTGTTTTAGTTTTTTTATTTACCCAGGGAGGTAGCTGAACTAGACTGCTTGTTTTCAGCCACGCCCTGCACACACACACACACACACACACACACACACACACACACACACACACACACACACACACACACACACACACACACACACACACACACACACACACACACACACACACACACACACACACAGATTCAAACCTGGGAGCTGACAAGTACAACCACAGTCTTATACTTTTGGCCACTGAGCAGGTTGGGGGTTCAGTGCCATGCTCAAGGGCACTTCAGCGGTATTGGGGTATGGGGTGCCCAATCATTCCCCTATACCAAGATTCTTTTCCTACCGGTCCGGGGACTTTCAGTTCAGCACAGCTGAGGTGTGCCTGTCACTGTCCAGCTGACGCTCGTTGACACTCGTTAATGTTACTTGAATCAAGGCAATTATGTTGTGTTTCTGCAGATTCTGAACAGTCGTCTTATAATGAAGATGTATCTGCGAAGAATTTCCATATCGGTGCATCCCTAGTTCCTAACTATCAATAATTTAGCTGGCGACACCTTGGAAGTAGAGTTGTCCGATACAGATACCAGTATCGGAAAAACTGCCGATACTGCCTATAATGCTGGTATCAGCGTATGCCAGTCTATGCCATTCATTCCCATACCATGTAATTTCTCACATGATGAGATTTCATTTACAGTCATATTTTTTATTGCTTCAGTTGATGTTGCACGACTGTTTTATACTCTTACTGTACTATTTACATTATAATGTTTCTAACTTGTAGCTGCACATTAACAATTATTAATGGAATGTTTCTTTATTCCTAGAGCAGTGGTTCTCAAACCTTTTAATCTCAAGTACCCCCATAACTCTGAGAGTGTACAAATGGAACCAAATGGACCCGCAAATGGGTCCATTTGGTTCCATGTGTACGCTCTCAGAGTTACAGACCAGTAAGGGTCCTTTTGGAACCCCTGGTATCGGTACATCTCTACCCTCAAGGACCCCCTAGGGGTCCCGGGACCCTCACATTGAACACCAAGTGCTCCACCACACCCAGGTACTATTTTAGCAGATGCTCATTTTCTTGCTGTCCACGGTACATCCTTTCATCTTGTTACCACGGTAACCAAGCCAGCGTGACCTATGCTCCGGCGCTGTCTCCATCAGTGAACGTGGGTGACAAATCATTAGACTGCAGCCTCTACACCACATGTCCTTGTTCCACCACCAGAACCCCAGAGAGAGGCAGAGCCATAAATATTGTAAAATACACATACTAGAAGCAGTGGTTCTCAAACATTTGTGTCTCAGGTCACCCCTGTAAATAACGTTTTCATCCACGGCAGCCCCTGAATTACATTGTTACTTTATAGCAGTAGTTCTCCATGGACCCCCATCTGAAAATGTCTTGTGCCAGGGACCCCCAGAAGAAAAGATTTATGTAAAACAATATATCAAAAGTATTCAAAACAAATTCTAAAAAGTGAGCTTGTACTGTAGATCTGCTATTTTTTTTATAGCCAACATATAAATGGATAGACTGGTTACAATGATTGTGATTCTGTATAACTACTTTTGCTGGGGACCCCCTGGTATCCCCCCAAGGACCCCTGGGGGTCCCCGGACCCCACTTTGAGAACCAACGCTTTATATAGCACCTTTTGTCAAATTAACGGTACGTAAATATGTAAATCTTCCCCCCAAAGATACAGTATGTCACGAGGAAAAGTAGGAGAGAATATTTGTTTCCGTTAGGACAGACTGGAAATAACTTTTATACTTGGCGTTTAACCATTTAAAACCCCATTAAAACCCCATTAAAACCTCCTATTCTGGGGGGAACATTCACCAAAAATAGCCGATCTACAAGCTCACAACGCGTCTTGTTGTGACGCGTTGTGAGCTTGTAGATCTGCTATTTTGGGTGAAGACTAATAGACTTGGTGTACTGCAGGCTGAAAAAGAACGCCGCAAGTGCAGTTTAACTAAGGTCCTGTACTAGAGTGCCTTGCTTCCAACGGTGGAGAGTAACAAAGTACATTTAGTACTGTACGTAAAGGCATAGCATGTAACTTTGCCCTGTAGTGGTTACATAACAAAACAATAACTACTTTTTTTCTTATTCTTTTTTAACCAACCATTTCCCTCTATACCAGCAGTTTATCAACCACTGGAGTAGTGTGGTGGTGTTAATGAACCCTCTCACTGTATTACAGTTAGTCCAAAACACCGCCGCTCGCCTCTTAACCCATTAAGACTTGAGGCGATTCTTAAAAATGTTTTCTAAATCCTAATAGTTTTTTGAAAAAAAAAAAAAAAAGTTCACTATTTTTCAAAAATAGCAGATCTACAAGCTCATAGCGCGGCACCGAGTGCCGCGCTATGAGCTTGTATATCTGCTATTTTTGAATAGCCAAAGAAATCTAAAGTGACACAGATGCGTTCCAGGTCTTAATGGGTTTAACAGGGGCACGGAGGTATGATCACATCTCCCCGATTCTTGCCTCCCTACACTGGCTCCCTGTTCGCTACAGGATTCAGTTTAACACTTCCGGTGCCCCACCGGAGGTGTTGAAAATGCGAGACTTATGGTGGGGGACATTCAAGACAAACACGTTGCATAGTGTTCAGTCACTATGAACATCATCTCTAAAAAAAAGCTATTAAATTACACAATTTAGAGCAAGGACCATAGGCGTGGGTTTTTAACTGCGGCGGACCCCGGGATGGAGTTATGAAGTGTCTCTACTGTACCACTCGTCCTAGGATATCATAACATCATAAAAAAGGTAAGGAAAACGTTGGGTAAAATGTTCCTTTAAGTCTTTAAATGGGTTGCCACCATTGTACATATCGGAGCTTCTACCTCCAAATAATTTTGTTTTTCTGAACACCCAAAAAAAATAATATATATATATATATATATATTATTTTTTTAAATTATTATATCATATTCAGCCATTTTGATCACATTTAAAAACTCACTTGACCTCCTTGGCGTTCGAAAATTCAGACTGAGAGTTGCTGTTTCCACTAGGCAATGTGTCTATATGTTGTCCTGTTTGTTGTATATAGTTTTTTCTCTTGGTATTTTTAGTATTTTTTGGTAGATGGGGATGTTTTGGGGGCTGCTACCAAAATACAGCGAGAGGGCGTGTTTCTGCAGGTAAACACCACCACACTAGTGCGGTGGCTGATGACTGCTGGTACAGAGGGAAATGATGGGTAACTAGAAAAATGTGCTCCTCCAGAGCACAAGTCTCCCCAGGGCCTGCAAACTTTGGAAGGCAGTCATAGCCACTTGGAATGGGATCTGAAAAAACTAACTTATAACCTTTAACCACTTAGGCCCAGTACGTAACAGACGTTGTGAGCTTGTACATCTGTTATTTTCTAAAAGGTTTGACAGATTGAAAAAGAAAAATATTTTACGACTGCTGGTATAGTATATTTTGATGACAACAATACGTTTGTACTTTTACTCAAGTAACATTTTGAATACAGGCATTCTACTTGTAAGTTAGTAGTAGCCTTGGGAAGTGGAAGTGGTTCCCGAGCCATGTGGCCCATAGGCTATTTCCTGTTTCTGTAGCGCGAGACGGCTTGATGTACAAGTACTGACCCCCAAGAGGTCCCGGACGGACCCCCTGTTGAAGGCCTCTGCCCTATAAGGCTTATTTCCATTGTGGTCCTCTATAGGAAAAAACACAGCTACGGTTGAAAACAGGTGAAGTGCTCCTTTAAGAACCAAATCCGCAGTTTTTCATTGAGTAAACACACAGCGAGAGTACTTTCTCCCATCAGCGCTGCATGCGTGTGTGTGTACACTACAGTCACTTTTCCGGGTGACCCGATGGCGCTCTCATCTCCATGGATACCGGCTAATCCATCACATCGAACAGGCCAGTCACGGCGCCCAATTCCCCCCCCCCCTCCCCCTCCTCCTCCTCCTCCTCCCATATATCGATTACTTACAGAGTACACAGCCCACAGCAGTGCACAATGTCAGTGTTGTGTTTGTTTGCAGGGCTCTATTTCTGGACGGTGTTATGATTGTTGATCGCGCGTAGTCGTTGTGGACAGGTCGAGCGCTATAGGGCCTGTCGCGATCGTTACGTAATCGATGGCAATTATTTGTGATAAATGCGGTTATTTTTGCGTATCGTTGCTGTCGGGGCAGAAACCTCTTATCTCCATATTATTTTAACTTTTTTTTCGTAAATTAACGTCCTACTTGATCATACTACAGCGTCACTCAAAAGTAGCAGATCACAAGTTCGAAACGCGTCGCTTTGTGCCGCGTTTCGAGCTTGTGATCTGATACTTTTGATATTTTTTCATTCGCATCCTGAAAAGTAACAGTTTTGGACATATGAGGTTTCCACCCGACAGAGACGATAATCGCCAGAATCGTTTCGGTTCGTTTGCTCAAATTCATCGTTGAAACATTTTCAGCCATTTAAAAGAAATGCTGAAATAGCAGACCTACGAAATTACAACGCAAGCTTGTGGATCTGCTATTTTTTTTAAACAATTTAAATATGTTTTATTGATAACCATTAATAATCTAAATCTGCTAAGTAACTTGTAACTAAATCTGTCAAATGTATGCAGTGGAATAAAAAGATGTATTTGCCTCTGAGATGCAGTGGGGTATAAAGTATAAAGTAACAAGAAATGGAAATACTCAAGAAAAGTAAAAGAACTTTGAAAGTGTACTTATGGTACAGTACTTGAGTAAATGTACTTGGTTACTTTGCACCATGGGTCCTCAGTCTTACTACAGGGGGGCCGGGCCGCCAAATCTGTGTGCTAGGAACATTATTTATTTTTAATGACTTTTTACAACCCTAGCATCGCTATTGGTCATTGGTGGGAATATTCGCTGAAAATAGCAGATCTACAAGCTCACGCTCACAAACAGGTCACGCTGCAACTTGGTGTGAGATTGCAGATTGGCTATTTTCGGCGAAGAGATTTGGAGTAGTATAGTCGGTGTAGAAGTATTGAGGGTTTAAGTGGCTAAATGACTGAAAATACACATTAACATGATGAATCCAACACAGCGCTACACAGCGCTACGCAACACTGATGATAGTGCTGTGAAACAAGTCTCGTCAAACAATTATCTATGAAATCTATGACAAGGTTTAATCTGCAACAAAATGTTATACAATTATGTAGTGGGGTGCTATGTAGTGGGGTGCTCCCTGCTTCATCTCTCTCTCAGCTTTCAGGCCTCCTTGGCCTGAAAAACGTTGAAGACCCCTGCTTAATACCACTGGATGCCACAAAGTGGCAATTCTGGCAAATAGCTTCGTAGCCACAGAGTGTCTGTTGGTATACTGAACAGCTACCTACCGGTGTGGAACAATTAGTCCAAATTATATCCTATTTTGTTATTATTAGGTTGCTCACCTTCTGCCTTATGTCTATGATGCTCTGGCCCTGTGAATAATGTCACAGAGTCAAGATGACATGGCACAAGGTCTGCTATCTACTCAATTGTTTTGGGTACAGCCTGGTTCCGTGACACAGGCAAGTTCCTCTCTTGTGTTTGTATCTAAGGCTTTCTCCCTGTTTTCCCCTGAGAACTGACTGTACCACCAACCCTGAATGTTTAATGTACGTCTTACACGCTGGGCACAGCAGCGGTGAGCCACTCAGAACACCTGCGACCCATCCCCCCCTCCTTTGTTTTTCTACTCTGTGGTCTGTACATATAGTCTTTTATATTTGTGATGATATTGAATGTTTGGTGCTATTTCTAATGTTGTGCAATATGTTCTTAATGTTGATGAATTGAATACCTAGGACCCCAATGTACTCGTGCTGTTTTACATTTCTGTCAATATACTGCAATGTAGAAACACCACTGTTACAAGTAAAAGTCTGGTAATCAAAATTTACTTTAATCAAAAGTACTGGTATCGAAATATACTTAAAGTACAAAAGTAAGTACTCATAATGCAGAATGTCCCATTTCACACGTTTTCAAAAATAAAACAATCTTTCGAAAATAGCAGATCTACAAACTTACAATGTGTCGCATCGTGACGTATTGTGAGCCATTTTCCATTAGTACACTCTCAGAGTTATGGGGGTCCTTGAAGTTAAAAAGTTTACATTTTTCCACTCTCAGAGTTACACTTTGTTTAGCTGGGGACACCGTGGAAACCCCTCAAGGACCTCTGGGGGTCCCCGGACCCCATTTTGAGAACCACTGGTATGCATGTTGTTTAGTTAGTTGTTTAGTGTGTTGTCTATCTATCTACAACTGCTAGTTTAAAACGTTTGATATTCGCTATACGTCCATGCAGCAGTTTGTGGTTTTTGCACGTTTCGCAGCACGTCGAAATGTTTGAAAATGTCCACCTGTAATGGCATGCCCAAAATAGGGGCGCCAGGTACCGTAAGTGATATTTTTTTTGTTAAATGAAGTGTTAAATAGCTCTATATTGTGATAGTACTCATTGATAGAGAGTGTTTGATCAGTAACAGGGTCGGGATACCAATTCCATCGAATCAGGAGATATATCTCATACTAGGATACAGGATAAAGAAGTGAAATTGGAAGGGATTAAATAAAGAAATGAGCAGACACAGTTGGAATAGGCCTGCTATCAAACTAAAGCAGATAAATGGATACTGTCTCCTGATCGGATGAAGTTGACAACCCACATCAAAATGTATTATTTTGACTAAAGAGCTGGGGAGACGGGGAGACCCCCTGGCTGTTACTGAACCAACACTCTGTATAGCAATGACTATCAGCATATAGGACTTTAACTTTATAAAATGTTTTGTTTTAACCAAAAAAATAGCAATTAACCTATTAAGACCTGAGGCCGATTCTAAAAATGTTTTCTAAATCCTAACATTTTGAAAAAAAATAGAACAAATATTTTTTCACGATTTTTCCAAAAAATTGCAGATCTACTCGGTGCCGCGCCATGAGCTTGTATATCTGCTATTTTTGAATAGCCAAAGAAATCTTAAGTGACACAGATGCGTTCCAGGTCTTAATGGTTTAAAACATCTTCAATACTAAGAATTTTACAAACATGCCCCTCCTCTCTTCCATCTTCCACAAAAATAGCAATACTGCAATGTTAGAAATACTCTGTTAGGCCGCGTTCACACCAAAATATGGTTGCCCGCTGTTACACTCAGGTTGTGCGCGGCCAACAGTTTTTGCAGCCAGCGCATTCTAAAGAAAACGGAGTAGCTTGCAGTGCATTCTGTCCCAATGACCAGTGACCCACCTGTCACTCACTTTCACGACCTCCCCGTGGCCACTTTGGACTCACGTGATGGGACAGAACGGGGGAAATCAGCATCTGTCTCGAGCAGTTATGTGCTTAAAATAAACGCACAGTGTGCGTCATGCGCGGAAAGATGCGCAAGACCATGCATTTGCATTGACAAATAATTGGCAGATTCCGCCCCATAGGTAAAATAAAAGTGCGGTGTGACCGTGCCCTTACAAGTAAAAGTCCGGAATACAAATTTGACTTGAGTAAAAGTACAAAAGTATTGGCATCAAAATGCGCTTAAAGTACCAAAAGTAGAAAGTACTCATTATTCAGAAAAGTTTTCAAATGTAAAACTGTATAAATATCTTTTGATAATAGCAGATCTACAAGCTCACAATGCATCACGACGCATTGTGAGCTTGTAGATCTATTTTCAAAAGGCCGAAATGTGGGTAATGAATGTTTTGAGTAGAAGTGAAAGTACTGAAAATTGCAAATCCTCCAGTAAAGTAAAAGTACCTCAAAATTGTACTTAAGTACAGTACTTGAGTAAAGTACTTCGTTACTTCCGCCACTGTTTTTGCACACCTGCTGGGACAGGTGCGTATAGGAGCAGGCAGCTAGTGCATGAGACAGGAAAAATGGAGATCATCCTGCACACCGTCTTCACATACAGCAGGAACGTATTTTATTGCAAGTAGGCTATACGGTCCAACTGACCTTCATCAGGCATCAAACTTTATTCCAGACACACAGGGGGTCCATAGAGTACATTCTGTACCGTATATTAATAACTCTATGGGTATCATAGTCAGTTGGACCGAAACGTTGTAGCCTACTCGCAATAAAACACTTGTTTTGCTGTAAGTGAAGACAGTGTGCAGGATCTCCATTTTTCCCCACACTCTCAGAGTTAACAGCCCCATAAAGGTCCACTTGGACCCCTATAGTGGACCCCGGACCGTATGTTGCATTATTAGCATTCTAAAAACGCTGTGATAAGATCCTGTCAAAGCAGGGATTCTTAATATTGGGGTCCAGAGACCCCAATGACAGGGGTCTTTGAGGGGGTTCCAGGGGGTCCCCACAGCTAAATGATTGATAGTTCATCTTCACTAATTATTACATTTACAAGTAAACACAACTAGAGAACATGCCATGTCTGCATCCAACAAACAGACAGACAGACAGACAGACAGACAGACAGACAGACAGACAGACAGACAGACAGACAGACAGACAGACAGACAGACAGATGCGAGTAGGCCTATCTCATAGACAGTACAGGTATTCTGGACCAAACGACATACCATATCAGACCAAATCACGTCTAACAATGAAAGTGTTCGGATCAGCATCCCAGATGTATAAATAAATAAATACATAGGCCTACATAATTAATCAAACGGGGGTCCATCCATCCATGTCCTATATAACCAAATAGGGGGGTCGTTGAAATGGGAGAGAGGTCGAGATGAGAATCACTGCTGTATCAGAATAGAGATGGAAGACTGGATCAAATCGTCAATCAGGCGGATGCAGAGACGACACACACATGCACGCACGCACGCACGCACGCACGCACGCACGCGCAGACACACACACACACACACACACACACGCGCGCGCACAGCACGCCTCAAATCAATGATTGACGCAATTCCATCGCAGCAGGGGTGCTGATGCTGCTGTCTGTCGCTCACTGACTAACAAGAAAGAGCCAACCTACAAATTAAGCTCCATCGATAGCTTGTAGATCTGGCAATCTGTCGGCTAGCGACAGCACAGGGCTATATGTAGCCTACATTGAGATGCTATCCATCCTCTCTGAAAAAAATAAGGGGGAAAAAAGCCACCCATCCCAAATGAAGGTGAACTTGTTCCACGTACAATCCAGGCATGTATACAGGATCATGTATAATCATTATGTATAACAACAAATACGTTATTACATAGTAATAACAACGTTATAACAAACACGGTAGAACAAAAAAAACGTTATTACATCGTAATAACGCCGTTATAACAACCCCAGCCTAACGGATCGTTTCCCTGCACTCATTCCTCCCATCCTAGCCGTCCAGCAGGATGGAATGCGAGGCTGTCTAGATCGTAGCCTATATACAAACCGGCCTATATCTGGATAAATAGGCTATATGGGAGGCCTTAATGTGTGATCAACAAATCACAAATCACTTGAACGCAACAACACGGTCGCTTATACGCAAGTCACAAGTGCAACACACCACTAAAAGAGTGTTAAATCTCTTCATTATATATGACTGGATGTATTGTGAACACTTTCCCTTGCACGTCAACAAAGTATGCGATCGCGATTAATAAAGCTCTCCCTCTCTCTCAGAGAAAGGGTTTGTTTCAGTTTTTCAGCCTGGATCATCCTGATCGCTGTAAAAACCCTTACATTGGACCAAAACCGTTACAGCCATCCAACCTGGATGGCTGTAACGGTTTTGGTCCACAGTAACGTTTTTTTAACAGCGATCAGCATCTTTTACCAACCGGCCCCCGACACAAACAGTTAAATTAATGAATGAAAGAAAGAAAACACCCCAATCTTTTCTTTTTCTTTGTACCGTCCATAAAAGGGTCCGTGCTGGTCTCTGACAGTGAGTCATTATTGTCCAACAGGCGTCTGATCGCTACCATTTAGGTTCTAGTTGTAACTGGAACGACACTAATTCATTATGGACTCACCTGTTTTTATTCTAGTGATGTTTTGCGAGCCTGCGATTCGTTCCACCACCACTCCCTGCACATCCACCATCTTCCCTCTCTCTCTCACTCACTCTCTTCCTCTCTCTCTCTCTCTCTCTCACTCACTCCCTCTCTCTCTCTCTCTCTCAGCCGCCCGGTTGAGCTCGGCATCTGTCGGTCGGCAGCAATCCGCCCCTCCCCTATTTGTCAAGCCTCGTTTTATACCGGGTGGTACGATGGTGTCACTTCAAAATGAAAGGACACACACACGCACACCCACGGCTTTGTCGTTTCATTCATGAAATGCTTTTTTTCTGTTCCATTTAGTGTAGCTCAGTTAGTTCTCAGACTTTTTCATTTACACGACCTCCATAACTCTGAGTGTGTACAGATGGAACCGTAAGGGGCCATTTGGAACCCCCTCAAGGAACCATTTTTAGACCCTCTGGTGTAGCAGTGTTTCTAGTGAGCCATCATGCACAATTTCAGCACCCTGACCCTGTTTGACCAGAATGGAACAGAGCCTTCATTAGTATCATTGGCAACACCTGTGAAATTCGTCACAATATGGCTGCGGTGCATAGAGCCTAATTTGCACCCACCCACCCCTATTGCATTTATTGATTCTCAACCTTTTGAATGTTCAGAGACACACCCCCCCCCCCCATTAGATACAATACATACAATACTTTTATGGGACCCCAATTTGCACTGTGAAATTCAGGGTTAATGTAACCCTGACAGCAGGGTCATGCAGAGACCACTGGAAGGGCAGGTGCTCAAATGTCATCAAAAAGGGCACATCCATCCAACAAGATCTTTAAAACACCATAGGCCTAACACCATGGAGTGGATATGGAACACAGGGTCAGGGGCTTTTTGCCCCAGAGCATAGTGGGGGTGTGCAGAGAAAAAAGTACATGGAATTGAGGTGTTTTTTGGAGAGTGGTCTTTGTACACTCCGCAAATATTTTGGAGTGGTCCCTGCTGTTCTGCCTGAACACTTATTAAGACCTGAGGCCGATTCTATAGTTGCCTTCTAAATCAGTATGACCCATTCAAGATTTTTTTTTTATGTTCCAAAATAGCAGATGTACAAGCTCACAGTATATATCTGCCATTTTTTAATGGCCAACGCAAAAATCTAAAATGACACGGTGACGGATGCCTTCCTGGTTTTAATGGGTTAAATACTATTGTTATAAACTCACTCAGATTCAGGCAGCAGCTTGTTGATGTCAATGTTCAGGTTATGATACAGATGTCATGACTCAAATGAAATTAATAAAAACAAAAAGTCTAAAAGATCAGTGATGATACACTTCTCTTACATCTCACCGACTCCTCTCCTCCTGGATCCTCATTCCACACAGTTTTCTCGCCTTTCCAAAAAAATATGCACAGGCAGTGTGTGTAAAAGCTACAGAAATACTGTTTGTTTCATGGGGTGCTTGGCTTAGTGCTGCACTCAAAAACTCATGTTGTGCTACTGAAAATGTATAGTGATAGCTTTTATCAAGCTGCAACACTACTTGAATGCTACATTATTCTGAAAAGTTATAATCGGACTTGAGCTTTAGCTGCCCACAAGCTTGGAGATGTACAGTAGTTAAAGAGATAGTTCACCCCTAAAATGACTTTTTTGCTATCGATTTGTCACCCCATGGAGACTTGAATTCATGGATATTCTTTTGTTTTTGTTGGATTCCTAAGCCAATAATTTCATGACCGGCAGTGGTTCCGGTAGGAGACACAGAGTCTCCTTTGGGTCTCCTACCAGAACCGCTGCCTACCGGTCCGCTGGTCATCAAATTATTGGCTTAGGAATGCGACAAATACAAAAAAAAATATCCATAAAGTCAAGTCTCTAAGGTTGACTAATCGATAGAAAAAAAGTTTTTTTGGGGTGAACTATCCCTTTAAGCTATAGGCTGGCTTAACAAAATCACTGAGATTCACTTTCATAACACATACTTATCAGCTGCAGATTCACACACCTGAAACTAATAACATCATCAGTCCACAGTTCACTGGCTGATGGTTGGTCTCGAAGGAATTGCATATTATGTCTAATGTCCATATTAATACCATATCACTCACTCTACTTTCAATACTCCATTTACATCACTTGAGCATTTAAAAGAATAAATAAATATCAGGCTCAGATGGAAAGAGATAAACCACAATGGTTTGGGCTTTATTGCCATTCCTTTACCTTAATACCATAAAGACATAAGGTGACATGGGGGGGTGGGGGTGAGTGGGTAGTTACCTCTAGGTTAAGTAAAAAGTAGGGTTGGGCCATACGGACAAAATCAAAATCACAATAATTTTGACTAAATACCTCAATATCGCATTTCCTCAAACATTTTCAAAAATCATGTGAATAGACGATCTACACGTTCACAACATATCGCGTGTCAACACATTATGATCTCCTAGACCTAGATCGTCTATTTACGCCATTTAAAAAAAAAAAAGTATAAAATAAGGTTATTTAAACCAGGAAAATACCATATCACGATATTGAAAATCCCAGACGGTATCTAGTCTCATATCACAATGCTGATAATATCGATATTGCCCAGCCCTAGTAAAATGTGACTGAAAATGCAAGACATTCTCTTAGTGCTTGTGTGTTGAGCTGAGAGGGCTGCAACTAATGATTATTTTCTTAGTGATTATTCTATTGGTCACTTTTTCGATTAATAACGCAGGTTTTTATATTTGTTTTAATTGTATATCGACAAATTGTTCACCCACTTAAGTTGCATTATTTCATACCTTGTTTTTGTGTCGTGCAAAAACGGTGAAAATAGCCACCTACAAGCTCACAGAGCTTGTAGGTGGCTATTTGCACTATTTGACATTTTGTGACAGTAGAAAAAAACCCAACAATAATGACATGCCCAAAATAAGGATTGATTATTAAATGATTATATAATTAAATACTTGGTTATCGCTTATTTTGTTAAATAATTGATTAAATTGATTAGTTGGATAGTGTTGCAGCCCTACTAGCTAGAGTAGAATGCAGTGGAAAACAAACAGCTTTCATTGTGTTTGTTTGTACAGGATCAGCTGTGCAGCCGCTGACATTACCGTACGTCAACATGTTCCAAAGTAGGAAAGCTACGAGTTACTCCTCCTGAACATTGAAGAAATATCCACTCAAGAGTAGTTTTTAATTGCAAAAGTCTATTTTTTTTTTAAACAAAGCAATGTTGACAGAGAAGGCAGCCAGGGCTGTCGTCGTCGGCTAAGGTCGGTGACAGCAGAACATACAGTTTTAAAGAGGACAATAGTTGGAATATTAGGGTTGACCAACCTATAACCAAAGTAACAACTTTGACTATTATCCTAAAATAGTCCCAAAAAAAAAGTGTGGTTAATGTTTTTGACCTGTTGCTAACTGCACACCATGTCTGGTTACAGTAGCATGTAGCACCAATGGTTGTAGCAGGAACTTATTTCCCTAAGTGCTCTATCATTCAAGCATATAAGTACCGCACACGTTGATAAAAGACAGTTCATGTGGTTAGGCGTTTTTAGAGCTTTGTGTTGGCAGGATGTTTCGACATGAACACAGCCATGGCCTAACCTTTCAGTTAGTGATCACAAGCCGTCTAACAGTGTTTCCCAGACTTCTTTCAGCTCGACACCCAAAAGATACATTTGATGTCTTCCTAGGACCCACGCTTACAAAAAATACATTATGAATTAACCACTTAAGCTTTATTTCTTGAGCTTTCTCATGAAATGATTATTTGTGAAACTTTCTTTGAGTTTTGGAAATTTCTGAAATTCCTTTGAAAAATGATTAGTTTCCTGAAAAGTTTGGATTATTTAATCTATTGAAATGGTAATATATTTACGACCCATAAAAATGGGTCCGCACACCAAACATGGGTCCTGACCCGTTATTTGGGAAACACTGCTGCCTTGTGCCATTTGCAAGCTATTTCGTTACGCTAGCTTTGATACTTTGTTTGTTTTTTGCTACACACTAACTTGTCAGGTACAATGAATTACATGTTAACTGTCTATACCCAAGGGTGAAGCTAAATAAAAATGAAAAAAAAAAAAAAATACAGTGAAACGGACAACAAACCCTAATTGCTAGAAAATCAGAGATGGGAAAGATGTGTGAGAGAATTTAAACATAAATAAGTGCTGGCCCCCTTCAGAATGGAAATGCGACTAATCCAAAAAACAAAACTAAAAAAAAGAACTCAAAGAAAAGCAGAACCCACATTGTGCTTGAATATTTGTCATTCTAAGTGCAGGTGAAGTGAATTGTAACTTATTTGATGTCAAATGAATGCAAGAGTTAACAGACGTTGCAATTTTGGTTCTAAAGCTGGCAGCATACTTAAAATGCAGTTTAACTTTTTCTCCTAGACCAGCGGTTCTCAACCTTTTGTGGATTAGGGCCCACTTGAAAATGTGCAAGGAGTTCACGGCCCACCCAGGTGGACAGATGGGTGGGTCGCATGCATTTTCAGAGCATATTTATATTATTGATCAATCAATCAATCGATTGTGTTACGGCTTGGATCAATGGATTTAAAGATAACAAATAGTGATTGTTTTAGTATTAATGTTATTTATTAAAGTATTTTCTGCTAGTTATTTGGGGGGCTTACTCGCAATAATATCCCACCCCAGCCCACGGGTTGAGAATCACTGTCCTAGACAACTTTTCTTCAAAGCTAGCTTTCTGTGGTGCGTTGCACAAATAAAACTATATATAGATCACAAGCGCATCACCATGTTTGCACTGGTGCCTCTTGGAGGTTGCAAGAACTGCCTAAACTTCACTACGGCAATGCGTTTGTTCCTTTTACGTCCTCTTGTTCTTATTGACCTCTTTATCCACAAACAAGTATGCTGAAACCTTTACACACAGAAGTCTAGTGTAAGTAAAACATGACAGAATTGTGTAGCACAAGCAACATTTGATATTTGTTAAAAAATAAACTTTAGAGGATGAAACAACCCAAACAGTTTCTCTGCATTAAATATAAATGCTGTAAATGTTTATAAAGACAGGACCAACTATCTAGTGTTAAATTCCGCTTTTGCCCTCTCTGCTAACAAAGCACTAGCAAACGCTAATTACAAATAAACATTTGACCTGTGAACGATTGTCTGCGTCATTTAACGTTCTTGCTGAATGGAGTTGGGGGCGACTGTGAAGTGCGTAGGTGGAGCTGAATGCCGAGCCAGTGACACAAAATCATTTGTTAAATTGCTATATGTGGACAGTAATCCTTTCCCATATGCGACCTGAGGTATTGTGACAGCTGAAATAAGGCAGAATCTACTACTAAACCAGTTCCACAGAGACGTAATGCAGCTTTCCATTCTGAAGGTTTTTTTTGATTGGCTCAAGATCACGCTCTGCCAACAAGTGAGAGATGTTTTCAGGAACAAACCTGGGTGTGCGCACCACAACTGCCTTGACCTATCAGGAGAGAATCCCCCCTCATCCTTTTTTCAGTCACCATAGACATAGAGGACAGAGAAGAAACCAAGTTGCCCTGCCCCCCAAAATACCTTTTTTCACTCATGCTTAATTCATACCTAGTTGCGTGCTGGTGTCGCGTGCAGAAAACAGGCCGTCTTCAAGCTAAGTCTTCAACGTTTTTCAGGCCAAGGACCCCTTAGCTGAGAGAGAGATTAAGCAGACCCCACCACTACATATTGGATGCATGTGTATTTTACTAGGTAGGTACTTCGTCTGTTCTTTTTTCCCTGCACACCAAACCTCTTCGCCGAAAATAGACGATCTCTTGTAGATCTGCTATTTTCGGCTAATGTTCCCCCCAGAATAGGGATGTGAGGGTTCAAGTGGTTAATGTAGAAATAACAAAATAAAGTCCCTATCACACAAAGATTTGGCGGTCCCCCTGACTGTAGTAGCTCTGAGGACCCCTTAGAGGTCCCGGACCCCCTGTTAAAGACCCCGAGTTAAGTTGTTAGCTCGTAGGCTTATTTTCTGCACGCGAGACACCGCTGCACAACTAAGCATGAGGCGGGAGTCACACGTGAGCTTCAGACGCGGCGTTCGCGTCACCCTCGCCGTTCACTTCAGCTACATGGGAGAGAACCGACCAATAGCATAGAAGCACCGTTCTGCATTGACCCCTATTGGCAGCCATTTGGCTTGAAGTTTTATTTCAGCGAGCCAACACGCCAACGTAAGTCGAACGAACTACACACAGGTCTGCCTTGCGTTTCCAACTTGTGTCGGCTGAAGCAGCATGTGTGAGTCCTGCTCAAATCAGGCTTAATCCATTCGACCTAGGAACGCATGTGTCATTGTGCATTTCTTTTGGCTATTTTTGAAAATGTGTGAAAATCTTTGAATATGTATTTGTTTTAAGTAAGACATTTTAACTCAAATCTTTGCTTCTGTGGGGTCCCTGGAACAGAATATTTTGAGATGGGGGTCTGCGGCCAAATACACAATTTTGGGGGTCCTTGACACAGCACGCATAAGGTTTAGGAATTAGAAGACATTTGTAGAATCCCCAGAAGCAAAGATTTGAGTTACAAATATATAAATATTCAAACAAAATGTGCACACATTTTCAAAAAAAAAAAAAAGAATTGCCAAATAAATCCTAAAATGACAGATGCGTTCCCGGTCTTAATGGATTAAAGCCCAAATCATACGTCGTCGGCGCCGACGGCGGCGCTGTCACGCCAAAAATAGCCGACCCACAAGCTCACAAAGCGGCGCGGACAACACCGCATTGGGAGCTTGTAGGTCGGCTATTTTCGGGGGGCCCGAGACACCGTTGTGCGCCAGAGCATGAATTAGGCTTTAACACTTCATTTCAGACCCTATCGGTAGAGGTTATAGCGCTAAAGGGAAGCAGAGGCTGATCCTAGGTCTGTGCCTAAAAGGCAGACTCCACAGAACAAGGAGGTGGGAGAGAGAGAGAGAGAGAGAGAGTGCAGGGGGCTAAAATATGTTCCTCTTGGGGGGAGGGGGGGGGGGGGGGCTACTGGCCGATGATGACCGCATCCAGCCACTTCTTGTAGGCCAGAGCGAAGCGTCTCTGGTCCGGGCCGTGGCACCCGGCGTCCAGGACGCCACGGACAAAGCTGTGCTCAAACGACAGGGCGGGGGGGGCCGGGGGGGGGCTCTCTCTTTAGCCGCTTGGTGTCGCGAGGGTCCGGCAGGCTGGTCGTGGGCCCCCCGGGACCTCCTCCGTCCACGTCCATAGCTTCGCTAGCCTGTGGCAGTCTATTGGTGGTGGTGGTGGTGTCCGCCGCCGTCGCCGCTGTCCCGCAGCCGCTGCCTCCTGCCGTGCTGCTGCTGTTGCTGCTGTTGTCTAGCTGGTCTGTGTGAGCGGCGGGGGGGCTCTCACCGGGCTCTGTGTGGGTACGGTGGGCTCCGTTCACGGTGCCGTGGTGCTGCTGATCCCTCCTCCAGTGGTGCCACAGGTAGAAGACATAGCGCCTGGAATTGGTCAGAGAAGCATGTTATCATCGCTGTCGGGCAGAAACTCATTATATTTGTCGTTGTTATTTTCATAAATTAATGCACCATTTTATTTACAATTGGTCGTATAATGGTGTCGAGCAAAAGTAGCCAACATAGTAGATCTGTGGAATTGGCAGAAAAGGTTAACCTATAACATGCCCATTACCTGCACCAAATAGGGACATCAGGATGAAAGTGGTTACGTCTATCAGTTGATTTTATAAACATTGAACCAATGAACAGTATTAACAAGAGATTGTGACTACATTGGAACATTGGTTATTTCCAGAAAATGTACGGTTTTAGTCATACAAGGTTTCCACCCGACAATATCCAGAGTCATGTACTTTGCAAGTGAAGCGGTGATTAAAGGTAGCCTGACTAGCGGTGTGCAGCGGAGGTTAGAGGAGCGGCGCGCGCTTGTTGCCGGGAAGGTTCACGGTTCGATTTCCCCGGATTGGCAGGTAAAATCTGGGTGGGGAAAAGAATGGCCACCACTCACCCCTCCCCCAAAAACACAGCTGAAGTGCCCTTGAGCAAGGCACAATGGCCAACAGTATAAGGCTGTGGTTGTACAGATCAGTTTTAATGTGTGCGCGTGCAGGATGTTGCTGAAAATAAGCACCCTAGCTTAATAGCTACTTTGCTGGGTAAATGAAGTAAAACAAATAAATAAAAAAGGTTCAAAACACAATGCCAGACCAGAGAAGTAGTCCACTCAGTGGAGGAGGCAGAAGTGACAAGACAAAGAGTTGAGCCATGTTTTCAGTACCCTCTGGTGGACATATAAGTGACCAACATCAGAACTGAAATTGTAATTATGAAAATCTACTGTATTATCATGAAGTTGAAGTTGTCCGTCTTGTCTGTCTGTTTTGCGGCATGGCTCCGCCCTATACATCTGTCTGTGAGTCCGGAGCTAATTCTGTAAACCGCTGGACCGATTTATTTTCACGTTAAACTTTAATTGCACAGTGGAAATTAACTTAATTATTATACACACAGTGGTGTATTATGATACACTGAAGGTCACAGGCAACCTTTTGAACTGTTTTATACTGTAATCTTTCCAGAGTAAAACATACATTTTACACTGGAAATCAAGGAGAAGCTTTGGTTAAAATTATGCCCAAATATGTACTATAAATGCCCAACGTCACAGTACTGTGATGTCATAAATTACTCATGTCATTTGGCTCTTTTCGGCTACAAGAAATAAGCGTGCCGAGCCATGTACAGTGTTGCCAGACTCTGTGAGAGAGACAAGCAACCAGGTCTAGGAAAACCAGCCCAAAAGAAGCAACTATGGGCCACATGAGTACTTTAACATGTACATCAGCTATTTGAAAATTGCAGATCTACAAGCTCACAACGCGGCGTTGTGAGCTTGTAGATCGGCTATTTTCAAATAAAATCTTGCGAGGAAATTATTATGAGCAGATCTGGCAACCCTGGCCATGTAACGTATTTCACAGATACACTACAGCTCGGTTTCAAATAACATCCTCAGAACCTCCCAAGTGCAGCCGAGCACATTTGTTCTTGCCATCTTCCGACCAACGCAGCTGTCTCAACGCAGAGCACAAACACATTTCCTCGCTATTTATGCAGCGCAACACTGAACGCATTACCACTTCTCCATCCTCGGGGCTTATGACGCACATGTGCGCAGCCATCCGTCAGGTTTTAATAAGTGGTTTAAAAACAACAGAGAGTGAGCATATCATTATTAAGTTGATCTGCCATTTCTCGTGGTAGGTGATATATTATACTGCCTAATATTATGTCGCCTACCACAAGGAATCGTTGAACAACAGAAACCATTAAAACCGGGAAAGCATCCGTGTCATTTTAGATTTTAGCGTTGGCTATTCAAAAATAGCAGATCAACAAGCTCACAGCGTCACTTCGTGCCACGCTGTGAGCTTGTACATCTGTTTTTTCTAATGTTTTTGAAAAATATCGAAAACGTTTGCCCTCCCTTCAGCCCAAAAATCCCTAAATTCTCTTGCAAGATTTGAGAATGACCTCAAATCATGGCTCCATCTTAACACTAACTGGTCATAGTTGAATCCCTACCCCAGATAGCCCACTCTGCATTGGATTCTTCTCTTAGGGTACCTCTTGTCCAATATCTCTGCTCCAAAATGTCATCATTTTTCAGGAAACAAAAAGTGGAGTTAGGAGGTTTTGTTCATCATTGATAAGAACACCTGAATGGACCTGAGTGTTCAATAGCACTGATTTATGGAAAAAAATGCTAAAGCGTCGAGTTAGCTGGTTTCATCCCGACAGCAACGATATGTATTGCTCCCAACTTTATAAATAAGGATTTATTTTTCCTTGTTTCATGGTTGTTGGTACAGTTTGTTGCGTGTTGTTCTCAAGGCCGACCACAATGGACACAAGCTTTGGCTTTTTTCCTAAATAATGACATTGGTGATTTCTTTTAAAAAACTGCCAATAAAGTTTTCTATCTATCCATTTGTAGAATCGGCCACAGGTTTTAATGGGTTAAGAGCCAAGCCTGAGAGAAATCACCTGTGACACCAGAGCGTCTCGTGACCTGGGTAAGACTGGATCAGGTCCGTGCACAGCTCCAGCTCCTGGTGGAACAGCTGATGGACAGAGGTTAGACCTGGTTGTTCTTCCTCCTCCTCCTCCTCCTCCTCCTCCTCGCTGAAGGCTTCGGCCTCTTCCGACGCCTCGCCGTTCGCTTGGAGATGAGCCTGGTGCTGCGGACCGCTGCCAGGAGGAGGGGGCGCCGTGGCACTGGCGGCCTGGCACACCAGCGTCTTGAGCAGAAACTGGCGGTAGTGGAAGCCGCTGTGGTCCGACACGTGCATGGACACCCACATGCGCATGGAGGACAGCTCCTCCTGGAGAACCTAGGGCAGGGGTGGGCAACTTTGATGATGGAGAGGGCCACTATATTTCCACACTCACTCCAGAGGGCCACATTGCATATACTGTCGGGCCATTCTATGTCACACAAAAGTAGCAAAAATAGCCTAGTTAGTATCCGTATTTAGTTATACTTACGTTATCTTTATGAACTTAAATACAAATACATTGGACATAAAAAAGACAATATAATTTTAATACTGGTCATTAAGCTACTAATATAGACTAAAGTAATTAAAGCGGGTCATGTTTATGTTTTTAACAGCTGAAATCAATAATATATCAGTATTCCCATATTAACCTGCGGGCCGCATTAAGTGAAGGTGGGGGCCGCATGTGGCCCCGGGCCACTAGTTGCCCATGTATGATCTGTATTTTGGGAATCTAATGACTTTCACTCCACTAACAGTTAAAAGACAAATATTGTACTTTTGGCAAAAGTACATAATGAAATGACCACTTAAGACTTATTTCAACTATAGTGAACATAGCAGATCTAGAAGCTCACAAAGTACTGGGCTTGAGTACTTTGTCCACACCTTTGTCTCCTCCAGGCTGGATTACTGCGATGCACTTCTCATTGGGATCCCTAGCAAGAGCCTTCAAAGGCTTGAGTACATCCAGAACAAAGCTGCTAGGATCCTGATGAGAGTGCACAAATGCGAGCACATCACACCCATCCCATCCTTATCCTTATCCTCCTCTCACTGACCGCACTGGCTTCCCATCTCCTCCCAGACAGAATACAAGATCTCCCTATTAACACATCCACTGCCAAGGGCTAATCTCATAATGTACTCACCAGTGCCAAGGTGTTTTTGTTGTTTTTTTGTTTTTTTCATGTCGCCATAGATCTTGTTAAAATCCTTAAGATTGAGCCGTGAACGGTCTTTTTACATCCGCGAGATCTCCCTGTATCTCCCAGTGAAGACCGCATGTCAAACGGACTTCCATGACTGTAGTTAGAGCGGATTACGTTAAACAGTGAAATGCGAGGAGAAAAAACTACAGGAAGAGAATTGAGTTTCAGTTTCGTCTGTAGAATGGGAGCGGGCGTGATCGTGAAAACCGGATCCCAAATAATTCTATTTCCTGTCATCAAACCGGAAACGGAAGTGGATCAAAAAAATTCCGAAAGTGCACCCGGACCGCGCATGCGCGAAAAGACCGCAGCCCGTAGGGCTACGGTCTCGGCGCTTAACAGTTGGATTTAGCGGCCCGTAGGACTACGGTCTTGGCAGTTAATGTGTTAACACATCAATGCATCCATGGGAACGTTCCCTCCTACTTTAAGGAACTCCTCAAACCACAAACCTTCACACTCACAACCTCTGCTCTGGAAACACCAACCTTCTCTAAAGTTTCTACAGTACCACAATGTATAAGTCCTGTATTAAAAAAGTAAAAGTGCAAAAGTGTTGGCAACTTGGCATCAAAATATGTTTAAAGTACAAAAAGAAAAAGTACTCATTCTCAAATGTTTTACAAAAATGTGTCAAAATTGTTCAAAAATAGCATATCTACAAGCTTACAATGCTGGGTAGGATGACAAAGGATGGCTGTCATCTCATCAATTGTGACATTCTTTTACCAGAAGTCAGTGCATTCCATCAAATAAGTCAATGCATGTCTCCCTCTCTCTCCCCCTCTTGTTCAATAAAAGAGCTTCACTGCTGAAGAGCTATGCTATTCAGAAAATAGCGACGCCATCACCACGCTACTGAGAAATGTACTTGAAACTAGTACCTAAGCCCCTCTGTGTTTCTTTTGCGTTCATGTGTGCCTCTCTGCCTGCGTCTCGGGTCCCGTCTATCCTAACTCCTAAAAGGGTTATGTAAAGAAGGAAAGGACGTCTAGCATATACAATATATGATGGTAGATATGTTGCAAAATCAAGCTTGTAGATTTGATTTGAGCACTCAATCACTGAAATTGAAATGAAAATTAACACATAATCTGCATTTGAAGTCACACCAAAAACAAAAGTGAAGTCACAGAAAGAAACCTATTCATACAGATTGACAGTTGCAAAACAAGAATTGCTTGTTCTCAGTGACTTCAAATGTTAATTTACAAGCGTAACTATGAATATTTTATGCAAATGTCAATGTACGTACAGGTGTGTAGATGGGTCTCGAATTTTGCAACATGACAGAACCTTCATAAAAGACGTCCTTCCCTTCTTTACAGAACCACCCCTTACTCCACTCCCTCCTACTGTACCTTCATGTTGTCCTTGGCCATGTTCTGGAGCACCCATATGCGGTGGGACCAGGCGTTGTAGTTGGAGGGGTAGCGGTCGGCAGCGTCGGCGCACACCCTCATCTCCTGGCGCAGGGTGCGGGCCAGCCGCTTGCCGAGCTGCTGGCTCCGCTCCGCAGCCGCGGCCGCCGAGGCTTCACACTGCGGCGGCTCGTCGCCTCGCTCCTTCCTCTGACCGCCCTGGGCGCGGCACTCACGCAGTACCTGCTGCAGCACCCAGCGTCTGCAAACACACACACACAATGATAATAATCTTTGTTTCTTTATCTGCTGCTGCACCCAGTGTATGCAATAGCAGTAGCACACAATCAATAGTAATGATAAATCCTCATCATCTTTATTTTGAGCACATATAAAACAAATTAGCATAGAACTAGGGCCACGATTACAAATTTAAGTTGACGATTAATTGTCACTCAAATAATTGCGATTAACGATTTAATTGTTTGTTTGGCATTGAACATTGGAACATATGAAGCCTTTTAGGCGTCGTAATCAAAAAATGCACAGGGCAGATATGACGAATAACTGAAATATAGAAAGACATTATTAACATATTTAATCATTTTAATTCATGTAAAAATAGCAGAAAGAGTTTATCTACAAGCTTACAAAGTGACGTGTTGTAAGCTTGCACATCAGCTATTTTTGCTATTTTTTAAAATTTGAAAATGTGTGAAAATCTTTCAACAAGGAAACGATTATGAGGATTATGCAAAAATAATTACGATTATCTCAAATAATTGCGATTAGACGATTATGTAATAATTGTGACAGGCCTACATAGAGAATAGAATCGAAAATGACAGCAGTAAAAAGAAAATGCACTACAGAATACAAATCATGCCATGCACTCACATGCACCCACCACCCCCAACCACACACATGCTCACACAGCAACATGTGAGGCGGCTGTCAAGCGCCATATCGAGTACATGACTAATCTCAGATCATTCCAAATATAAACTGAAGACATTTGTTGTTGTTGACACATGCTTCCCCCTAGCATCCATAGTCGGGGCATGTCATTATAGGCGTATATATGTTCAAAATTGTTAAAAAAAGTAGCACATCTACAAGCTCATTTTCAAACAGCCTAACTATAAATCGGACTGTTAAAAAAGGGAACCCTTTGAAAGCCACCCAAGACTAAAATAAGACAAGACACCCCTGAGAGTAAAAAAAAAAATCAAGATTTGGACAGAAACCCCTTTGGCTGTCAATCATAATTATTTTGTTTCTTATATTTCTTAATTTTAGTTTCTTTTTAGTGTCTTTATTTCTGATTTATTTGCCCAATTGAACTTGGTTGTTTTGAGTTAACATTGTACCTGAAGTGCCAATTGTTTCATTTATGCCGGAACGCTATATATGGTTTGGTATCAGGTAGACACATTAAGTGGTTACACTTCCGTCGTTTGACAGCGTGACGAGGGAGATCAAGTTTGTGCGTCGCTGTGTTCATGGGCACCAGTGATCTCATTCCCTTATGTTATGTAGAGCAGCCAGTGAGTTCCAATATCACCTCCAGTCCAAAAACGAGTCAGTTGTTCTGCATGCTGCTGGGTTTTGAGTGCCAGCAAGAGTTGCACAATAAATCCAGCAGTATGCAAAACAACTAGGCCTGTCACAATTATTACATAATCATCTAATCGCAATTATTTGAGATCATTGCAATTATTTTTGCATAATCGTCATAATCGTTTCCATATTGAACATTTTTCACACATTTCCGAAGATTACAAAAAAG
Organism: Gymnoscopelus braueri; assembly: GCF_963280865.1. Lineage (NCBI taxonomy): Eukaryota > Metazoa > Chordata > Actinopteri > Myctophiformes > Myctophidae > Gymnoscopelus > Gymnoscopelus braueri. The sequence goes on from NC_137608.1 coordinate 8,303,872, forward strand.
CAGAAATAGCAGATCTACAAGCTTACAACATGTCATTTTGACAGCTATTTCTGCTTTTTATTATATGATATTATATGTATAAAATTATGAAATATGTCAATAATTTTTTTGTATATTTAAGTTATTTGTCATATCTGCCCTGTGGATTTAAAAAAAAAAAGTATTACAAAGCCTAAATGACAAACAGAAATAAAACATGTATTCATATGATCCAATGTTCAATGCCAAACACACAATTAAATCGTTAATCGCAATTATTTGAGTGACAATTAATCGTCAACAGCGTGACAACCCTAAGAACAACTGACTAGTTTTTGGACTAGAGGGAGTGAGAACCCCCTTTTCTACAAAAGAGCTTTAACATTCATTTGGAAAAGGGCAGCAGTGTAACAAGTGATGCTATGAAGACCCACCGGTGGATCCATGTCTCCGGACTCTTGGGGAACTTGGTGAGGGCCAGTTTCCCCAGGTAGAGGTCCTTCTCTGGGTTCAGCGTACCGCACTGCACCAGCTCCTTCCTGCAACACAATGTCGTCACGGTTTAGGGCACCCAGCCCCGGCCTGTCTGGCCAGGGCTGTGGAGAAAAGTCATCATTAGTCGTCGGTATTTGACCAGACAGCAAAACTAGACAACATGACTTCAAAAGCGATACGACACGCTGTGAGACTATAAATCGGCTATTTCTGCCATTTAGTTTTTTTAATATCTTTGAAAGTATAAAATTATTAAAATATTATGTTTGTCTTGTTTTGGCCTTAGTACATTACATCTTTTGATTATTGGTACCGATATTGTCAATAATTTCTTTGTATGTCTCTGCTGTCGGGCAGAAACCAGCTCCAAAACTCCAAAACATAAAGTGGAGTTAGGAGGTTTTGTTCATCATTAATAAGAACAGCTAAATGGACCTCAAAGCTCACAATGAGGTTGGAGGTCAAACGGGGGTGGAGCCTGGAGTCAGCAAAACCAGCTAACTCCACCCCCCTCTGGTGGACTTAGCTGGTTTAGCAAAAAGTTTGAGGATCCAATGGAGTTAGCTACTTTTGTCAGAAGCGCTTTTTAATACTTTTCATTGGTTCAATATTTTTTAATCAACACACAGACGTAAAGGGTGTTCAATAGCACTGATTTATGGGAAAAAAAAGCTAAAGCGGAAAAATGGAGTTAGCTGGTTTCTGCCCGACAGCAACGATATTTTTGCTGTCGGGCAAAAATATCTGTCATATTTGCACTGTGCAACAAAAACAAATAGTGTTTTGTATTTATATGAAACAATGTTCAAGGCCAATTACACGATTAATTGCAATCATTTGTATACAAAAATCCTGACAGCCCTGGTCAGGGACCTGGGGCTGGGTCATACCTGACATTCCATGCGGTGGTGAAGTCTGGGTTGAGCAGCAGTAGTGTGCAGGTGATGTCCACCAGAGCTGTGTGTACACACAAAACACACACAAAACAACATTTTCAATTGATTATCCACAGCTCTGGTGGAAGACACACACACAAACACAACAATCACATTCTGGTGGTGTCCACCAGACGTTAGCTTAGCCACTGGCCTGGAATGCCCTGCATGGGACGAGGAGTGTGTGGAAATATGACATGTTGGGAGATAACCTCAAGAAAACGGCTGCTACAGTGGAGTCAGTGCTGCTGTATGGGGCCGAGATATGGATAGGCCTGTCACAATTATTACATAATCGTCTAATCGCAATTATTTGAGATAATCGCAATTATTTCCATGTTGAAAAATGTTCATACATTTTCAAACATAAGAAAAGCAGAAACAGCAGCTCTAATAGCGTACAACGCGTCACTTTGTGACGCGTTGTAAGCTTGTAGAACAGCTATTTCTGCTATTTTTACACACGTATAAAAATATTAAATATGTCAATAATTTCTTTGCATATTATTTGTCAAATCTGCCCTGTGCAATTTTTGATTACGAAGCCTAAAAGGCAAATATAAATACAATTTGTATTCATATGTTCAATGCCAAACACACAATGAAATCGTTAATCGCAAACTTTGGAGTGACAATTAATCGTCAACTTAAATTTGTAATCGTGACAGCCCTAGACACGGACCCTCACAGCACAGCAGGAAAAGGCCCTGGATGGCGTCCACACACAAGAACGATGCTACACGTGGCACTGGGTGTCACATGGGGTGGACCACATCAAAAAACGTGGACTTCTACAGCGGTCCTCCCACGGGTCACAGACAAGGTCAAAGAGAGAAGGATGAGGGCTGACTGGGCACTGTGTCAGGCGCACCGGAACTGGTGGCGAGTAAACTGACACTGTGGGAAGCCAACACGAGGCGTAGCTAGGAGGGGAAAGAGGGGCACCGGTGCACACACACACTGCAGCCCAACAGCAGAGCTAACAACACTGCAAAGCTCAAGACCCTGATGCTAGACAGGACGGTGACGGCTTGGAGGGCAGCATTTCAGGAGTCCCGAGTTGGTGTGGTGTTACTTCACACCGCAGCTAGCCTAACATGCACGTTATTGTACAGTACTATATACCGTCGCTGTCGGGTAGAAACCAGCCATCTAAATGTTTTTCATTTTTTATAAAATCAGTGCTATTGAACACCATTTATGTCTGTCTGTGTGTGTGTGTGGGTTTTACAAATATTGAACCAATGGAAACTTTGGAAAGTATTGAAAAGCACTTCTGACTAAACCTCCTAACTCCATAGGATCCGCAAACTGTCGGTCAAACCACCTAACTCCGAGTTAGTAGTTGTTTTCCATCATTGATAAGAATGACAAAGTCAGACGGAAAACAATCTCCACATTAATGGTCAAAAACCTCCCAACTCCACTTGAGCTGTGTTTGGGTAAAGTGATGATGATATAAGGACACATTCAAGTATCTGACAATGTATAAAGTCACCATACCAACTTTGATGAGTCAGTATTGTTGTTCTAAAACATGTCTTTTTCTTTCTTCATTACCTGATAAGTGTATATTTTGGACATTATAGCTGGTTTCTGCCCGACAGCAGAGATATGTAGGGGGCAGAGCTCAGCGAACGGGTCTATTGTATCAAATGGGGGGGGGGGGGGGGGGTCCATGGCCTAATTCATATCAAAGTGGGGGTCCTTGAAATTAAACAAGGTTGAGAATCGGTGCGTACCTTCAGGGTCCAGCCAGTGTTTGCGTTGGCGGTGCTGCAGCAGCTTGTTGTGGACATAGGGGAGCAGGAACTTCACACACCAGCTCTCCACGCCCAGCTTGTTCTCCTCCAGCACGATGGGGCTGCGGTTGTACCGCGCCTCCACGCACGGGATGAGACCGATCTCATCGCTGCACGGAGGGAAGGAAAGACAAGAGTCAGTCAGGGATTAAAGCAAAGACAACTATGACTGCTTTCGTGTATGGATTTAGGCTTTAGATTATTTTTATTTTTTTACATAAATCTTTTCTTCTACACAGCCATAGATCGGCCCTATCCCCGCCCGGTTAGCAGAGTGATCTCGGCTGCATAAAATGATTGTGCACTGCGTGTGTACTGACCCAATAATGAATTGCTAAGACTTGGAGTCAGATATTGTCCTCTAATTATAATTTCAAATCCATTTGAAAGTTCTGGCAGAAAACATGTGTTTAGTCAAATATCTCCACTTTTCAACGAGCTGCACACGGACATCATTCTCTGTCAGCGACGGGCCCGAAATGATTGCTGCACTGAAAATACGAAAGCTTCCTTTGGGAAGCACAAATGTATGGGGCACACAAATTGACAGGTGTGATTAATTACCCCACACCAATCGCAACGCACCTGTCAACTGTGTGCCCCATACCTTTGTGCTTCCCAAACACAGACTGTTCCCAAAGGAAGTTTTCATACGTTCAGTCCAGCAGTCATTTCGGGGCCAGCCCCGTCGAGGGCAGAGAATGATAGTTGTGAGCTTGCTGACCTGCTATTTGGAAGGAAACTTTATGAATCAGTGAATATCAGTGTTTTAGAAGTGGCTCATCTTGCTGATGCTCAACAGTCATCCCATTGGTTTACACTCCTGCAGCAGACTGTATGACAGCGTCGCTTGCCGACATAACGAACCCGAGCTGACAGATAGCCATCTGACATAACTTGTCAGATAGCGATGCCGTGCAAAATGCGACGCTTAGTTTGTTCCCTTGCATGTTGGGATTCTTCTAGAAGGCGTTGGCCACCCTCTGATTATTCAGATTTATCCTGTCAGTTACAGGTGACTCTGTAGATTTAGATTAATATTACAACATACATTAACCAGTTGAGCGAGCCACATTTTATTCGACAACGGCATGTCTGCAAGCTCTTTGTGAACACACAAAGAACAGCTATTTCAACATTATTTTGCCAAAGTTTGACAAATGTGTAAACATTTGAGCAGTCTACTCTTAACTTTGGCACTGTAGGCATATTCAGTCTAAACAATATTGTTGTGCTTTTACTCAAGCAATCATTCTGAATACATGAGTTTTACTTGCAACAGAGTATTACTATTTCTGCATTGTGTTAGTGTGCTACTTTGTTTTTTACTTTAGAGGAGTGGTTCTCAAAGTGCATTCCAGGGACTCTCGGGGGGACTCTCATTTTTGGGTCGCGGACCAATTTTTATGGGTCACGAGTAAAAATCCCCTTTTCTTTTCCTACATAAAAAAAAAACAAGTTTTCAAAAGAGTTTCTACCTCCCCTGCAATAAAAAAAAGACACTTTTCACAATAATTTGATGGATTTAAAAACAAAAGAATTTAAGAATTTCCATAAAAGAAAAATTGAGAAGTAGTGAAAATAGCCAATCTACAAGCTCACAATGTGTTGCATCGCCACACGTTGTGAGCTTGTAGATCGGCTATTTTCACTAGTTTGGGTCATGAGGAAACATCAAATTTCTCTTTTGGGTCTCGAGCTAAAAAGTTTGGAAACCACTGCTTTAGGGGGTTCTAAATTGACCCTTACAAGTCTGTAACTCTGACAGTGTACAACGGGTCCATTTGGTTCCATTTGTACACTGTCAAGAGTTAAGGGGAGACCATTAAATGTAAAAGTTTTAGAACCATTGCTTTAAAGCAGTGGTTCAACCTTTTCCGGCTGTGACCCCCCAAAATAATCATAATTTGAACTGGGCCCTAACCCTGAAAAGCACTTGGAATGCAGGAGTCTGTTGAGGCATTCAATTTGGTTTGACTCGATTCACAGATAAACATTGTGAAAATAGCAGATCTACAAGCTCACAACACGAGGCGTTGTGAGCTTGTAGATCTGCTATTCTCAAAATGTTTGCCTCTTTCTTATATCATTTGACAGTTTGGCCAATGTTTGACCAGTTTTTATAGCATAGTTGTTAATTATCTTTCTTTTCTTTTTAAATTGTCACTTCACTGTCATCTGGGAACACCCCCAAAATTATGTGGGGACGCCCCTGAGGGTCCCGACCCACAGGTTGAGAACCACTGCTTTTAAAGTACAAAATGTGAGCACTTGTTCTTCCACCACTGCGTTTTATTAGCTCTGCTGATACTCTTCCATTCCACTCCCTTCACAACAACACTGCTGCAATAGGACGGTGTCATTTGCCGACAAAGCAAAATTTGAGGTATATTCTTTTACTTTACTGGAGTATTTCCAAGTTTCAGCACTTTTACTTCTACTCCACTACATCTCAAGAGGCAAATATTGTACTTTTACTCCACTACAATTATTTGAAAACTGTAGTTGTTACCTTGTAGATTTTGATCATTATTACAAAACATACATTAACCACTTCAGCCCTATAAACATTTCGGCCATTTGAAAATAGCAGATCTACAGCATTGTGAGCTTGTAGATCTAATATTTTCATAGGACTTGTATACAAGTCTTGTATACATTTGAAAACATGAAATGGGACAGCTCTGCATAATGAGTACTTTTACTTTTGTTACTTCAAGTACATTTCGATCCCAATACTTTAGCACTTTTACTCAAGTACATTTTTGAATTCCGGACTTTCACTTGCAGCATTGATACTTTTACTTAAGTACTTATTTTTTCTTCCACCAACTGTTTATCTATATCAGTTCTGCTGATACTCTTCCATTGCACTCTGTTCACAACAACACTGAGCTGCACTGAGCTACGACGGCAGCGTTCTCACCGACACAAAGCAAACACTCCTCTTCCTCTTAGCCAACAAAACAAACGACTCCTTGTCGGCCAGCGACAGTAATAATAATAATGCTAAATACTTGCATGTGGGGGTTCTTCTTGAAGGCGTTGGTGATGTCTTTGACCACCCTCTGCACCAACACATCGACCTCCTTCTCCTCGGACTCCGCCATCTTTGAAAGTGGAATAGTAAAGCTAACCCCCGATGACGTCACCACCGCCGAGAGCCCGCACTACGACCGGCTGTTGCCAGTGTTTTGAGAGAGAAACAAGCCAACCGGGGTCTATGAAAACAAGCCCAAAAGAAGCCTTTCGCCCTTTATATGCATCGGTTATTTGAAAATAGAGCTTGTAGATCTTCTTTTTTTTATTATCCTGAAAACGTGGCACAATATTTTCAGATGGGGGGGGGGGGGGTCTGTGGACAAATACATGAATATGGGGGTCCCTTGCCATGGAAATGTTTGAGAATCATTGGTTTAAACAGCATTAGGAAATAAGCAAATACACGTTAGAAACAAGGCCAACGTCGCTTACAATAAGCCGACATGGCAACGCTGGCTACGACCCCATGCGTCATCTGCTTTACTATGTTCATCCGGGTTATTGTTGTTGTTAGTGTGACGTCGTTACGCAAAGCGCGCGCGCGTGTGTACGTGTGTTTGCGTGTGTGCCCATGCATGTCTGTGTTCTTGCGCGCGCGCGCGCGCGTGTGTGTGTGTGTGTGTGTGTGTGTGTGTGTGTGTGTGTGTGTGTGTGTGTATGTGTGTGTGTGTGCGTGTGTTTTTTTTTGCTAAGTTACAGGTCTACAGTAGCCCTGGTTCAGAGCGTTAGTGGCTTCGCTATAACGCCCTGGAAGACCCCTTGCTCTGCGCATGTACAAGGAATTCCACTGCCCTGCCAGCGCTCAAGAGTAGTGAAAATAAACAAAACCATTTCGCTACTCACCGAAGCAAAGGCTGTTTTGTGTTGTTGAAAGTCTATTCTCCGCACTGGGAAGCCTCTCAGCACCCCACCTACTCTGTAAAATACACTTTTTGGGCAGAAAATAAAATATGTCAGCGAGACGGAATTATTTTAGTGCCCTCTACAGATTTTGGTTAATGGTAAGTTCCAATCCTCCAGATCTGTAGAGGGCACTGTGGAGTAAATACAATTTATTTCCGTCTCGCTGACATATTTTATTTTCTGCCCAAAAAGTGTATTTTACAGAGTAGGTGGGGTGCTGAGAGGCTTCCCAGTGCGGAGAATAGACTTTCAACAACACAAAACAGACTTTGCTTCGGTGAGTAGCGAAATGGTTTTGTTTATTTTCACTACTCTTGAGCGCTGGCAGGGCAGTGGAATTCCTTGTACATGCGCAGAGCGAGGGGTCTTCCAGGGCGTTATAGCGAAACCACTAACGCTCTGAACCAGGGCTAGGTCTACAGCAGTACAGTAAGTTCCCAAATATTTATTTATGTTAATATCTATTGTATTATTTATTTATATTTATTAATTTCATTTTATAATGGTAAATGGTGCATTTATATAGCGCCTTTATCAAAGGTGCTTTACAATGATTGTGCATTACATTCACACACATTCATACACTGATGGCAGAGGAAACCATGCAAGGCATGGGCTCATCATCAGGAGCAATTAGGGGTTCAGTGTCTTGCTCAAGGACACTTCGACACTAACTCTGGGGGAGCCCGGGATTGAACTGTGTTCGCTCTACCTCCTAAAAAAATATATGAATATTTTTTAATTATATTATTTCAAATTGTTAACCTACATAATTTGGCCACGGATCCCTAATTTGAAAAGATTGTGCGCGAGCGACCCCCATTTTTGTTGTTGGATTAATGATGGATTAATAATGGGATAGTGAAGCATAACCACTTGTGTCTAACCTGGTGTCTATAGTCTAGGCAGGTTATTATAAGCAAAATTGCCATAAACCCGTAAAGAAAAAACTTCAAAGATTCTAACATTTCCAAACATTTCCAATGTTTTAAAAAGAATTACCAGATAGACACATGAAATGAAAATAAAATAAAATAATAAAACATTCGAGAGCATACATTATTTACGTCTGTCTTTCCTTGTTTATTAATTTAGATTATTTTAATGAACATTAGGGAAAATAGCCATTTTCAGTAAAAGACAGAGGTTTTTCATCTTTCCATCTGCTAGAGGCTGAGAAATAATATCTTAAATGTTGACAATTCTGTCAAGTTTTTCAGAACACTCTTAGGTTTTAGGAGGTCATTTACAAAAATGCCTTATGGATTTAGAAGGTGTATCCGGTCTCAGGTTCTGTTTTTTTTCCACTGCAGAATGTTCTTAAAAACAAAGCAAAACCAGTATTGAAGTACAATGCTGGAAGAGAGTGCTTGCTGCTTAGAAAGCTTTCAGGAGCCTCCCTGAATACAGACGATGGTCCTGGTTGATCTAATTTTGTTAGACTTGATGGACTTGCCCCGTGGGTTTATTATTATTAATAATAATAATAATAATAATAATAATAATAATAATAATAATAATTGTAATAATAATAATAATGACAACAATTTAGACATATTTGATCCCGCAGAAGAAATTCCGTAAACATTTTTACCCAGTTGATTGCTGGTACATTTACTTTCCTTGAGTATTTCCATTAAACTTCTACTCCACTACAACTCAGGCAAATATTGTACATTTTACTCCATTACAATAATTTTAAAATGTAGGAACATTAACCACTTAACACCTCACTTCCACTGAACTCTGTGTGATGTAAAACTCTCAAATCTTAACTGTGGTGGTGGTTATGACCATGTCACATTACTGATGTCATAGTACTGACGTCATGACTCCAAAAACCCGGATGGTTACGGACGACCAGACAAAGCTTATCCATGCATCGCAAAGTGGCATGTGGCTTTTCATCAGTATTTGTTATTTTCAATGCGTCATCCACCATTGTAAAAATGTGCTCTTCTATTCTATTAAAATTGTTAGTTCAGTCAGACAACTCCTGGACCTCACCAACTATTATCTCTGTTGCTATCAAGTTCCCATATTTCTTACCAGAGCATTTGACGGCACTGAGCTGTGTATAACTCCATATTTGGGCAAGATTGATAACGCAAGATTTGACACAGTTCGGCTTAAAAGAGCACTACTCACTGTCTCATTTGTGTTAGGCTATGATGCGAAGCCTGCCGATCGGTGGTGTACATTTACTTGAGTATTTGTATTTGGATACTTTAGACATTCACTCCATTACATTTCAATGCCAAATATTGTAATGGAGACTCCACCACTTTTCTAGGAAGGAAAGTACATTATGAATTAAACACTTAAGATCTATTTTGAATAGTGAAAATAGCAGATCTAAAAAAAATGTGCTTGAGTACAGTACCCAAATAAATGTACACCACTGCTCGGCAGGTTTCGCGTCATACAATCAAATCGATAAACAAATATGGACGGTGTTCCCCGTCATCCAATTCACGTAGCACAACGGAGAGTGAGAGAAATAGTTGGTGAGGTCTGTTTTTAGCTAGTCTCAAGATGGATCATCAGGACTGCCATCTTCACGTGTTGCATCTCCTGTATCTATGCATCCATACTCGTCCACTTGATAGTTGCACCTCCCACAAAGGCCACAGCAGAAACAGAAACAACAGCCGCAGGTTATGAAAGCACATAAGATAGTACATATAGCCACAAGGGCCTTGAACCAGCACTTGGACGCAATGTCCACCACCCCAAACTGCTCCGCCACATAGACGCCCATGGAGCCACACTCGTCATAGACCTTCCGTTTGTTGTGATCACTGAGGATGCTGTTGGCGTTGCTGATCTCCTTGAACATCTCGGCAGCTTCTGGGTTGTCCGGGTTCTTATCGGGATGATGCCTCAACGCCAGTTTCCTATATGCCTTCTTGATGTCTTCCGGAGATGCTCCCTTCTCCAGGTCCAAGATCTCATATAAATTGTCCTCTTTCAAGTTTCTATACATTCTTCAAGGTTTACACACAATAAAGTTTCACTGCAAGAAACCAGTGTACTGGCGCTCTTTTAAGCTGAAGCTACGTCAAAATCTGGCGTCATCAGCTTTGCGTGACGTAGTGCTCTGATCAGCGCTCGATTTTCAGGCCTGAGATCATAGATGACTGACATCATCTGGCCTCCAGTCTGTGTATGTGCCCGCGGTTTTGCCCAAAATATGGAGATAGCTGACGTCATATTTGTTTATGTGACATTCAGACAGTGCAAAAGAGTTGCTTATAAGAGCTACTCATAAGATAAACGACAATTCAGGCCAACGGCGAACAGGTTTTTGTATTTTTTTGCATTGTCGCAGAGATGCCTCTGTTCGGTAAGAAGATATGGGGATCAAAGGGAGGAAAGGAACATAGCCAACAACCAGAGGCTATTCGGAAACTCAAAGAGACAGAGGTCTTGCTAACGAAGAAACAGGAATATCTAGAGAAAAAGATTCAAGAGGAACTACTTACCGCAAAGAAAAACGGCACGAAAAACAAGCGGGTGGCTCTGCAGGCCTTGAGAAGAAAGAAGAGGTACGAGAAGCAGCTGGACCAGGTCGATGGCCAGCTGTCCACCATCGAGTTTCAGAGAGAGGCGCTGGAGAACGCCAACACCAACACCGAAGTGCTCAAGAACATGGGCATCGCCGCCAAGGCCATGAAGTCTGCCCACGAAAACCTGGACGTCGACAAGGTGGACGACCTAATGCAAGACATCACGGAGCAGCAGGAGCTGGCGCAGGAGATCTCCGACGTCATCTCCAAACCTGTGGGCTTCGGAGAGGAACTCGACGAGGACGAGCTGCTGGCCGAGTTGAAAGAGCTGGAACAGGAAGAGCTGGACAATAACCTGCTGGAGATCGGTGTGACAGAGGACGTCCCACTTCCCCAAGTGCCTTCCACCTCTTTGCCTTCCAGGCCTGCCAAGAAAGAGAAGGATGAGGACGAGGAGGATGCAATGGAGAATCTACAGCAGTGGTCAATGGGCATGTAGACCAGTTGTTCTCAAACCTTTTTAATGGACCCCCCCCCCCCCCCCCCACCCCCTCCCAATTTTGGTGTGCATTATGCTACGGACCCCCACAACTCTGAAAGAGTGTACAAATGGAAAATTGTACTCTTGGAATTTTACTTTGGCTCTTAACTGCCCCCACCCTTCCCTGGACCACACTTCGAAAACCACCGATTTAGACACATCACATACTTTACGGAACGAGAATATAGTTTTGAGGTGGACTTTGAGCTATTGGATATTGAGCCTGGTTCATTTGTGTCATCTTCTAACACTAAAAACAAGAATTACAGGTTTTCCCAGCTGGTACCCATGTAAATCTGCTATTTAGATTTTCTTTGGAGATGTTCCCACCTAAATTTTATTTAAATATGATTTTATAATAGATTAAATTGATTAGTTTGATTAAGTGCTACTTCTAAACTCCTATCACCTTGCTTTCCCTGAGATCACTATACACACTTCTATGCTGTATATAAGTATTTCAATTAAAGGGAGGCTCCTGTGACTCAGTTCAAAGGCAGAGAGTCAAGAAGATTTTTCCTTTTTTTTAAAAAACTCTTTTACCCCCCCAAACACACACACACACACACACACACACACACACACATGAAATATTTATTTATGTCCACATAATGAGAAGTACAGGATGTACAAAGGACATAAACACTGCCAGTGCAGTCAGATGAAGGGAAAACAGTTAGTTACAAAGTGCATGTAAAGCAGAGCAACGTTACATACAAAACAAAAGATGGCATACTTGTCAAACACAGCGGACAACAATCATGGGTAAAGGAAGCAACGCCTCCTCCAAATTGAGCGGCTTCCTATAATAGCTGATATTGAGCACTACCTTGCTAATTGTTTAGCCCTCCTTTTGGAGAGGCCGGCCATTTGCAGGCCTCTTACAACCAACTTGTGCACGTGCCCTAGACTACCAAAGATAAAAACCAAAAGTTTACATCTGTAGCCTAGCTGAGAGATGGTCTGCTCTAGCTGATGATATTTTAGCACTTTGGTTAGGAGGGCTAAGCTGTAATCAAAAGTACAGCCGACCTCGAGAAGGAACACCTCCCTATGGTTTTCATTAACAACAATGACATCAGGGGTGTTAGCTGAAATGTTAGAGAACACAGAATCATCGTTACACAGGTTAAACATGCTCGGCTTCACAGTAGAATGCTTATACAGCATGATGGAGGACCTGAAAATAGAAGTGATATCTTTAGATATCAAATCCACTATTCTGTCATGCCTACTTATGTAGAGTCCCAACCCGATCTCCAGAGATTACCGTAACATTGCACGGAACGAGTGCACTTCATTCCGTGGATAGCCGCCTCGGAACTCCCGAATTGCGTGCATATGGTACGGCGCTGCCTTGTGACAAAACCATTTCGGAGGCGCGCAGTCACAGGCGAATTGTCCCCCCGTGAAGGACCACCGAGGGAGCTAAGGCGACCGAGTTGCCGTCCTGAACGGTGGGACATTCGCCTGTGCCTACTCAGCGCCGTTTGAGTTATGTACCGATAGGCACAGAATCGTAAATTTTATTGTGCGGACTGCTCTGCTTCCGGGTTTTTCCATGTTGCGACTGGTTACGCCCACCGTGGGACTCGCCGTACATATGCACGCAATTTGGGAGTTCCGAGGCGACTATCCACGGAATGAAGTGCACTCGTTCCGTGCAATGTTACGGTATTCTCTGGAGATCAGGCTGAGAGTCCCCTGTATACATGGCACCCATTTAAGATGTGGGACATGGTTTCAGCTATTTGTTCATGACCATGATGTATACAGTGAGGAGCATGGTTGCCTGGAAACCAGATGGAGAGGTTAAGTTTAGATGGTAAAACCTGCAACCTCGCTTTCAGAGTAAAGATAATAATGCATTCGTCTAAAGCAACATTTTTTAGCACAGAGTGCGAGACAGAATGGTCCGCAGCGGGGAGACATGCAGTCTTCCCTTGCAACCTCAGTTCAGTCCAGCTGCCGCTGCCTTTGCTGTTGTGCCCATAAGAGGCGACCTCGGGCATTAGTCAGTGGGAGTTGGTGTTCTGTTCCACACACAGTCATAGATGCTCTGACAGAGATACTGGGGTCAGATATAAAGTCCTCCGAGACAGCCATCGCCTCTGAGTTAGACCCTACCCACTTCAAGGTAACATCAGCCCAACAGCACAGATCGTTTAAGTCCGGCCAGTCTGACCACACACCGAAGCCGGGAGAGCGACTGTCTAGCTTTCCACTAGGTTTCCTCCTGAAGCCTAGGAAGCAAGGATCCGAGCCACATGCCAGGGGGACCTTACGTCGTTTTAGGTCCAGAAATAGAGATGAACGTGCAAGCTCACACACACACACACACACACACACACACACACACACAGCTGTTAGATTGCGCATTATCCGTAGGCACCGCATGGTAGGGAATGGTAGGGACTTTAACTAATTCACTTGTCTTGTTTTCATGCAAATATAACTGTCATTTGTATAACGATTACAGCTCTTGTAGATCAACTAGAGTTTCAGGGCCTTCAAACATAGTCCATAGTGCTGTTGATCAGATAAATGGTCACCGACACCGGCAATTTTAAGTGTTAAACACTGAAGTAACACTGCTGTAGCGCCCCATATGTGTGCATTAGAATAGTGACTAGTGAGAATAGTGACTATTCTCACCCCTGATCAGTGTTTGTGCCAGGTTTATTGCAGATTGGAGCAACGGTGCACCTTGACGTGTGACAAGATGTTGGTGTGGAAAGCACAAATGAGTTGGCCAGATTTACGGAGAATCAAGATGACTGGAACTGCTGATGGAGGGCTCGTCTGAGGACAGCAGAATTCACCAAGCGTTGGATTGTTCACCCACTAATAGGGAACGTGAGCTGGGATTAGACCGTCGTGAGACAGGTTAGTTTTACCCTACTGATGATGTGTTGTTGCAATAGTAATCCCGCTCAGTACGAGAGGAACCGCAGGTTCAGACATTTGTTATTAAAAAATCTATTTTAATAAATCAAAATACAGTAGAGAGACACACACATGCACAATTTATTATTACATTAATCATTTATGAAGTGCTCCCTTGTTTTACCAGTCGGCTGTTATAACATTGCTGAGAATAAAAAAATATTATAGTTTCCCCACTAGGGGGAGACAAAGAGACAAACACTCACCAAGGTGCACCTTGGTGAGTGTTTGTCTCCCTTTGATGACCAAAACACTACAGTTTTGTCCACTTATTGAGACTCACACCTTTGATTGTGTGGTGATGCACACTAAAGAGCTCCTGTTGAGTGATATTTTCTGGTTAAAACGAAATTCGGAATTCAAAACACTAGTTTTGTCCACTTATTGAGACTCACACCTTTGATTGTGTGGTGATGCACACTAAAGAGCTCCTGTTGAGTGATATTTTCTGGTTAAAACGAAATTCGGAATTCTTATAGTAATCATCGCTATAGACAATGTGGTGTTGGTTTAGTAACAAGGGTCTATACCTGTCTCTCCAGCTCTTTAATGAACAGAAAATACATTTTCAAGTGGGTCACCAATTTATTCCATTCAGAATTTATTCAGCTTGAATTTTATATTGTTTACCAGTTCAAATTGTGTTTGCTCAGTTCCCCCCCCCCCCGTCACTTCTAATTTAACTTATTTATCCTTGATGTTGATGAGTTCTATAGCTGATTGGATGGAATCGGTATCCCAACCTGAAAATTAATTTTCTGTTTTACACTAGGCAATTATTCATATTTTGAGTTGATATGTGTCTTAAAACCAACTCATTAACTTGATGACCCGGGCCTTTCTACTAACCACACTAACTGGGGTCATGTCACTGGTCATGTTCACTTAACTACGTCAAAACCTTTTACTCCGTTTAACACAGTGCCCAGTGACAGCAATAAAGAAATCCTGTACAGTCATAAAACAATAATACAACACTATACACATGCACTCAAACACTGACTATGGGGAAGTCTTCATTTCTCGTCGCAGGCCCCGCCCCTTGGATTACACTGCGTCCTTTCCTGAATGATCATTATCTTATTTCCGTCCATGTCCTGTTGAGAGAAGAACACCATGGCCCAGGGTAGCGCCCAGTATTCCTCTGTGTTTGCGTTGGACAGCCATGGGCCCCCCAGGATCGGTCGTCCACCACGGAGTGCCAAGGTGGCTCAGACCCTGCTGTTCTTCCTGGTGAGCATGGCACTGTTTGGCATGGGCATCGAAGCCTATTTCATCTATCGTCTCTACCACCCTGGTCCGGTAAGTATTCAAAAGCGCAAATTACAAAGTAAATTCTCTTTTTAATATCATTTCATTGCTGTATTGAAATTTAGAACATTTACACAAAAAAAAGAGAACAGAAATGTTCAAAAATGAAAAAATAGAAATGGTGAAAAAAACAGATCTACAAGCACACAACGTGTCACAGTGCGACACGTTGTGAGCTTGTGGATCGGCTATTTTCACTATATTTGAAATAGGGCTGAAGTGGTTCATTCATTATACTTTAAGTTTGGGTTCCAAGAGTCCCTTACTAGAAATTTAGTCAAAAGTAAAACCTTTTTTTAATGTGAAAAGCCACGTGCAAAAAAACAACTTAAGTACAGTACTCGAGTAAATGTACTTAGTTACTGCCCACCACTGCTAGTATATGGCTCACTTGCCTGTGATAGGCTACCCCTGATATGACTGTGGCATGCTGTCTTTCTGCGACCCTCCTCGTGGGTCACTTTGGTTCATTGTATTACGCTGCTCTCTTTAGCTTAAGTCTAAAGGCCAATACGTTGGCCTTTAGACTATGTGAATTAACACAGGATTGACCCTGGCAGCATATCAATGGTACAGGTGGGTTACCTGTTTATTAAGCTACTACTATTTCTCAACCACATCTAATGAAACATCAGTTGAATGAGTTTGGGAACAGACCTCATAAGACAAAAGACATAGTGTACAACACATTATTTTTTATGGAGAAAGTAATTGCAACAACTATACAATAACTCAGTAAGTGAAGAAAGTGAACTTGGAAAGACACTGTCTGACAAACCACATATCATTGGTTTGTCAGACACATACCATGAAATCTTAGCCATATGTATTTGTGTACCATACATGGAACTGGATAGAGCTCTCTCATCATTATTCTACTGTACGTATTTGTCTCATCAGTAGGAACTGCACAGTTATGGTGAAGAAAGAGAACTTAGAAAGACACTTGCGGACAAACCACACATCATTTGACTAGACATTTCTAGCAGAAAAAGGAACTGAAATGTCAACCATTGCCATATGAAATTATCAAGTCAAGTGCAATCATCAGTATGTTAATCATAAATAATGTTTTTATTATTTGAATTAGTGGTCTATAATAAGATAAAAAATATGTGTGTGTGTGTGTATATATATATATATATATATATATATATATATATATATATATATATACACATATATATATAGAGTTTGCATGTTCAATATATATATATATATATATATATAGTGGCTCAGTGGCACTAGTGTTTATGCAGACACACTAGTCTAATATTGTTAACATGTGTAGCACACTGGCATAGACACTATGGCATGGTGTCCATTAGTTTACATTTAGTGCTAGTCATTTGGGTTTCTGGTAAAATTATTGACTAGTTATTTTGTATGTCTGACAAAAATAAAATTGATCAAAATGTCCGTCACAAGCTGGCATGGGGATGACCCCTGGCACACACGCACACACACACAGTGCTACATCATAAAGCCTTTTATATTCCCTTTCTAGGCTGAGTCAACATCTGCTTCAAAAGTTATTGAAGGTATGTGTCAGTACTCTGTATTCAATGTTTCTTCCTTGTTCCGTTAATTTGGTTCATCATATACAATAATCTGCATTCTGTTCCCGACACAGAAGCTGTTCCAGCACCAACTAAACGACCAAACCCTGTGGTCCTGCCTTCCAAACCTGTTGCACATCTGACAGGTGAGGTTTTGGATCATTACCTTTCAAGGTTTGGATTATTACCATGGCTGATTGATATTTCGTCACCTTCGTCCCACGATTTCTGATAGATCATTCGTTGATCATTGACCAGAAGGTTCACGACCACACACAATCTGCTATCCGTTTATATAAAGCTAATCTGTTTAGTGTTGACTATTAGCTGCTTTGTTTTACAGCCAGACTAAATCAGGCCCACGGAGTTAAGATCATGTCATGGAGCACGGACACGGAGATCCTCTATGAGATGGAGTACAAAGATGGAAAACTCGTCATTCAAAAGGAGGGCTACTACTATGTCTACTCCAAATTGTTCTTCACAGAACGCAGTGTATTTCACCACAATGTCAAGGTTGATTCACCCCGTTACCCTGGTAAACCTTTAACCCTTCTGGGGTCCAGAAACTACTCCCACAACTCAGGAAAAGGACAGGTACGATCAAACAGCTACTTGGGTGGAGTGTTTCACCTGTTCAAAGGAGACAGGCTCTTTGTTGAAGTGAACAACTCCTCACAGATTGTACAGCACTTGTTCCATGAAAACTATTTTGGTGCATACATGATATAGAACTACATGTGGACATATAGCTTATTGTATCTGCCCTTAATCCCTACAAATAAAACCTACGAGTCAAACAATTTTGGTGATTCCAAGGTTTGTATTGTCACTTTCACTGTACAACATGCGTGGCAACATTGCAGACAGTGGACAGAAATGTACAAATACAATTGTAATCAATGAAAGACTCAGTGCCAAAACAAAAGAGGGAAAACAACTTTATGACGGATGAATATATGGCGGATTTTAGTGATTTGATTTAGAGGAAGTGACTCATTAGATTGGAAAGCCCCTGATGTCCTTTTACAATTTGCTTTATGATGTGCCCGTGTGTTATATCCATAAATGATTGACTGTACTGTATGTGTATCTATTATTCCATGGTCATTACTGAGAGCTACATATTTGCCGTTCCTTATACTTTTTGTTTCCATTTTTGTTTTTGTATTATTTAATAAAATATCAGCATTATAAATAAAATAGTGTGCTGTGAGTGATATATATATATATTTTTTGTTAAAAAGTTTAGTGATTGTAGCTTAGAGTAATCATTGCTATAGAGTTTGTTCAGTAACAGGGGTCTCCCCGTCTCTCCAGCTCTAAATACAGAACCTTTTCAGGTGGGTCACCGATTTCATCCAATTAAGAGAGAAAACCAATTTATTAACTTCAATTTTGTTCCAGTTCCATTATTTTATTTCATGTTTTGTGGAGAGTTCTCTCCTGATTGGACGGAATTGGTATCCCGGCCTGAAAATGTAACCAGTGACCTCCTGACTCATAGGCTGCCTTTCTTCTCATTGAGCTAGATATATGGCCCCCCTGATAGTGTCTGTTGACATCTATAAGTCTTTCCGTCCCTGGTGGACCAAGCCTCTGTTTTGCTAACTACTCTAGATCACTGGTTCCCTAACCATCTACCGATAGAGCAATTGTACGTCTCCTCGGAACAGAAATTGTTGAAAGTAGCCGATCTACAAGCTCACAAAACGTTGCTATCTGAAAAGTTGTGAGATTGTAGATCGTCTATTTTCAAAATGAAGTATGTCATACATTGAAAAAACATACTCTCTGTAGCGGCCCCTGGATTAAGAATGATGACGAAGTGGATGGTCTCAACAGGTGTATTTATTTTCTCTTCAACACAGGATGAAGCTTTGTTCGAACACCGTGAAAACTATAAAATAGAAATAAATACTGTTACGATTATATTAAATAATTTCATAGTTTCATTCAACAATAAAATCAGTGCATTTCAAAGCATCACTTTCAAAGTACAATTCAACAATAAAATAGTTAATTTATAGTTGATATAATTCAGTGAATTAATAACCAATTTCAAATGCAAAGCCAAACGAAAATGTACCATAACCAAATCAAAATACCAGACAAACAATGAAAGATCCCAAATTAAATCAGAAAGAAACTCCAAACAAACAAACAAAAGAACACTCCTGTACCTCGCTCCGCTATCCATCCAGGGATGCTATGGACTGCATACAAAACCACCTTGGCTTCAAGTAACTCAAACGGTCATTTATCGCACCAAACGTCACAACAGGCGCTGTAAACAACAATAAACAACCTTACTCAAACTGCGCACTTAAAGTGCAGAATACAGGGATACAGGTTACAAACAGGCTACAGAAAGTCAAGGCAAACAAACAAACATTTCGTACCGTGTCGCGCTGTGATTAGAAACCTGTTGGTGTGCAACCGTGCGTCTCTTTCTCTGACCGTCACTGAGTGAATGGATCTGTGTGTCAAGCTAGCATGCCTCAATAAGACCGCAGGAGTAACCGGAAGTGTCAAAATAAAGCTCGCCCAAAATACACAGGAAGTGTCAAAATAAAATAAACCAAAATACGCAAAGTAAATAACAAATTAACTTCAAACTAAACAAACAATTGAAGTTAATAGAAACAAGTGTCACAGACACTTACACTCTCAAATAAGCATTTCATGTTATCTTTAACAATTGCACATGTATTCATTGATACAGTCATGTTGTTTGCAATGCACTTTAAATGAAGTCTGCATGAAGTGAGCCTTGAACCAGCGACCTTGCGGTTGTCAGGCAGATGCTGTACAGAGAAACCATTGGACCGACAGACCTGAACTGGTGAAAAAGGAGCTCACACAGATGATACAGTTTCACGCAAATAGTAAATAAATCCTAGGTTTAAGTGTTTTTCAAACTGCTCAAATTGCGGACAATCTAAGGGCAGAGCTTACTGGTCAAAGTGATAGATGTGTTCTTCATGAGTCAAGGCACAAGTGTAAGCAAGTTTCACGACTTTCGGCCAAACGAGGCATGGCTTATGCTTGTTTAAAGTTTGCATTTCAAAAATTGCTTTAGCGCCCCCCTTTGGCCAATTGGAGTAAGATTGGTTTCAGTGATATTTGGAATGACCCTCTACATTACTGCAAAGTTTCAAACAAATGTGAGTCTGCATGTATGTGTTAGGCGCAGATGAATAATTGTCATAAAACTGCAATAGTTAAAATCTATCTCCTCCTGGGATTTTCAGACGGGTGACGAAGTCTCCCAGTCTCAGTAAAGACTTTAAAAAGAATTCGAAGAATGCAACCTTAGCCCCGCCCACCTATTAATATGAATGGGAGTGAAGAACGTCCACAATTCAACGTCACAGGCCCATTTCTTCCAAGGCAGCGAGACAGGCGGTCGCATGTTTCTAGCAGAGAGGCGAACGGCCCTTTCTTCAGGAGTTTTTGCCAAGGGGGTGGGGGGTGTTCTTTCATAACAGATACTCTTTAACCTTAGGTTTTAAAGTGAGACCAATGCGTTGTAATTACGCTCCCAAATCCATATCGCCTGTTCTCTCATAGTTTAATGTCAACAGCCGATTGATACGTAACCAATCTCGTGCGCAGCACTGCTGTTAAATACCAAAACACTCGCCCCAAAACACAGTCACCCCAAGCAAATCCGGCGGTAGGCTATTCACCTGGCATTCTTAAACGTAACCTCAGTAAACTAGCCTACTATGCCTAAACCTAACCTTATTTCTAAACGTAACCTCAGTAAAACTATGCCTAACCCTAAACTTATTTCTAACCTTATCCTCAAGTAAAACGAATACAAGAAAATGGGGGCGAGTGTGTTTTGGGGCGAGTCTTCTGGAGGTTTTTTAGCAGTCGAAAAAATTGGAACGTTGTCTGTGTGGACTGTGGAGCATGTTTATGGATATAATCTGCGGGGACAGACGATATAAAGTCGGCGAAATGTTCTCTGTCTGCAACACAGCACTGCTGTGTTGCAGACAGAGAACATTGCACACGACGGAGTCTGTGATTACTCTGATGCGGCGGGGGGGAGCAGTGTGCTGACTGACACACAGACATGGCTAATATGAGCTCCGGGTCCAGTATGGGTCTGAGACCCGGTCAGACCGGGTGTAGTACATTTGGATTATCCTCGGTTCGTTTCGGAACGGGTCCAGTTTTCCTCGGTCCCGTTTTGGGCCGGGTC
Organism: Gymnoscopelus braueri; assembly: GCF_963280865.1. Lineage (NCBI taxonomy): Eukaryota > Metazoa > Chordata > Actinopteri > Myctophiformes > Myctophidae > Gymnoscopelus > Gymnoscopelus braueri. The sequence goes on from NC_137608.1 coordinate 8,325,110, forward strand.
CAGTAATTTCGAATGTTTTCTCGGTTCCGTTCGGACCGCTCCAATTATCCACGGGTCCGTTTCGGTTCGGATCCCATTTTTAGCGGTGCCAGCCGCTCTACATTTGACCATGTGTGTATGTCTGTCCGTATGTTTGCGGACGGCAAAGATGCAACACATGCGCCACTTCAAGACATGCACACAAACACACACACACACACACACACACACACACACACACACACACACACACACACACACACACATACACACACACACACACACACACACACACACACACACACACACACACACACACACACACACACACACACACACACACACACACACACACAGAACATGCGGTCCTGCAAGGCGCACCTTTGCAACACATGCGCCACTTAAAGACATGCACACACACACAGACTGGCCCGCACATGTGCACGCGCACACACACACACACACACACACACACACACACACACACACACACACACACACACACACACACACACACACAGAGACACACACACACACACACACACACACACACACTCAACCACACACACACACACACACACACACACACACACACACACACACACACACACACACACACACACACACACACACACTAAAACGACCGATCTACAATGTGAGTAAAAATTATTAAAAGTAAATACCTTGAGTAAAAATACTTCAGAGTACTTAAATTGAGTAAAAATACTTCAGAGTACTTAAATTGAGTAAAAATACTTAAAAGTACTCAAAATGAGTAAAAATACTTAAAAGTTGAAAAAATAGTAAAAATACTTAAAAGTTGAAAAAATAGTAAAAATACTTAAAATTTGATAAAAAGAGTAAGAATACTTAAAAGTTGTAAAAATGAGTAAAAAATACTTTAAAGTTAATAAAGTGATTAAAAATACTTTCAAGTAAATACATTGAGTAACAATACTTAGGAGTACTTAAATTCAGTAAAAAATACTCAGTAGTAATTCAAATGAGTAAAAATACTTAAACATGGTTAAAATGAGTATAAATACTTAAAAGTCGATAAAAATACTATTTTAGTACAGCCTCAATACCAGTCTGAATGCCAGCGCCCACACTTCAAATAGATTTGTACCAACTGAATGACAGCACACACTCATCAAACAGAGTAGGCACCGCTTACTCACACTGGGTGTGATTTTTTGGACCCGCGCTACTTGCATCGTCTCCCTCGCGATTGAGATCATTTTTTTATTAAACAAAGCCTCTGCGCTTATTAGCCCCACACACACACACACACACACACACACACACACAATAACGTTTCTGGGTGTACTGCTTGCGTTTAAAACAAAGTCTGATTCACAACTTTTCACTGTTGATGCAGCTATTTGTCTGCTGCCCACAGATGAGGGGCTATAGAGCTTACTTTATTCCTAAAATAGCAGACCTACAAGCTGACAACGCGTCGTGGATGCAACGCATTGTGAGCTTGTAGGTCTGCTATGTTTTTAAAACATAATAAATTAAAAAATAGCATACTGGATTAAATGTAATACAGTCCAGGTCCAGGGTCTTCAACGTTTTTCAGGTCATGGACCCCTTAGCTGAGAGAGAGATCAAGCAGGGACAGAAAAGTATTTGGAGGTCGGGGGGGGGGGGGGGGCAAGGAAATAAAAATTACATCTGGACCACCCCCTGGTAACTAAATAACAAACAGTCCCTAACAGCATACATTTCCATTACAAATGAGGGGATAAATACATATAATACTCCCCCCCCTCAATTACAGTACATTTAGGGCCCAATACAGCATATTTGAATACATTTAGGAGTAAATGACAGATTTCTTTGATATAGAGCTCTCCCACGCTCAGTGTTGCCTTGTCCTCTAATTATAAGCGACATTGCCCTTGTTTTTCTGTGAAGGTACTTGTAAAGACTAGTGGTTGGGCTTTGCACCTGTTTCTAAAACGTTGTTGATATTTGGCATGAGTTATTTGTTGATAGCTTGTAGATCTGCTATTTCCTACTACCACCACCACCACTAGTAATAATATTAATAACTAGAAAAAGTGCTCCTCGGGGCACAGGTCTCCACCAGGTCAGGTAGGTTATTGTGGCCTCCTGGTGGCGCTATAATAGGCCAATGTGAAAAGGGTGGCATTTCTTCTTAGGCCTTTTACAGCAAACGGACACTTCATTCATGATTTGAGGCATTTTGTTCCAAAAATTTGTATTGCTAAGTTGTATGGATTTAAACTTGTAACAGAGTATTTCTACATTGCAATATTGGTACTTAACTTAAGTAACCACTTTGAGTACTTTTTCCACCACTGCCAAAATATATCGCCTATACATAGTAAACTATAATAGCTGTTCAAACGTTTTTTCAGGTAATAATGGTGCTTCAAGGTGATGCCTTCCTGTGCTATTGAAGTGGTGCTAATCACAGCATATGGAAGTTTCAAAGTAGTTCACACGTCTATTTACCAATAGATATGTCACACTTAATCAGTATTCACATTCCACGTACATCACCAGCGCAATAGAGATGGGATGTATGGCTCTTTTAAGGGAGCCGGATCTTGGTGATCCGTTCCTTTCACAGAGCCGTTCAAAAGACTGGCTCATTTATGGCTCATTTGTATATTTATATTTTTAAAAAACATTTATAAATGTATATAAATAAATATATATAAATGTTTTTATATTTATATCTCATAACATTATTTATATTTATATGATATAAATATGATATAATTGATGTTATATCATATATACAATAATACAACATATAACATTATAATAATATATTATATTAAAAAATATATAATAATAATAGATTGCATCATTAATACAATATTTATTATATTATAATATATCATATACATTATAATACATATTATTATAATATATTCAATTATAATATAACATGTTATTACAATAATTTATTGAATATATCTCTGCTGTCCAGCAGCAACCAGCTACCTCCAAAACGCTAATTTTTCAGGAAATGAAACAACAAAATATTGTTTGTTTTTTTTAGTTTTTCAGGAAATGAAGAAAACCTTATATTTTTTAAAACAAAGCAGTACAGCCTCATCAAAGTTGGTATAGTGACTTCATATATTGTCAGATACTTGCATGTGTCGTTATATTATCACCACTATACCCAAATCCAGCTCAAGTGGAATCCAGCTCAAGCTGACAATAGCTCCAATCGCTGCTGAGGGAGAGGTTTCAAATGGGGCTAAATTCCTAAAAGCTAACAATGGATCTCCAAGCTCACAATGCATCACAACGTGTGAACTAATGCCCTGATGCTTCATGACACTTATTATATAGGCCTACAATAATAAACAGGACATTAAATATTACAATAACGTCTGCAAAGAGGGGTTCACAGAGTTGGAGTTCCTGTTTCTAAAACGTAGTTGATATTTAGTATGAGTTATTGGTTGATATATTGATGCTTGTACCACACCTCCTCAAGTCCATCTGTGCTTATTACCAAGATGTTTTACTGTACCAATTCTTAATAGTTAAATATTGAAATAGAATCCCAATCAATTGTAATGTAAACATTACAAATGTAATAACAAATTCTAAACAACTTCTTATCAGGTAACAACTACATATTCTTGTAACTCATGTCTTGCATTACCAATGCTGGCCAAATCAATCAACTACATGGCAGAAAACACAAGCATCACACATCCCACTACCCACTACATGCCTGACCTCGCAACAAAAAAAAAACTCCCACAGACGTACAGGGACTGACCTGCTTCACACTGTCACCCGTCTACACATGACATCTTATGTCATACGTCCTTGTTTATCTTTAATCATCTCTCACTCTCTCTGTCTCCCCCACATTCCTTCTGGCCTCCTCCTGTAGTTTAGCTGACCTTGGAAAACTTCCACTCTCCCTACTTGAACCACCCCCCCAGCCAGACCCACTTCTCATCTCTACTCCTCTGGTGCTCATTCTCCATCACTACTTTTCATTTTTGGTGCTGAATAGCAATACTATTTTTTAAGATCCACTTAGACATACCTGCTGTGAAGTAAACTCTGATTTGTTTGATTTTATTACATTTTTTATATCATTTAATTTATTTATTTTCATTTCATTTCATTTTTGATTTGTTTTAATATTTACTCACGCCCGGGAAAAAAAACACCTTTTCCCTACGCTCTTTCTCCCTGCAAGTCATTTAATCCTTGACACACAGATACATTCAGTGTGTGTCAAATAGAGGGGATAATAATTATAGTAAAACAGGTCAATTGTCTACACAAGCCCACTCACTTCTTGAAATTCAAAATAGAGGTCAACATGTATATGTGTAGTATTTATGAGTACCCACTTTGAAATGATCTGATATCTGTCCCATTGGTTCTGATTTATTTTATTTCTCATTTCCGTTCACTTTCTACCCCTTACACAGTCTTTTAAGTTTTAGTCTGAATAATTATTTTTTGGCGTTATGGGAAATATCCTCTCCCCGTCACAGGAACCTGGACAGCTCAGGTTCAGACAGGGACCCACCAGTGGTAAAAAAAAAACACAGCACACCACTCACCCTGGCATACAAACTTAATTTGATACGTACATTTTTGAAAGATGATGAGGAGGTGTTGTTTGACCTAACAAAATTTACTCTTTCTCCACGTTCTCAGGATGCGGGCCTGCTTGGACCTGCTATCGCCGAGCCTTCAGGACTTTCACCCCGACCCGACATTCGACATCTGACACAAACACTAGTAAGAAATCAAAATCTTTACCTGAACGTCGGGTTAACACTAAAACCCACCATACACAATCACTTACTGCACAACATAACAAGCCAAAGAATCAACATCACACCTGGGGAGCCGGGGCACGCCGTCAGCAGAGCCAGCAAGGACCAAGGACCCCAGGTAAAGTCAACACACCACAAAACGCCACACAACGAAACCCTAGACAGCGCCCTTCTCTTTCACCATTTGTACAATGCTGGTCGTGTGGAGTGAAAGGCGACCACCGGTTAGACGCATGTCCTAATTTCAACCAGGATCTCCCATTCAAACCCGCAAACTGGGTCCCTAGGTCTTTACGGCCACAAGCATCACATTCATCAAATGTGATGAGTAACAAGACTCCTTTCCCCCTCCCCCCTGGGGGGTGCTAAGGCCCACCGGGGAGGATTTGATTGATTTACATACAACAGTTGCACCCGAAGAAGAAGTGTTTGACATTGAACATATCCTACTCTTACACGCTGACTACACTAAAAGACCCCTAATTCATCTCTGGGTTAATAATGAAAAAACTACCTTCCTCTGTGATTCAGGTGTGCATGTGCAGAAGTGTGTTAAACTCCACAGCGGGCCCCTTTCCCATGTCCGAAACCAAGCGCCTGCCTCTACCCCTTGTCTAGCATTCCCTGACTATAGCAAGATGTTCATACAAACTGTAGACTGCCGCCTGTGTGATAATGCCTCTTACATGTCTTCTGTTGTCTTACAGAAAAGGCTCTTCTTCCAGGCCTGTGGCCTACTATTCTACTCGCCTTGACGCTGTGGCCGCAGCCATGCCCGTCTGCGTCAGACATGTCATCGCTGCTGCCCTGGCGGTCAAGAATTCTTCCTCTCTGGTTCTCTTCCACCCCACTACCTTGCTGGTGACTCATGTGGTATCTCTCCTATTGTTAGAACAGAAGCTTAGTTTCATGTCCCCTGCACGACACCTTTCCTGTATGGCCATCTTACTGAGCTCCCATCACACAAGAGCGCTGCACATCACTTAACCCTGCTACCTTAATTCCACTTCGATGTGACGGCACTCCACATTTTTGTGATTGCCTTACTGAAGTAGCCCAGAACACCCTTCCCAGGCCTGACTTAAAAAGTGAACCCATTTCTGATTGTGAACTCACTTAATTTGTTGATGGTTCTTGTTCTCTTGACTCTCTAGGCAAACGGTGTTCCGCTTACTCTGTGGTCTCCGCCAGCCACGTCATAGAGGCCAAGCGCCTGCCCCCCACTTATTCTAGTCAGATGGCAGAGCTGGTGGCTTTGACACGGGCCTGTATCCTGGCCAAGGATAACAGCGCCACCATCTGGACAGATAGCTTGTATGCATTCAACACACTGCATGTCTTCGCCGCTCAATGGAAGCTGCGTAATTTCACAACCTCTTCTGGAGGGAAGATCGCCCACTATTCTCTTATTTCATCTCTCTTAGATGCGGTCATGCTCCCATCAGCGCAAGCGGTATGTAAATGTGCTGCACACACTACATCGAGAGACCCTGTCTCTCTGGGCAATGCATTTGCTGATCATGCGGCGAAAGCCGCTGCGAAAGCCACCTTGTGTGAACCCTCTGATGCTCTAACTCTGTCTCTTGTCACCCCTTCTGTTGTTGATTCCCTAGATATGCACGTCCTCCTGCGGGCCCAGCAGAACGCACCTGAAAAGGAAAAGCTCAAGTGGGTCCGTATGGGGTGTGCCTTTGATCGAGAGGGCTACCGCCGTTGCTCTTCCCCCCTTCTCTACCTTTTCTTCCCAAGTCGCTGTTTCACCCCATCGCACTTCTGACCCATGGACCTGGTCATGTGTCCGCAGAGGGCATGAGAGGTTTAATTAAGCGTAACTTCTGTGCACCAGGTATCACAACTTTTCTTCAAACCTTTTGTAGAGAGTGTTTAATTTGCAGACAATACAACCCTCAGGGGGGAGTGAAAATTTCCCCTGGCACCTTCCCTTCTCCCACGCGGCCATTTCAAACTCTTGAATTAGATTTTTTAGGGCCCCCAAAAGTTCAGAATTTTCAGTGTCTCCTCAATTTCATTGATCCGTACAGTAAATGGATAGAAGCCGTAGCCTGCGTCAAGAACGATGCACACAGTGGCCTGGGTACTAATAGATAGGGTTATTCCGACGTTTGGATGTCCGGAAATTCTGTATTTTGATCGTGGACTTCACTTCCTCAACTCCATTATAAAACATTTGTGTACAACAATGCAAATCACACAAAAACCACATTGTGCTTATAACCCTGAAGCCAATGGCTTGATTGAAAATGCTAATCGAACGATTAAAGGTAGAATCTTAAAAATCTCTGCATCCACAGGCATGCCATGGCCTCAGTGTGTACCTTTAGCTAGGCTGATTATGCATGTGACTCCCACTCTGAACGGGCTGTCAACTTATGAGATTCTTTTCGGGCGGACTTACGTTGTCCCCTCACTAAAACCTTTCTCATAACCTCAGAAAGCAAAACCTTTCCCAATACAATGAATCGAATCGCTTATGAAATGAAAAGATTTCTGTCCTCAAAACCTGTTGCTCCTACCCTCAGACAATCTGCTGCTGTGTCTGCTGATCCCCCCCACACTATCTCTCCGGGAGACTGGGTCCTCCTTAAACCAACCGTGAGGACGAAGGGAGGCCACCAGCGTTGGGGCACTCCACTGTGGGAAGGCCCATTCCAAGTGACTCTCACCGACTCCCACGTCATCAAAGTATTCGGGAGAGGAGGCTGGATCCCTGTCCGACACGTGAAACTATCTCCTCCGCCTTTCAAAGACACTACACTCACTTCATAGAATAACATTATCTGGCAAAACGTGATCATTAATCAGACTACAAAGGGGGGTGTAACTTCCTTTTCCGGGGGGGAGACCTTGTGTGTTGGCCTATCACATTTGAATAGACCATTACATTCATCTCAAACCCTGGTTGATGGTCATAATCTTAGAGCGTTTTGCAACTAATGTAAGTCATGAAAACCCTTTTTACATACACTTGGTCCGCCATCTTTGTCTTCTGGGGTCTCTTTCCCCCTCCTCTTGCTGCTCTTCCCTGTAAAGCTGATCATACACATACTCTCTGGTGTGAAGAAGGCACCAAGTCGACAGCACAAGTTATTCTGATGACAATATTAATTTATCCACGTTATTTGGATATTCCCCTGCTCTCTCTCGCACACACCGGGCTTTAGAGCTTTGTGAAGATAATATTGCATGTGCTCATTCAATATTACATCACCAAACCCTATCGCCTGGACAGGATTGTTGGGTGTGTTGTCGCATGAGGCAACGTTTCTCTGTCACGCCCCTGTCCTCCCACTTTATACATCACCTGCATTATGAACAAGCACTAGGTTCTGATTCTAATTGTTCCCTGTCACATGCCATGCTAATGTTACTACAGATAGCTCTTGCTCATTCTAATGATGATTTCTCTCTGTTTCCTCCTCATAACATTTCCTGCATGGACACCGGTAAAACTGTGACTCACTATGAAACCTTACTAGTTCCTGTTAAGAAAGCTGAGACGTGCATTTGTGGGATTGAGGGACACCATGTTGGTTATTCTCAGTGTGACATTAACATTATTGTTAGGAATATGACATCTTCAACCTGTCTTATTACTTGGAAAAACGCCACTAGTTACAAATTCCCCTGTCCATTTACCAAATTGACATCAACGCCCGGCCTGTTTTGGGTCTGTGGTAAACATGCCTTCGCTAATCTCCCTCTCACAGGATGGTCAGGCTGCTGTTATCCAGCCATAATACAACCTGCAGTGATGATGTATGCTGCAGAGACAGAGGAGCGGCCTCACAGGCCTCGAGTGGACTACACCCACCGATCGAAGAGATCTGGGAACAAGTACTTAGGGTACATTCTGGCCAATCCATTTACATCTCAATCTGAGACGGTAGGATGGGGCCTTTTCCCCTTTGGTGGAGTGGTAGCTGCTTTCCAGAAAATCAACAAGCTTGCTGTTGAGCTCCTCACGTTGACCAATGAGACGACCGCCAGTCTGGCGGCCCTTAATTCTGAACAATTTCAGATTAGGGAGGCTGTCCTCCAGAACAGAATTGTGCTAGATACACTGGAAGCGAAGGCAGGAGGCGTATGTAAAGTAATTGGGACAGATTGTTGTTTTTATATTCAGAATAATTATGATAATGTCTCTTCTGCCATAGGAAGGATGCAAGATGCAGTCCGTGAGCCTCTCCCTGCTGATGACTTCGCCTCGTATCTCAGAACCCTGGGCTGGGGGTGGCTCACATTGACTGCAGGAGTAATACTTCCCATTTTGATCCCTCTGGTATTGTGTCTCTTAGTCTTACAATGCTGTCTCATCCCCCTGGTCAAACAGTTTGTGCACCGCCTGTTCTCTAGAGAAAGGGACATTCTTTTGACGGAGCCTATCTCTGACCCAGATTGGTCAGAGCTATACCCACTTCGAGATCAACATTCTACCATTCCATAATACAGTCCTTTAGTAAATCGAAATAAGAAAAAAAAAAATTGCATATTGAATTTGTGTCTATCTTGTGCTCCCTATGTTCTCTCCCCCTTCCCCTATCTCCTTCACCTTTATATACTTTGTTTACTCGTTAGGAGATAAAGTCTGCATATTTTGACTTGCCCCATTGTTGTCTTTTCTGAATAGAGTCTCAGGGTCGATGACTTGATGATGCTTCAAGGTAAACCTGTAAAGAAGCCTTGCTTAGTTGACTGCGAACTTGACACCCTTTGACCCTATCCAAACTGATAACAAGATGAGGGATTGATAGATAATTTATAATCAATAGTGTATTAGATTATGATTATTGTATTGTATCATTTTGGATAATTGCATAAAGTATGATGTATTTGCTCAGAAGGGACAGTTCTGTAAATGCTGATATAAGATGTCCTTGCTCCCTGGCCTACTCTTTCTTACCCATGAAAGTTGTGGCTACAGTTTATCCATGATGCCTTAGCCCAGACAACCTTGCCACCAAAATGAGCCTTCGCCCCTATTCATGTTGATATTATATTGTGGGGTGGGCTTAATGAAAGATAAACTGTCTGTTATATTGATGCATTTTGTATTACCACACCTTGTCTCTCCTGTGCAAATAATTAAGTAAACCTGATTATTATTTAAGACTGACTCCGTGTTACTTATTTTTACGGTAATCCTTTTTGAAAGCATACTTTCCTGGTTTTCCCTAAGTTCACCAATGTGTTGCACATTTTTTTTAATTTTAAAACAATAACATGCATTATCTACTGAGCGACCAACAAATTAAATCCTAATTATTTTGGATAATAATAGTTGAGTCTCATCAGTACAGACAGTGCTTCAACCTCAAAAGGGCCACTTAATCAACCTCAAAAGGGCCCCGCCCCCTCTGTCTTCCTATTGGCTGGCCTTTAAACAGCCATAACTCCAGTTCGCAGCATGCTACAGAGTACAAATTTGGTATGTGGACTTAGACCACCAATAGGGACGAGCTCTAAATTCTGAAGCCCCGCCCCCTCTGTCTTCCTATTGGCTGGGCTTTAAACAGCCATAACACTGGTTCCGAGCATCGAATACCTCCGAAATTTGCTAGGTACACTTAGACGGCCAAAAGGGACAGGCTGAAATTGCTTAAGCCCTGTAACCTTACAGGGTTGTATCTTGGACAGAACGTCGAGGGCCCGTTCATCGCTGCTTGCAGCTTTCATTTGTTTTGTTGTTGCAAACTGACACTGCTGCTCAAATCATGAGGGCGTAAACATGAGGAGGTTAGTTTCACATTACAGGTCAGGAGCCTCATGCTAATACTACTACACTATAATCTCGATCACTCTCTCAGATGTAGGTCACACCGTAAACTCACAACACAGACTGACAGTTTTCACTGGCAAGAAAGGTAAGCGTATCAATTTTCTCACCACACATGTAGTAACATCAAATTGTGAAACTTGCTAGGATATGAATTTACTGCCAAATATGAATAGAAATGTCAAATGTTGATGCAGGAGTTTGCCAAACAGTTTAACTGCTGTTGTTATAGTTTTTTTTAAGTGGGGGAGGGAGCTGTGCTTACATACATTAGCTAGGCCAGTCACGTATAAACAGCGTTTATTAGCTTCCATATTCCATTAGTTTTTCTTCCATTCCATAATAGTCAAGGTGTGTGTGTGTGTGTGTGTGTGTGTGTGTGTGGGGGGGGGGGGAGGTTATAATTCTATTATTATTATTGTTATTGTTATTGTTATTGTTATTGTTGTTATTATTATTATTATTATTATTATAATACTACTACTACTACTAATAATAATAATAATAATAACAATAACAATAACAATCATAATAATATGGTGTTGTTGTTGTTGTTGTTGTTATAAGTTTGTGGTACAACAACTTGAACCAGCTCGGTATGCACAGCACACCCACATGTAAAATCGCGCACACACACACACACACACAACACACACACACACACACACACACACACACACACACACACACACACACACACACACACACACACACGCATCACATCACACATGCCGTAATGCACGTATGGCACGTACAGAAACGCTGTTACCGTACGTCTTTGAGCAGTGGACAACCCCCCTAAATTTCAGGTCGGGGCCAGATAATACACAATTTGTATCTAACTATCTATTCTCTCTCGCATTCTCTCACTGCACCCACTGCACCCACCTTATGTGCATAAATAACATCATAATATTATGTCTTCAACTAATGACCTGCACAAAACTGGTTGAACCGGTATCAGCCTTGATGTATAATTCAAACCAGCGGATCTGTGCCACGGCACTGCCAACTTGTCTGATATGCCATCACTCAGCTGAAGACAGGGGGACAATCAGCGCCGAAGTCTATCCCCCTGGGTCACGCCATTATATTTAGGGCCCGAGCACTGCACAGTAGTGCAAAGCCCTATTGAAACTGCAATGATTATTATTATTATTCCGCTTCCCGATAATGAATCACGTTTTTGACATACTCCAAAATTTACGCAACATTACACACATTACCAGTGGCGAAAAATTACGTATTTTAACTCGTTCACTGCCAGACTTATTTCTGGCTGTGTTTGCCCACTGCCAGCAATTTAGTATTTTTTTTTAAACTTTCAACAGGTCACACATTTCTTTTTATTTCATTTTTTTTATTTTTTTCACCAATGGTTCCTACCATGGTCTCTTGTTTGTCTCCTCACTCCGCTGGCTGTGGTTTCTGTCATTGTGCAACATGTTTTTGGCAGGAAGCCCAGATGGGTTGTCCTCGCATGTACTTTGAGAGTGGGAGGCAGGAGCTTGTTGTGGGTTACACATGGAATGTAAGGTGTCTCAGCCAGCACTGCCTCAGCTGTGCTGGTGACCGACTCTCTCTTTTCCCGGTGTCGTGGTGTAAAGTAATTAAGTACATTTACTCTAGTACTGTACTTAAGTACACTTTTGAGGTATTTTTACTTTACTGGAGTATTTCCAAATATTGTACTTTTACTACAATTATTTGAAAATGTTAGTTACTAGTTACTTTGTAGATTTAGATTATTATTAGAAAACAATATTTAAAAAATGCAATATTGTACTTTTACTCCACCACTTCAAGTATTTGAAAACTTTAGTTATTCTTTCGTTTCTTCTTAAGAAACTTACTTATGGGATATCATCGCCCTCTGGCGATGGCACAGAGCACAACACATAAGCTCCCGGAAACAATCTTCGATTGGACAGGGTTCTGTGACGCAAACTGATGTGCCGTGGCAGACCTGTCACTCTTGGTTAAATAAAACCCTAAAGTCCAGTTTATAGACGACATACACAGAAATTACCTTTTACATGCGCAAGGCATCTTTATTGACAAACAAGGGAGATTCCCTCTATACTATGTGAATAAAAGAACAGCAAATTAATGATATTAAAACAATACGACCTGATATATCACGAAGGCAAATCGCTCCACATCTAAGTCTGCATGCAAACAAGCGTTCGGTTGAGCGCCTGGAGAATTCTGAAGTTCTTATCTATTACATTCAGTATATCAACGCTGTGGCTATCAAGGCCTGTCTTCTGACTGCACTCTATAAAGTAAAGGTTGACGGCCCAAGGTTCCACAATGGACCATCAACCCCTCCTTGGGTACGAATTTAGTACCCACAACAACACAAGATTAAAATCTAAACAGTACTTTATAGAAATTATCCACTAGCATATTTCATGTTTAAAAAATCAGGTCCCATTTTTCTCTTTTTGAGTCATGTGAGCCGAGGAAAACCCTTTTCTTTGAAGGGGAAACTCTGAACTAGGCTGGGGCAGTCCCAAACCTACCATCTGGACATGAGCTCTTATTGGGGACAATTACATCATTTGATTCCATATCGCATTGCTAAACTTAGGGTCCCTCAGTGGGGCATTCCCACTGAGTTTTCCTTTACAAGCAACTATTCTAACATGTGTAATATATATGTATATATATATTTAATTTTAATTTTTTTATTAATCTTGTTAACTGTGTGCATTTTTGGTTTCTTCTCCAATTCCTCTGGTTGAGGTGGTCACTTTTCCGAGCCCGGAGGAGGAGGTTCCGAGAGAGCCCAAGACTAGCCCCCCCCCTCCCCAACCCATCCAGTGCCATTAACGAATGTACTTGGCACTGAATGAGCTAAGAGGCGGAGGTCCCACTCCCGAGCCCCCCGGGTCCGTACCCTCCTGGGGCCTGAGACCGGAGCCCCCCGTATTATACACAGGGGCCCCAACCCCCAAGCGCCAGTCAGATCCGTACCCTCCTTGAGGTCAAAAGTCGGGGCGCAGATATCGTGCAGGGGTGTTCTTCGTCAAGTTCAGCATGGGGGCCCTGGTGGCGCTACGCTACAATGTTTAGGGGGTGTGAATTGGGATTCTTCTGTACCTGCTCTCTTCACTTCCCATGTGCGAAGGGCAACACAGCCTATACTTAATGTGCCTGAAGCTGCCAGGGAGATCGCTACGATCAGATTACGTCCCCCAACATTACTATCAAAATCAAAATTATTATGTATTCTGGGGTCGTTCAGTGGCCTTGGGCAGCATAGATGTAGGGCCGTGTAAAAATATCTCTGTTTGGTCTCTCAATACTACATATGTCTCTAAAGAATACTCCCTCTGATTAAACCCCATGAAACAATGGTAAGTTCCTGTCTGGCTGAGAGTGATATGGGTACTAGTCAAATTTATTGTGTAGTCACCCTCCTTGATATAAAAAAAAATGGGTGGGGGTTTGGTGGTGAGTCTTTGCACTTTGTGTATGCAGTGGACTGTATTTATACTCACTTAACTATCGTGCCTGTGTATGAGAGTGTGTGTGCATGTCACTGTCTCTCCTTCCTTACACTTAAGTGTCTCTGTAATGGTCACTCTGCCATAAGTCTAAGCACATTCATTTAACAAAAAATAACGGCAACATTACATCACTTCGACATGAACGTTTCTACAAGTATGAACTTTAGTATAGTCACTTAACATTATACTACTGTCACTATATAATCCTATACTATCTTAATATGAATATGCTATTATACTATTTCCCTCCTTGACCTGCCACCCGGCAGGGCACACAGCATAGGAATGTGCAGAGGCCAGGGTGCCACCCTCCTTTACCGTGACTAAATCTAAAATGGTTCAAAGACTTATCTATACTTATTCAATCAAATTGAAATTGGGTTGCACTTATAGTTACCCTTAGTTAGTTATACCGTACACAACATGTAATTGGAAACACAACAAAACAACTTTCCTGTTCCTTATGCACAGGTCACTTGACATTATTCTCGGGCTGTATAAAATTGTACAATTCTCTTCTGCCACTTATGACCTGTTTCAGAGAAATGGAAGGTTAACGACAGCAAAAGTGTATACGTCTCTCCTGCAAGCAGTCAACCTGTTTTAGAGAAATGGAAGGTTAACGACAGCAAAAGTGTATACGTCTCTCCTGCAAGCAGTCGACCTGTTTTAGAGAACTGGAAGGTTTACCACAACATAAACAACCTTAATCACACTTAAGTCTTTCGGACCTCCCCACTACCCTTGGTCAATCAGTGGTATTATGGCAATAGAAATAAAAGTTAGGTCAATGAACAGCAAAGTAATTGGATACATTTAGCACCAAAATCGATGATGTAAAGTATGAATTATTTTGAAGATAGTGTAGGTTTCAGCCAGTCAACCGCAACTGGCAATAGACTGTAAAGCAAATGTCAGCAATGTATGAACTCACTTGACATCCACTCTGCAACCAAAACCCGGCATGTTCTCATAATGTACACCAAACGCACTGACCATTAACATAAGAGGGAGATATTTTGAGCAGCACACACAAACACCTCACTTCGCTGTATGTGAATCAAATCAAGCCAGAGCACAAAAGGAGCCAACACGCACACAGCCCCGAAGTGTGCACCCTTCTGAGGCCATGGACCGTGCAGCTACCCCCGTGGTCATAAATGTTCTGCTAAGCGCATCCAACGTGCTCGTGAGTCCCTCGACAACACAGCCTAACTCAAATGCAACAGAACTCCCTACATCCAAACTAAATGTGAGCAAAATCTCCCCACACACTAAACAATTTATGTTATTACATCAAATGAGTATTGTAAAAGCTGTTTTAGTGACCACAAACATAATTTTCTTCAAAGATTATAATAATAAGGATAATGATGATAATTAATTACTTAATTCCAAATCTCAGTGCTTTCATAGTTACGGCTTTAAAAAAAATAAAATAAACACAGGCCTCTGGCCTTGCATTTTTAGAACTGGAAAAGTGCTTTATCTTAACTGTGGCACATGTTTTTTTACTTAACAAAGGTTGTTTCATCGATTGGTTTATGTTTTCCATTAAATTGTCTTTGGATTTAACCAACTATATAAATATATACATTATTCACTTAACGACGTTATTCATTAACATCTCTCACTTAATTTATTATCATTTATTCTTATTTTTGAGTCACTTATTTAAAAATGGACTTGATTGAATAACACAGCATGTTTTCGTTCAGTTAACTAATTTGACATTGGCCTGTATAATTTAGTTTAATTTGAATATATATATAGTTTGATTGTGGCATTCTATTTCACACTACACATTACAACAGTTTCACTTCAATTTGGTTGTTGTCCACTTATTAAGCTATTTCAATTTTGCTAGTCTATGAAGTCACTACACATAAGAAGCAATATTATTTTATATTACTTGGGGCACTGTTATTATTTGATCTTTTGAAACTGCATTCTAAGTCATGGTTACGCTATAATATATTAGTGCAACTGCCCCCTTTTTTTCTTTCAGAACAGATTTTTATTTTTTTTTACAATTTGCACTTATACGTATCATGTTTGTCACTTCTCTATTGTACCTTATTTGTACAAATAAAAATGTGTTGCGTCCTACCCAGAGCGATAGAACATGTATTTGTTTACACATGTCGAGGCCCCAACAACAACGATTAGCAGTAAGTCAAACTTGCTTCAGATATTCCCACTTCTTGCTTAGAAAGTGTGTCCTTCCCCATGGCATAGTAGTTCCAGTGTCTGTAACAGATAAAAGTTTGTCAAAAGTCATGCAAGCTTTCCCAAGGCTTGCTCTCTGGACGCCATAGGTGTCATCGGAAGTGAGTCTCGTGAACACTGCAGTTTGCAATGTTGGTGCCCCTCTGCCTCAGCATGTCGATCAGACAGAATTATATCGTGGTGTTTCATATGTCTCTTTCAGTTTTCAATGGACTTCAAGTGCATGTTTCCAGTTCATAGAAAGAAATGACCGTCCGCCAACCATTGTTGCAGTCCTCGAATGTGAAACCAACCCATTTCTAAAGTCTGAGATAGTTGTAATAAAAAAATATATATATATATTAATGTATCACTACATAGAAGCGTTTGGGCTTTCTGTCCACTTATTACATTCTTAAAATGATTATAATTATTATAATTATTATTATTACACTTATTTTATATATATGTATTTATTTTACACTTACACTCTACTAACTTATCCACACGGTCAAATTGGCTTTTTTCTTTATTATTATTACATTTCTTTTTTTTTTACTGATATTCAGTTCAGAGTCAACAATCACTTAGAAGAACAGCACCTTAGTGCATTTGCATGTTGTTTCTGGTCTGGTCACTTGTAAGAAAGTAAACTGTTAGTTTTTGGGATTATACAAATCATAGGTATACAACATATTGCAGACTGTGCATAAAATGTAACGAAAATAGCAGATCTACAAATTGATACAATTATTACGGATAACGCTTAGTTTGGTCACAGTACATTATTTCTGCATTTAAGATCTGATCAGTTCACAGGGTCCCCCCTTTTTTTCTATAGTGCTGCACCAGGCTCTCTCTCTCTCTCTCTCTGAGGGGAGTGACTCACTTACTGTATGGAAGCTATTGTTTTTTTCTTTATATTCTGCAGAATTCTCTGAAGAAACTAATTTATTTGAACGTCATATTTCTCTCCTCGCTTTTTTCCTCTTTTTCCTTTTTCCAAAATAACTGACCCCAATCTTTTAATCTAAGGGCTACATTCCCTAGTTAGCTGTGTCCTTAATTTCTGGGATTACGAATCATAGTTATAGCGTATTTCAGACTGTTCATAACTCTAACAACAATAGCAGATTCTACTAGCACAATGAGTCACTATTGAGCTAGCCTAAATAGCCACGGTTTCCAGTAATCATACTGGAGTAAATGTACAATGTCGGCTTCTGAAATGTACACTTAAGTAGAAGTAAAAGTATTGAAAACTGGAACCACTCTAGTGAGATACAAAATGGGACCCTCAAAATGTACTCAAGTAGAACACTTGAGTAAATGTACTTTGTGACCTTGGCTTCCACCACTGAACCCCGTGCAGGCGGTTATCTTCCTTGTTTAAATTCCTAAGCAGGACAAAATCTCTAAACAAAATGCTTACGGAGCAGACTACACTATCCACTGACATGTACTTGGGTCAAAGTACCAAAAACAAAAATGGTATCGGAGTGGAGTGAGACACCAACGTGAGAAGTGTTTAAACTGCAGCCTGTCCCCATTCACAATTTCTCAGATTTAACATGCACAAGTTTCCTTTTGAAAATAGCAGATCCACAAGCGCGAAGTGCTTGAGATGAAATAGCTTGTGAGCTTGTAGATCGGCAATTTCCAAATGGCTGAGCTGTGTGCAGGGCTGAAGTGGTACTGCAGCAATTATCAACATCTGCAAAGTAAACAGTAACCAACGTTCTCAAGGTGTTTTGCAGGGGCAGAAGCACACTGTCTGCCTCTGAGATGTATGCAGTGGAAGTACAAATACAGGTAGCTGTAAGGGCTATTTAAAGTAACAATACCTCAAGACTGTACTTAAGCACAATACTGGACCTCAGGAAGAATAGTCTCCACTAAGGTGTAGACTAGTGGATGCTCCTTAAAAAAACAAAACAAAAAAACAAACAGGACTTACAGAGGCCTTCATTCATTCGGATGACGTACATATAACATACGTATAAAGACACAGTGTTTTGGTTTTCTTTCTAAGACTCCACAGCAAGCCTTAAACGACGTTGGAACATACAGACAGACACAGTGTTTTGGTTTTCTTTCTAAGACTCCACAGCAAGCCTTAAACGTCGTTGAAACATACAGACAGACACAGTGTTTTGGTTTTCTTTCTAAGACTCCACAGCAAGCCTTAAACGACGTTGGAACATACAGACAGACACAGTGTTTTGGTTTTCTTTCTAAGACTCCACAGCAAGCCTTAAACGTCGTTGAAACATACAGACAGACACAGTGTTTTGGTTTTCTTTCTAAGACTCCACAGCAAGCCTTAAACGACGTTGGAACATACAGACAGACACAGTGTTTTGGTTTTCTTTCTAAGACTCCACAGCAAGCCTTAAACGTCGTTGAAACATACAGACAGACACAGTGTTTTGGTTTTCTTTCTAAGACTCCACAGCAAGCCTTAAACGACGCTGGAACATACAGACAGACACAGTGTTTTGGTTTTCTTTCTAAGACTCCACAGCAAGCCTTAAACGTCGTTGAAACATACAGACAGACACAGTGTTTTGGTTTTCTTTCTAAGACTCCACAGCAAGCCTTAACAGTGTATTTGGTTTATTTCTAAGACTCCACTACAAGCCTTAACAGTGTATTTGGTTTATTTCTAAGACTCCACTACAAGCCTTAACAGTGTATTTGGTTTATTTCTAAGGGCGCTTTCACACTCAGGTCCCGGGTGCGCATTCCAGACCGCTTGGCTAGTGTGAATGTAGCGAATCGACCCGCGAAACGGATCACCGTTCCGTTCCCGAAACCACCTCGGGAGGCAGTCTCGGATCCGAATCATGCGTTTTCGGGTACGGTAGCTGCAATGTGAAAGCAAGCGTACCGTTAGACGGAAGTGGCCCGCTATTTGGAATAGGTGACGGTATATAAACTCGACAAAAACAGCCAACAAAAACACAGCTCTTCTAGCCGGTGCTACTGAATGAATGAAAACGCCCCAGAATGCATTGCGCACTTAAAGGGCTGGTGCATATTACTCTTAAGGTGGAACATAACAATTGAAATAATAATCAACTTATATGGGAGCCTTTCTAACAATTTTACTCATTCAATTCTGAACCGATTCTTAAAATTTTAAATTCTCTATTAGCTGTGAAGGGCCTTCTTTCATGTCTATCAGTCATGAAACATTGGCGGGTCTCCATCGCGCATTTCAGGTGCGCGAGCAGCGCATATAGTATATCTTGTGGGTATCTTGTGGAGTTTCAGCTACTATGCATCCCAGAAATATATAGCTTATAAGGCTTTGTAATTTGAAATTTGTAAGTAAATATGGTAACTCATTTAGATGTAGGCCTACGTAGGTTTATAGTTTCCCAAGGACTATAGCCGTTTCACTCATGATGCAATTTCTCCTGAATGCACAGTTTAGTTTATCCCTTCTAAATAGCTTATGTGAGCATAATAAAGAATAGCAGAATAATACATTAAATTACTATCCAAAATACATTATAATGAGCATTATGAGGACCAGTTATATGAAGATAATATATAATATTATATTATAATGAGCATAATGAAGAATAGCAGAATAATTACTATCCAAAATAAATGAGAAGTTTCTTTTTATTAATTCTACAGTTTCACACACAAACGTGGGCTACAAAAACGAAACATCTCTGTGCTTTATTGTCATAAATTGCACTCTTCTACCATATGAATCTGTCATTCATATATTGATGTAATTCACATGTATGTCTGTATTTGTTTGTTTGTTGATGTGGGCAACGAGACCAAAGTTATTTTGGTCTCATTTTAGTTTGTTTAAATGTGTTTTCTTTATTGCTTGTCAGAATTAACTTACTTGTTAACTATGGTAGGCTATTCCCTTATGCTTAAAAAAAAAGTGTATCTTTTATTTGACCTTTTCTCCAATTGTAGCATAAAATAAGGTAACTCATGTTTTGAAAAGTGCTATATAAATAAAGTTATTGTTTTATTATTATGTAGCCTACTTAAACCCTCTATTCTCAGTAAAAACGGACCTACTTTTCTTGGACGCTTTTATCTGTCAACACCAAATCTCTCTGTCAAAAATAGCAGATCTACAAGCTCACAACGCGTCGCGCGTTGTGAGCTTGTAGATTGGCTATTTTTGGCTTATGTTCCCCCCATGCTGGGGTTCATGTGGTTAATACTATTCATAATAATGTAATGGTGTTTTAATTTTGTCAAGGCACCTTGAAATAAAATATTAATATTATCCAGTGATATAAAAACATTAGCTAATGTTTTCATATCACTGGATAATATTAATATTTTATATTGCACGTGCATGATGTTTTCATGATGAGTAGTGTTATTCAGTTCTCACCCCTTGCTTTCAACATATTTAAACGCATATTTGTGCGAGACCAGCACAAACATTGTCGCATAGTTGATGACGTCTGTGTCCACAGGGGAAACACTATGTGCATGCCGCCACCTGTAGGATCGGGGGTGTATATGCATGTGTTCTGTGGTGCGATAGGATCTATGCCCAATGTGAATGCAGGCCACTGAGGCCAGCATTCGATCTGGGAAACGTTTTCAATGAAAACGGATCCAGTGTGAAACCGCCCTAAGACTCCATACAAGCCTTAACAGTGTATTTGGTTTATTTCTAAGACTCCACTACAAGCCTTAACAGTGTATTTGGTTTATTTCTAAGACTCCACTACAAGCCTTAACAGTGTATTTGGTTTATTTCTAAGACTCCACTACAAGCCTTAAGCAACGTTGGAACATACAGACAATACATACAAAACGAGACATACGAGATAAAACATACAAGACACAACATTCAAGACTCTTCTAGGCTAAGCGCTGTCTTTTCCCATGAACCCGGCGTAATATTCCGGAAAGGGAGTCGTGTAGACGCCACTTAGTGTAGTGTCTCAGTAAACTATTGGATCATAGAATACAGAGAGACAGTGTAGTTTTTTCAATAAACCATAGGACCACAGAATACAGAGAAACAGTGTAGTGTCTCAGTAAACTATAGGACCACAGAATACAGAGAAACAGTGTAGTGTCTCAGTAAACTATAGGATCATAGAATACAGAGAGACAGTGTAGTTTTTTCAATAAACCATAGGATACACAGAAATTACCTTTTAAATGCGCAAGGCATCTTTATTGACAAACAAGGGAGATTCCCTCTATACTATGTGAATAAAAGAACAGCAAATTAATGATATTAAAACAATACGACCTGATATATCACGAAGGCAAATCGCTCCACATCTAAGTCTGCATGCAAACAAGCGTTCGGTTGAGCGCCTGGAGAATTCTGAAGTTCTTATCTATTACATTCAGTATATCAACGCTGTGGCTATCAAGGCCTGTCTTCTGACTGCACTCTATAAAGTAAAGGTTGACGGCCCAAGGTTCCACAATGGACCATCAAAACCGGATACCGGTTGGTTATAAAACCCCCTGCGTCACCAGGTTCGTCCTCTTCCTTCACTCTGCTAGCAGCGAATGCGCACGAGTCCTGAAGACAACACGACTAGCAACCGCGATAAACTTCGACGAATCCCAACTAAACCAGTGTCGCTCTACGGGCGTTTTCGTTATTTTACAGTTTATCGTTGTTAGATTAGAACGCTCCCGCGTTACCTTTCCTGTCCTCTCAGTCTTTCAAGAGCTAAGAAGTTAGCTAACGCCGCTAGCCAGACTACAGGCCACGTTAAGCTAATAGGCGACAGCAGGTTAGCCTAGCTGCGTTTACCTGCCTCGTGGTGACTGGAGGAAAAGAAGATGGAGGCGCCTCGTGTCTGCGGTTTGACGGGCTGCGGCCTACCAGTAGCAGCGGGCGACCGCCATCGGCTGTGCATCCTGTGCCATGGGGCCCAACCATGCGTGGCTCGCCCTGAACCACGCAGGCGACGAAGACGCATGCAGGCCTTGTGATGACTTCACGGTCCACCAGCTGGAGTGCCGCCTCAGGAGGGCCCAGGGCCTGGCGGCCGCCAGCAGCAGTGCTAACACCGACGCTGGCCTCGCCACGGGCCACACGGCGTCGGTGGGAAGCATGGGCCTCGGGCCAGGCCTACCGCAGGATGCGCCACGATCCAGCGGAGCCAGGAGGAAAGTCCGGAGAGAGGCTCCTCCGTCGCCTACACCGGACCACGCAGCTTCAGCCGAGGCCAGCGGGCTACCGACCGGGGACTGTGTGCCTCCCTCCTCCCCCTCCTTCTCCGTCCTCGCCTGGGGCGACACTCCGACGCCAGGAGGCTCGGATGGGGAGGACTTCGAGATAAGAGAGGCTTCCCAGGACGAGGTGGAGGCCGGACCCTCCCCCCGTCGGGCACGAGAGCCCCCGAGGTCCAGTCCGGGGCCTCTTGTACCTACATCAGCGCGAGCAGAGATCCTCGCGCCTACAGCAGCGGCCTGGGTGGAGGCTCCCGCACCAGCAGCACCGTGGGTGATGGCTCCTAGCGTGGTGAGGGAGCCTCTCGAGCCCCTGTCGGCAGTGCTGAGAAGGGCAATCTCCAGGTGCGGCCTGGAACAGCCGATGGAGGCAGCGAGGGCTTCAGTCGGGGCCCCCATCCCAGGATTCCAGGGCCTGGCACCCCTCGCTCCCCGGCAGGTCCCCTCAAAACTCCTGCCTGAGGCGGTGGGAGTCCGTGCGGCCCTGCACCACTCCTGGCGGCGAGGTAGGGGGGAACCGGAGCGACTTGGTTTCGCAACCAAGATCCTATCCGGGACGGACCTGGGGGTCTTAGGCCTTCCCCCCATGGACGCTGCTCTGGGAACTCGAATCGAGAGGGCGAGGAGAGGCTCGGTGGGAATTGGACCGGGACATCGGCCCATCTTCGCCGAGCATGCCAGACAAGACCGCACCGCGGCCCTCAACGCCCTCTACAAGGCCTCGGGCTCGGCTGCGGAGGCGCTCAACGTAGTATCGTTGCTGCAGGGGTCGGCCGCCGTCAGACTTAAAGAGCTAGTGGCCAAACCCCTGGTGGACGGGATGCCTGCGGCTGCGGTCCACAGAGAGTGGGTGGAGGATGCGACGGAGCTGGACAGGCTAATGCAGCTAGCCATCCTCTGCACCTGCCAGAGCCTGATGTGGACAGGTCGGGCCATGGCCCTCACCGCGGACTTCGACGAATCCCAACTAAACCAGTGTCGCTCTACGGGTGTTTTCGTTATTTTACAGTTTATCGTTGTTAGATTAGAACGCTCCCGCGTTACCTTTCCTGTCCTCTCAGTCTTCCACGAGCTAAGAAGTTAGCTAACGCCGCTAGCCAGACTACAGGCCGCGTTAAGCTAATAGGCGACAGCAGGTTAGCCTAGCTGCGTTTACCTGCCTCGTGGTGACTGGTGGAAAAGAAGATGGAGGCGCCTCGTGTCTGCGGTCTGACGGGCTGCGGCCTACCAGTAGCAGCGGGCGACCGCCATCGGCTGTGCATCCTGTGCCTGGGGCCCAACCATGCGTGGCTCGCCCTGAACCACGCAGGCGACGAAGACGCATGCAGGCCCTGTGATGACTTCACGGTCCACCAGCTGGAGTGCCGCCTCAGGAGGGCCCAGGGCCTGGCGGCCGCCAGCAACAGTGCTGACACCGACGCTGGCCTCGCCACGGGCCACACGGCGTCGGTGGGAAGCATGGGCCTCGGGCCAGGCCTACCGCCGTCCGTGCGGCCCTGCACCACTCCTGGCGGCGAGGTAGGGGGGAACCGGAGCGACTTGGTTTCGCAACCAAGATCCTATCCGGGACGGACCTGGGGGTCTTAGGCCTTCCCCCCATGGACGCTGCTCTGGCAACTCGAATCGAGAGGGCGAGGAGAGGCTCGGTGGGAATTGGACCGGGACATCGGCCCATCTTCCCCGAGCATGCCAGACAAGACCGCACCGCGGCCCTCAACGCCCTCTACAAGGCCTCGGGCTCGGCTGCGGAGGCGCTCAACGTAGTATCGTTGCTGCAGGGGTCGGCCGCCGTCAGACTTAAAGAGCTAGTGGCCAAACCCCTGGTGGACGGGATGCCTGCGGCTGCGGTCCACAGAGAGTGGGTGGAGGATGCGACGGAGCTGGACAGGCTAATGCAGCTAGCCATCCTCTGCACCTGCTAGAGCCTGATGTGGACAGGTCGGGCCATGGCCCTCACCGCGGACTTGGAGAGGGCCCAGTGGTTGGACCTGGCCACAACTGCGGGGGCGGATGTGTCTACAGGACTTCTCGCCCTTCCCCTCCAGGCCCACAACCTCTTCGATAGCAGCACGGACCTGATCGGGAGGACACAGGCGGAGGAGCAGCAGAGGCGAGGGGCGACCGCTGGCCTCCTCGCCACCGCCGTCGCTGGACGCAGACGAGGAGCGTCCAGGTCGTCCTCCGCCAGAACCAACTCCTTGGAACGTCCCTGCGGCTCCCTCGGTGTGGGGGACGTGAGGAAGCGCAAAGACTCTGAAACCCCCCCTCCGATCAAACCCCCCCGAAAGGACCCCGGGGCTGGTCGCAAAGGGAGGGGTAAGTGACGGTCTATGGCTGATCCCGTCACGGCCACTTCGCCGAGATTAAGCGGGGTCAGCTCCCCACTTGGGGACCAGAACTGGCGCTCTTCTTGCCTCGACGGACAGGGCCACGGGCGGCTCCGCAGGAACACAGAGACTATAAGAGACGCTAAAAAAGACAATTTAATTGCCATGCTGTCCTTTAAGTCGAATGTGTGTAATGTGATTTGTGTGTGTGGATTAAACCTGTTGCCGAAAACACAAATGCTAATTTCTTCTCATACTAATTTTAGAGGCGGATCGCACCCCGGTGGGGTGCCCTGTCCTCGAAGCTATGCTATGAGCCCTCAGTGTTCGGTTTGCACCCTGGACGGCATTCCGAACACTGCAGGGACAACTCCTGCGCGTGCCATGAACATGATGAATCAATCGAAGGTAGTACCTTTTTCTGCTATAAATCAAATGTCTATTGAGTGTTGTTTTCACAATGTGGAACAGGGGCCTTCTGTGGTAAAAACATTTCCAACTGCGACTTTGCAGTTCCCTCTTCCGTCCGGCAGATGGCTGCAAAGTTCATCTGTGGGACGGTCGAGAGCCAAAATGGCGGCCTCCCTCAACTGCCCTAAAATGGCGGACGAGGGAAGGCGGAAATGCGTTTTCCGGACAGCCCCGGTGTTGCACCGTCAAAACTCCCCTGGTGGGACGAAAGTTTTGTTCTGTGTAGCAACAACGTCTCCGCACAAGAGGCCCGCCCCAGCTGACCTCCCTAAGATGGCGGTCGTCAAGAGGCGGAAGTTGACGGACCCGGGTGTTACTCCTTCAACTCTCCCCGAGAGGGACGGGAGTTTCGTTCCGGGTAGAAACTCGACCGAGTAAGGGTTCCGCTGTCTCGTCGAGAGGAGTGTCGACGCCTCCGGTTCCCATGGAAACGGGCTCGTCCTCCGAAGCGGTGAGTTCTTCACTTCCGTTGAGACGCGGACGGAGGCGACCGCTACTGCCCCCTGTGGACGCCCTCCCACTGGTTACGCCGGTCGGGCCGGCAGTTTCACCGGTTGCCTTGGTAACGGGGCAACGCTCTTCGGAGCTGATGACGTCATTGACCCCCTCCGACCCCACGAACCCTCTGGCTCGTTGCTTGGCGCAATGGGAAGCTTGCAAACCGAATCCTTGGGTACTGCGTACCATTACGAAAGGGTATAGGTTGCAATTTTTCTGTAGACCTCCCCTGACGGACGAGGTTATTTTCTCCCGAGCATCAGGCCAGGCGGCTGTGACGCTACGGGAGGAAGTGGTGTCTCTGCTGAGCAAGGGTGCTATCAGAGAATTATCTCTGAATCAGAGCCGGCTAGGTTTCTATTCGGAATATTTCCTGGTGAAAAAGAAAGGGGGGGGCGTGAGACCTATTCTGAAAAAGGTTTAAATAGGTTTCTGACGATCTTCAAATTTCGAATGCTAACAACGGCCAGGTTGTTGCGATTGATACGTCAGGGGGATTGATGGACGAGTATAGATCTGAAAGATGCCTATTTTCACATCCCAATCTACCCCGCGCACCGGAAGTTCCTACGTTTTGGCTTTGAAGGCAAAATATACGAGTACACGGTGCTCCCGTTCGGCATGTCACTGAGCCCTCCGGTCTTCGTGAAGTGCACGTCCGCTACGCCGGCAGGGTCTCCGTCTGGCAACGTACATAGATGACTGGCTGCTGGCGGCGGGGTCAAGGGAGGAGGTGGCGCGGCACACGGAGTTAGCCATTGCGCACCTGACGTCCCTGGGGTTTACGATCAATACTCGAAAGAATGTTCTGATCCCATCCCAGCAAACCACCTTCGTGGGGATTTCCCTGGACTCATCCACGATGGTGGCGCGTCTGTCTCAAGACAGATTAGCCGGTTTCCTGGCGTGTGTGCGCTCTTTACGCGTGGGGCGCAGAGTTGCGTACAGGACATGCATGCAGGCTGCAGGTCTCATGGCCTCGGCCATACACCTGATCCGGCTGGGGAGATTCCACATGAGACCTTTTCAGAGGTGGATGCGGAGTCTTAGGATACCGCACACCATGAAGTTTCGAAAAGTGGTGATCTCTCCCTGGTGAAACAGAAAGGAGACCACCGGTTAGGGGAAGAACAACCAGCCAAAGCCAGTGCCGACGTCCCCTGACCATAGTCCCCCCCACTATGGTCGAGCAAGGGCCACAGAGGCCAAAACCTCTGTCAAGGTTACACACCGGACGGCCAACGGTAATAACTGCGTCCCCGAGGGACATGCATCACCGGTGTGTAACCTTGACAGAGGTTTTGGCCTCTGTGGCCCTTGCTCGACCATAGTGGCACCTGGGGTGTCATGTATGGTCTGGGTTAGGGGGGACTATGGTCAGGGGACGTCGGCACTGGCTTTGGCTGGTTGTTCTTCCCCTAACCGGTGGTCTCCTTTCTGTTTCCCTGGGGCCGGCTGGGCCAGGCCCAGGGATGGAAGGTGGGGACAGGAGCCTGGCTCTCTTTCACGGGGAGATCAGGTCCATCTGATGGGCTCCTGTTTCGTTTCCCTTCCTTTTGACCTTTTGGGTTATGCGTCTGGGGGTCAGGGTCTTGCCGGGAGGCATGACCTTTTGACCTTGGGGCGTACAGGTTGGATAGGGATGCTCCTGGGACTCCCCAGGGTGGTCTATGTGTCCCATAAGTAAGTTTCTTAAGAAGAAACGAAAGAATAACTAGGGGTTACGTAGGTAACCCCAGTTTTCTTAGTTTCGTAGTAAGAAACTTACTGGAAACCCCTTCTGTGCGCTTCGACTAGCGTGCAGAGTGAAGGGTATCAGAGGACGAACCTGGTGACGCAGGGGGTTTTATAACCAACCGGTTTCCGGTTTGCGTCACAGAACGCTGTCCAATCGAAGATTGTTACCGGGAGCGTATGTGTTGTGTTCTGTGCCATCGCCAGAGGGCGATGATATCCCATAAGTAAGTTTCTTACTACGAAACTAAGAAAACTGGGGTTACCTATGTAACCCCTAGTTACAAGTTACTAGATTTTGATTATTATTACAAAACATACATTAACCACTTCAACCCTATATACATTTCGGCCTTTTTGAAAATAGCAGATCTACAAGCTCACAACTTGTAGATCGGCTATTTTAAAAATATTTTGTATGCATTTTGAACTTGTGAAATGGGACATTCTGCCATATGAGTACTTTTACTTTTTGTACTTTAAGTATATTTTGATGCCGATACTTTTGTACTTTTACTCAAGTACATTTTAAATATGGTATACTTTTACTTGTGGAAAGGAAGGGAAATCCGCACACTGTAGCTCCCAGTAGAAATGTTTTTAAAGTTATTACAACGTTTCAACCGCTGTGGGTCTTCATCAGGTCTCATCTCATCTCATCTCAGACCCAAAATAGTCAATGCATTTTTCCCATTGACATTTCCAAAACTATTTATATCAATTGATTTAAGCCTAGAATCAAGCCATCCAGGGTCCTGGTGAATCAAGACCATAAAACATTTATTTCTGTGATTTTATTTAATATATACTAAATAAATACCCTTTGTTTTGCCGTTTTCAAATTTGATATAATTTTTTTTGGAAATGTCAATGGGAAAAATGCATTGACTATTTTGGAGTGGAACCAGAAAATGGCTGCCACTGCTATGCTCTATACACTTAGTTGTCTGGGATCCCCCAGGAGTCTGTAATTGGTCCCCTCCTTTTTTCCTCTACAACAAATCTCTGTGTTGAAAGTAGCACATCCACAAGCTGGAGTGCATCAAGAGAGAACATTTTAAAACTACGTATTGGCATTTGTTTCATGGTATTACCAGATTTATTTCATCAGTATTTTTTGGAACAAGCCATTTTTAATGCCATATGTATGCAATGTGACAGTGAATTAAGCACTCTAATTACTAGGGCTGTGAATCGTCTGCTGGATTTCAGGATCTACTTCAGTCTGCTGGCATGAAAGCAGAGTACATTTACGTAGCTTTTATAACTGTAAAGGTTTTATCAACTGATAATAGTGTAAACACACAAAGGTAAATCCAAGAAAACAATTTTCTTTGTGTAAAAAAAAAAAAAAAAAAAGATTTTTGGAAAATGAGAATCGATTCTGAATCGCGATTCGAGTATGAATCGATTTTTTCCCACAACCCTGCTAATTGCCTTGTAATGTAATGTTACATGTAGGCCTAATATGTTTTTATTTGTTTTCTTTTTCATTCCAGACATTCCAGCTGTGTTTTGAACAGGCTCGTGATTGCTGTTGTCATTGTCCATAAAATGGAAAGAAAACGTTGTGTGATGGGTTCATTTGTCTTACTGGTAATGTAATTAACTGTGGAAACAGCCTATCACTCACATACCTGTCCTGTATATCATACACACTCACTGTAATTTATTTTTTTCTTCTAGCTATGAAACAGGTTAACACCTTAAAGGGGAATTTTGGACTAAGGTTTTCTTACCTTTTCTATGACGTTATGATATCTTAGGATGAATGGTACAGTAGAAAAATTTCATAACTCCACCCCTGAGCCGCCACAGCTTAAAAGGTGCGCGGATAGGCCTTAGGTTAGATCACATATTTTAATAGCTTTTTTTGTATATTTTTTTGATGAGATCTGACGTTCATAGTGACTGAACACTATACAACCAAAAAAAAAAAAAAAAAAAAAAACAGAAGTCTCGCTAGACGAGATTTCAATCTCGTCTAGCGAGACTTCTGTTTTTTTTTTTTTTTTTTTTTTTTTTTTTTTTGGGACAAACCTAAGGCCTATCCGCGCACCTTTTAAGCTGTGGCGGCTCAGGGGTGGAGTTATGAAATTTTTCTACTGTACCATTCATCCTAAGATATCATAACGTCATAGAAAAGGTAAGAAAACTTTAGTCCAAAATTCTCCTTTAACAATGACATTTTATTAAAGATAGTAAATTGAATAAGTAATGTTCATGTATTCATTGTTCAATAGATTTGCATCATGCATATGGATGTTGGAAGTGCTGCCAATTGTCCCTCTGGTAAGAACTACATTCTACAGCAACTACAACAATTCAACTACATGATTTGTCTGGGTGTCACACACACACACACACACACACACACACACACACACATACATACACATACACACACACACACACACACACACACACACACACACACACACACACACACACACACACACACACACACACACACACACACACACACACACACACAATAATCAAAATCTACTGTGTAAGTAGTAACTAAAGTTTTCAAATAATTATAGTGGAGAAAAAAGTACAATATTTGCCTCTGAGATGTAGTGGTGTAGATGTAAAATTATTGAAAATTGGAAACACATTATGGTAAAAAAAAAAAACCCTCAAAAGTATACTTAAAGGTAGGGTAAGTGATATTTTTGGGTTAAAACAAAAAGTATTTTGTTAAAAGGTTAAATAACTATATTCTGATAGTAATCATTGCTAGAGTGTTTGTTCAGTAACAGGAGTCTCCCCGTCTCTCCAGCTCTTTAATAAACATAAAATACATTTGCCTGCTAATTTCTTAGTGTCATCACTTCCAAGTTCACTTGTTTAATCTATATCCTGATTGAGTTCTCTATCCTGATTGGATAAAATTGGAAATGAAACTGAAACGAAAATGCATTTTCTGTTTTATAAAGAGCTGGAGAGACAAGGAGACTCCTTTTACTGAACAAACACTCTATAGCAATGAGTACTATCAGAATATAGAGCTATTTAACACTTATTTTAACCAAAGAAAATCACTTACCCTACCTTTAAGTACTGTACTTGAGTAAATGTAATTAGTTACTTTCAACCACTAACTGGACGTAGCCTATATTACCCTTGTGTCACGTGTTGTTGCGATTGTGATTTTGTTTGACTATACAGGAGACTCTACAGGAGACTCTACAGAGTGCGCCGATTCAGATTCACGAACAACGGCTTTTGTTGGCGTTGTTGGTCTTTTTGTTGCCGTTGTTGTTGCTATTGTTAAAGCTGTTATGTTGTTGTCGATCGTGTCGGCATATTTGGTATTTTTCTTGGTCTTGCCGGTGTTGTTGGTCAAGTTCTTTGCGTTCCTGGTCAAGTTCTTTGCGTTCCTTATGTTCTTTTCAGCGGTGTATTGTCTGCTTGTGCTGGTTGTATAGTTTCTGTTGTTGTTTGTGTCTTTCATGTTGTTTGTGCCATTTGCCCTAATCTTCTGAATGTTTTGCTTGCTGTTGGCGATGTCGGTCTCCTTTTTGGTGCCGGCGGTGTTGTCATTATTCTTTATGTTCTTGTGGTTGTCTGTGTTTTTCTTGCTGTTGAACCTCCACAACAAGCCTTTTTATGTGTTACTGTTACTGTTGGTTTTGCTGTCGCTTACGTTTACACTGTTGTTTTGGGTGGTGTTGTTATCGGTCTTGTTGTTGGTGGCGCTGTTGCTGTTGGGATGGCAATTCTTGGTAAGTTTACAAAACTTTTTATATAAACACTTTCATATAAATTCATGCTTGCTATAAAATTGTGTTGTTGACATTGAATAAGCTGATTGTCCTCATTGTCATTCTACAGGACCGGGAAAATTACGTCCATAACAGGTGTGTTTTCCCACAATCTTCTCTTTAACACTTCAAGAGATGGCAAACATTACATTGAAATGCTTTTAATGACGCTTTAGCACATTTGGGATTAGTTTTTTCTTCTATTTTCAAGGTCACCATGGAACCATCACAGGTAAGATGCCACTGAACTCATGTCCTTAAAACCCATTAAAACCGGGAAAACATCGGTGTCATTTTAGATTTTAGCTATATATATATATATATATATATATATATATATATATACCGTAAATCCTCTAATAGTGACCTCTATTCAATTAAAAACCAGGCCTCTATTAATGACCGGGGGCGTTGCTGAAAAAAGCAAATACAAGCCGGTCTGCTAATACAAGCCTCTTTTTTTCTTTTCTTTTCTCAAGAGGGCGCTGTTTACTAAGATACCCATAGAGTTATATGACAATGTGTGACCCGCCTCTGACTTGACACTTCCTTATAGAGTACAGAAGTCCTGACGTCACTCGTTCATCCCCTGGTTCGTAAAGTAATTTCTCTATGGAGAATAACATTGGGTCATCTTAGAATCGTCTCATATAAGAATTGTGGTCCAAAAATAAACAAACTGTCTCGGCGATATTGTCAGGGAGGAGGTTCTGTATCGTTTATGATAGTCAGTCACTTATATTTGATACAGTCTGTTTCTGGCGAAAATTTAACTAATTCGGCGGAAGTAACATTATCGTTTTCTCACCGTCAGTTGATGCTTCATATCCATAAGAGTCAAACCGCCGGGATCATTTGTTTATATTTGGAACACAGTTCTTATTTGACGCGATATTAAAGACGTCTATGGGGATTCAGAAAGGGGGTGGAAAACCGCAAACCAGGTAGGATGTGTAAATTACATCAGACTTCGGTGCTCTATAGACGGGTGTCTTGTTTACAAACATTGAAACTGCATGGCCCAAACCTGTTTTGGGGAGCGCTGGTTTCTGTTCATTCAACCCCCACTTGTGTGTTGGCTGGTGAGACGCTCCTAGCGAGACCTACAGTATGTACTTCACCCCGCAGTGGTAATGCACGCCGAGAACAGCTGACATACAAGCTCACATCGCTTCGCGGATGTGACCGTTGTGAGCTTGTAGGTCTGCTGTTCTCAGCCGTTCTCAGCACGCAACCTTGGTCCTTTGAGAACTACTGATTTAGAAGGCATTTGTAGAATCGGCCTCTCATCAAATTATTGGCTTAGGAATGCGACAAAAACTAAAAAGATCTTCATGAATTCAAGGCTTCATGGGGTGTGTAATTGATAGAAAATAAGTAATATTTTGGGTGAACTACTCCTTTAACCCATTAAGACCAGTTTTCTGAAAAACATGTTTCTATATCAGTGGTTCTCAAACTTTTTAATGTCAAGGACCCCCCAAATGATATGTATTTGGCCCGGACCCCCATCTCAAAATATGAAGTTCCAGGGACCCCCAGAAGCAAAGATTTGGGTTAAAGATGTGCGTTTGCAAATAAATCACGAGTTTTCAAAAATAGCAGATCTACAAGCTCATAGCGCAGCACAAACTGACGTGCTATGAGCTTGTAGATCTGCTATTTTTTTAATAGCCAAAGTATAACATGACACAGATGCTTTCCCGTTTTTAATGGGTTAATGACGTGAGCGTCTGAAACATTTCATTGTGTCAGGGTCTTTACTTCATAAGTGTATAGGGCATAGCAGTGGAGGCCATTTTGTGGTGCCACAAAAAGAAAACCCATACATTTCCCCATAGAGATTTCCGTTCCAAAAGAAAGGGTATTCATTAAATACAAATATTTTTTGGACACAAAATCAAATTTTTTATGGTTATGATTCACCAGGATCCTGGATGGCATGGTTCCAGGCTTAAAATAATGTATAGAAATATTTTCAGAAATCTCTATGGGAAAAAATATGGGTTTTCTATATGTGGCACCACAAAATGGCCGCCACTGCTGTACTGACCAAAGACTGTCTTACAAACTAATTTAGATAAACAACAAACCTATTTTTATTTCCCCCTCAGGTTTAATGCATCTGTATCTCTGGCATCTACAAACAAAGATCTCTTCCTAACGTACAGTAAATGGACTACAGAATCTAGTGCTGACACAAGTGTTGTACTTTTTACTCCACTATACATTTATTCCATAACCAAAATGTGAAATAGTCCTTAAGTGATGAATGATCAATACTTATAGAACAATAACATGATTGGTTGAATACTTTATCAACAGTTTGTACAGAGGCACAGTTATACAAT
This sequence comes from Gymnoscopelus braueri, assembly GCF_963280865.1. NCBI lineage: Eukaryota > Metazoa > Chordata > Actinopteri > Myctophiformes > Myctophidae > Gymnoscopelus > Gymnoscopelus braueri. Next base: position 8,358,763 of record NC_137608.1, read on the forward strand.
AATGCTAAAAGGATAACACAAGAAGCCCTGAGGGCTTGTTTCAATTGTGGCCCTATGTATTCAATTCATCAAGATGATGCTGTACATGATTCTAAAATGGTCATTCTGCATTCTGAGTACTTTTTGCTACATTAAGTATATTTTCATGCTAATAGTAGTACACACACACACACACACACACACACACACACACACACACACACACACACACACACACACACACACACACACACACCGATCTACAAGCTTGTAGATCGGCTACTTTCAAACATTTTAGTACTTTTGCTTTTGGTACTTTAAGTATATTTTGATATACTGGTATACCTTTGGTATACCTTTGTACTTTTACTCAAGTAACATTTCAATGTTTCAGCTGGAAGTGAGATGCCCCATTCTGTGTGTAGTGTGTTCTGATCTCATACAGCCATCATGTCAACTGTAGTGTGGTGGTTAGTGAATTATGATATAACATTGGGGGTGGCAGTGGCTCAGGGGTAGAGTGGCCGGGTAGAGTGAACTGGAAGCCACAAGGTTCACAGTTCGATCCCAGGCTGGGGCTCTCCCCCAGAGTTAGTGTCGAAGTGTCCTTGAGCAAGACGCTGAACCCCTCATAACTCCTGATGAGCAGGTTGGTGCCTTGCATGGTTTCCTCCGCCATCGGTGTGTGAATTGGTGAATGTAATGCACAATATATGTAAAGCGCTTTGGATAAAAGTGCTATATAAATTTACCATTTATTTACCATTGAAAATAAAAAATAAATTCCACAGTACTTTTTCTTTAAAACCTTGAAAAATGTGTTTTCACTCTGTGAATTCCATTGATTCAAGCCCGAACACAATCGACTGGTTGATATTAAAATAAACATGCTCTGAAAATGCAACACGGCGCACCCATCTGACAACCTTTCGGCTGCCGTGTTAAGTGGTCAGATGGGTGGGCCGCTCTGGGTGGGCCGCTCATGAGATTTTGGAGTGGGCCCTGATCCATAGAAGGTTTGGAACCGCTGGTTAAGAGCTGTTTATGTTTTCAAAAACTGAAGACAAAACAACGATGATGATGGGGATGATGATGAGGATAATGATACACTAATAGTTCAATCCCACAATATAAAATTCCAGAGAAAAACTCGTTTTTCGAGTTCTTTCGAAAATAACCGATCTACAAACTCACCCCATGTGAACTGTCTGTCGTCAGAGAAGTACATTTAGTCAAGTACTGTAGTTAAGTACAATTTTAAGGGACTTTTTCACGATCACGATCTGACAACAAACAGTTCTCGTCGTCAGGTGACCAAAAGATACCATTTCATACAGTAACATTGGTGAGACTTGGAATGATGCAATCTTTATCGAGAATATATTTGACCTCACCTGAACCGATTATAATCTTAATTTATGCTTTGTCACGTGAAGACTAAAAATAGCAGACCTACAAGCTCACAATGTGTCTCATTAACAACCCGTTGTGAGCTTGTAGATCTGCTATTTCCAACATCTGACACGATTGTGCGACAAAGTCTGAACTGGGCTTAAGAGGACTGAATGAGGCATTTGTTTCCTTGTATGTTTCCTGCAAGTTAGTCCTGTACAGTATGTACAGTAGAAGCTTCTACTGTCTCTCTCCAGTTGACTGGACCTGGATGCATTATGCAAGTTATGGATATTTCTTATAGTTACTATGTTTTCTTGTTCAATTGTGATGAAGGAATACAAAAATATATATATAGTTTATTGTTAAAATGTTAACGCTCTATTATATTGCGATAGTAATCATTGCTATAATTGTCTGTTCAGTACAGGGGTCTCCCCAGTTCTTTTTCTGGCTCAAACTAGCAATACTGACTGGCCAAAAGCATTTTTGTTTTACTGTCATGTGCTGTCTACTGCTTAAAGGTAGGGTAAGTGATGTTTTTGGGTTAAAACAAAAAGTATTTTGTTAAAAGGTTAAAGCACTATATTCTGATAGTACTCATTGCTATAGAGTGTTTGTTCAGTAACAGGAGTCTCCCCGTCTCTCCAGCTCCTTAACACTTCCATGACTGGGGTTGAATTTTGCGAGAGAAATAAGCAGTCAGGTCTATGAAAATGTTACTGCATGCGTTGTGCCCTGAGAAAACAGTGAGGGATCAAGCAGTAGTGTGTATTTCTGTCTGTCTCCTATATGTCATCATGATTTGTGATTTGATGTGTGAGTCCTTTTTATTATTATTATTTATGTTTATTTGACAAGGACAATACAAAAACAATGAGTCAAGTTATAAAAACATGAAACCATTGCATTGTAAATGGGGTTTATAGCCGAGGCTAATTTGAAACCCCAGTCCCTGGTTAGACCTTTCCATATAAATATTTACCTAATAAAAATCATTTACAAAAGGACATGCATGAAGCTCTAATCTAAACAAGTATGAAAAGATATTTATATCTGCAAAGTAACAAGTAACTAAAGTTTTCAAATAATTGTAGTGGAGTAAAAGTACAAGATTTGCCTCTGAGCTGTAGTGGAGTAGAAAATTATTGCCATTATAATGTAATAATAATAATAATAATAATAATAATAATAATAATAATAATAATAATAATAATAATAATAATAATAATAATAATAGAAAGACGTGAAAAACAAGCCCAAAGTCGCTTATAATAAGCAGACATGGCAACATAGACTCGCTGCGCAGCAGTTCTCTGCTGGTCTGCGGCCGGTCGGCGGGGGGTCTCGAGGTGTCAACTGCTCTTCCCTGGGGGAGAGCGGTCAAATTAGCCGAAATATAACGACTGGGATGGTATATATGGGGCTAATTTCATATTTATAATACGGTTCAGAAAAAAGAAAAAACAGAGATGATTTGAATCAAATAGTTAGGAAAAGTCATGAAAGGGGAATTTCCTCGGAGCTTCCTGAGAGAAGATAATCCACTTTAAATTCTCAAAATCGTCCAGATTGACCGGCTAGTCATGCAAGTGTTAATAAACAGAAAATACATTTTCCGGTAGGTGTCAAAATCTCAGCCAATCAGGAGAAAGTACCCATTTTTAAGCTCCATTTTTATAGTGTTCCAGTTCCTATCTTGCCTGCTCATTTCTTAGTGTCATCACTTCCAATTTCACTTGTTTGATCTATATCCTGATTGAGTTCTCTATCCTGATTGGATAAAATTGGAAATGAAACTGAAACTGAAACGAAAATGCATTTTCTGTTTTATAAAGAGCTGGAGAGACAAGGAGACTCCTTTTACTGAACAAACACTCTATAGCAATGAGTACTATCAGAATATAGAGCTATTTAACACTTATTTTAACCAAAGAAAATCACTTACCCTACCTTTAAATATATTCTCACAACAAAACCAATATGTAGAAGGAAAAAAAAGGACATTGTGATTAATCAAAAAGGCTTGAGAGCAGAGGGGTGAACAGAAAACACCACCATGACTTCACCAATTTATGACTATTGATGATTGACATTGATTTAGGCATGACCTTCATGTAAATGTGTATGTAAACCAAGAACCTATCATCAGTCTAAACCAGTGAATATCAACCCTGGTACACGGACCCATTTTGGTCCGCGAGTACTGCTGAGGTGTTCCGCGCCGTTTGAAGTAAGTGTGAACTCAGCCCCTCGAGAACAATAGCGAGCGGCGATCGTCCGTCAATCGTTACGGCCATCATCCGTCTCACACTCAGCCACGCCCGAGCCGAGTCCATTCAGTGTAGCGACCATCACCCATAGGAATGCAAATATGTTGTCCTACCTGGTACTGTATAAAGGGGCACAGGGGTACATGCTTTGGCACTCAGTATTATTACTACATGATGAGAGCCCCACTAGCAAAGAAGAGATGCACCCAGGGCCAGAAGACGCTAAATTTCGCCGTCATCAACAAGACATTGCCGCCGCCAAATCCTCCTGCAAGCAGAGCTGCCGGTGTGTCCGGGCCACCTCGACCTGCCGACGAGCTGGCCGCACAGGGCAGCAACAGCAGCACACACAACAGCACCGCCGCCAGCGTCCTCGCCGTGCCGCCGGGAACAACAACGGCGACAAGCAAGACGACTAGAGCCAACAGACGGTACCGTGATGACTACATGAAGTTTGGCTTCACTTTTATGGGGGACCCATCTAATGCTATTCCACTGTGCATCGTGTGCGGAGACAAGCTTGCAAACAGTGGTATGGTTCCCAGTAAGATGAAACGTCACCTTGAGACCCACCATGGAGAAATCGCCACAAAGGACAAAGACTATTTTGTGAGTTTGAAAGCTACTAAGGCGAAACAGAACGCAAAACAGACAACTGCATTGTTACGCAGTACCACCAGCACCAAGGTTAATGACAGAGCTCTGGAAGCTAGCTACCAAATTGCAGAGCTTGTGGCGAAGTTAAAATTGCCACATGCAGCGGCAACATACATGTTGGCAGGAGCCAAAATCCTGGCTAACGTAATGTCGGGACCAGATGTTGCAGCGGAATTCGATAAGGTGCCGCTCTCAAGCATGACAATTGGCCGACGCATTGAAGACATGTCTGCAGACATTGAGAGTGCTGTCATAGAAAAGATTGTGACTAGTGGAAAGTTTGCACTGCAGCTTGACGAATCAACAGATATAAGTGGACACGCACAGCTGTTGGCAAACGTGAGATTCATTGACGGAGACGCCATCAGAGAGAATTATCTGTTTTGCAAACAACTGCCTGGGAAAACAACAGGAGAGGAGGTTTTCCGGGTGACATCGGAGTATTTGGAGCAATGGAACTTAAGCTGGGAAAGCTGTGTCAGTGTGTGCACTGATGGGGCTGCATCTATGACCGGGCGATACAAGGGATTTGTAAGCAGAGTAAAAGAGAAGAATCCTGGCGTCCTGGTTACGCATTGCTTTTTACACCGTGAGGCGCTGGTTGCAAAGTCTTTACCAAAAGACCTCTCAGCTGTGTTGAATGATGCGGTAAGCATCGTTAACTTTATTAAAGCACGACCTTTGAAAAGCCGGCTGTTCGCCACCCTGTGCGAGGAAATGGGGGCGGAACACAAAACGCTGCTGCTGCACACCGAAGTACGTGGCTTTCCAGAGGGAAAGTTTTGTCCCGTGTCTATGAACTGAGGGAGGAATTACAAAGCTTTCTGGCTGCTGAGCAATCCGACTATGCAGACCTGTTCGCAGATGAGTACTGGTGTGCAAGACTAGCATACATGGCGGACATTTTTACCCATCTGAACGAACTGAACAGGCGAATGCAAGGAAAAGATGAGAATATCCTCACAAGCACAGATAAACTGACGGGATTTCGGGGGAGACTGAAACTCTGGCGTCAGCAGGTGGATAAGAGCACGTTTGCGATGTTTCCCCTCATCAACACTGGACACACAATCACTCGTGCTTTGCGTGGGGTCATTGCTGAGCATTTGAGAAGTCTCGAGGAGAAATTTGCCTTTTATTTCCCCTCAACGTCCATGGCAAACTTCAACTGGGTCCGTGACCCATTCAACGAAACAAACGAGAACAGTCCATTTGAGGAGCAAGAGCAGCTAGTGGAAATAAGGGAGAACCATGGCTTGAAAATGAAATTCAGAGATCTAAGCTTGGACAGTTTTTGGTTGACTGTTGGAAAAGAATTTCCAGCCATCTCAGACAGTGCAATGGCAGTGTTGCTCCCATTTTCAACAACCTACCTGTGTGAGCTCAGCTTTTCCACCCTGACTTACGTAAAAAGTAAACACAGAGAGAGACTGAGAGCAGTTGACGAGGAGCTTCGTGTGTGCTTGTCATCAGTCCCAGCCAGGATACAAACTCTCTGTTCAGCAAAACAAGCTCAAGTTTCACACTAAAGGTGGACATACACTACGAGATAATCGGGCTAAAAAACAACCCTCACGAGTATCGGGGGGGCGTGTCTACCCCAGCCTAGATCGGGGGCGAATCTCGGCCATAAACATCGTCTAGTGTGAGGGTTCAAAGATCCAATCTGAACCCTCCCGAGTTGCTCACAAGACGATCGGGGCCACTCCGATCACGTTCAAAATAGTTTGATATTTCGAGTGAAAACCCCTCCCCTCGGGTGAACCCCCTCCCCCCTTTTTTTGTCATTGTCAAAATCATTTTCAAAAATGTTTGATATTTATCTGGATCGCTACTGTATGGAACACCTGGCGCGGGTCAGACCAAGAGAAATACGGCCGCTGTCGCTGTTCCAACACCGCAATGCCACACACACACACACACACACACACACACACACACGTTATTTGTGTAGGATGGACAATCATGTGCAGCTGCGGTGGATCCATGTTTTATATTAAAATACATTATTTTGATAATGATTTTATTATTTTCATTTTAAAATATGGACTGACAGTCCTAAAGCCATAATGTTCATAGAGAATATATCCCCACCTGAAAGATGCTTATTAAACTTTATAACTTGCCTGGTACCATTCCATGCTTCATCTTGCCGTCTAAAATTATATTCCTTGGCTTGCAAGCAGCCAAAACGTGTGTAGCCGATGAAACACAACGGCTTTGCATTGATGACACCAGGTAGGCTATAAGAAACTCATGAGCGCACTGGCCAATACAAACTAATAGGCGAGTGCGCTCTGGTGCCCAATTTCCGAACGCACTGCTGCTGTCCAATGTGTCCATATCCATCTTTAAATGCCCTGTTTTCAGCACTGTCACATATCTTTTATACATATCTTTTATACTCTTTATACTTTTGGATAGTGTCATTTCTCTTGTTAACTAGCAGATTAATGTTTAGCGATCTCAAGCAGTCTGTCTCTCTCCATAAGTAGCAGCTGCAATCCATCCAGTAACGACCAATTTATGCTTCGACGTACAACGGTCAGTGCATGGTGGGAAAAGTACTCAGATATTTTACCTATTAAGTAAAAGTATCAAGTGTTGCGATGCGATGCATTGTGAGCTTGTAGATCGGTATTTTCAAATAGCCTATGTAGGCCTATAAAATAGGGCTAAAGTGGTTAATGTATGTTTTATAATATAATAATTGATAATAGCAAAGTAACTAAAGTTTTCAAATTATTGTAGTGGAGTAAAAGTACATTATTTGCCGTTGGGGTGTAGAAGTAATAGCCTACAATAGTACTGAAAATTGGCAATACTCCAGTAAAGTAAAAATACCTAAAAATGTTCCTTAAGTACAGTACTTAAGTACATGTACTTTGTTACTTTACACCACTGACAAGTGACAACGGTGTTGCGCCCCGAATATATTCAATCTGCGCTGCAGTGTGAGCTTGTGGATTTGCAAAGCGATGAAGCATGCTTAATAATGTGATGTTGTAGCCTACGTCTGGCATTGGCAGAAGGGGTATAATGAGAATAAAAGTAAAATCATTCAAATTATTGAATGATTATAAGGACGGTAGGCATTGCTACATGGTCAGTCTTGGATGGGGGGGGGGGGGGGGACCAGTACATTTGTTAACTATCCATTTCTTAAATTAGCCTTTCATTATGTTCTGGCCCGCCATCTAATGCTTTAGAAAAAAAACTCATGTTGGTGCACGGTGCAGTGCACCCTTCAGTTCTTAAATCCATGAATTTTGTAAAATGTTGCAAGGGAAGTCTCTCTGCCAGCCAGGATTATTTTTCGTCGCACAATGGTTTCGAGTGGTTAACATTATGCGATATTAGCTGTAGAATACAACTCTCATAGACGTATTTATGATTCTGACGTTTTCAATCTACGAGAGTTGTAGGGTTCACCCCCCATGAACACAGGGACTTTCTGCACTATGCCCCGTAGACACTCCAAACATGTAAAAATTGAAAATAAAGGTGCTTACCCCAATGTAGCGAATGTTAACTATCGCTACGGGGTAATAGTTTAATTTAATATTCCATATCTTTCAATAAAGAAGTGTTTAATGCCGTCTGTGGCTGATTCTGTCGGAAGTTCCCAATGGGCGGTAGTGACGCGCCCATCTGGTGAACCCCGGAATTACACTCAATGTAAACAGGAAGTAAACGAGGGTGAAAAAATGGCGTTCGGCCACAGACGGCATTAAAACACTTCTTTATTGAAAGATATGGATTATTACATTAAACTACTACCCCGTAGCGAGAGTTAACATTTGGGGGCGTGGGAATAAGCACCTTTATTTTCATTTGTACATGTTTGGAGTGTCTACGGGGTATAGTGCAGAAAGTCCCTGTGTCCATACAACTCTCGTAGATTGAAAAGGTCATAATCATAAATACGTCTACGAGAGTTGTATTCTACTACAGCTAATGTGATATACAAGAACAAGACCACAAGTAGCCTACCGCGAATGAGACGCGTTGTGAGCTTGTAGATCTGCTCTGACACGTGCACCGTGTGTGTGTGTGTGTGTGTGTGTGTGTGTGTGTGTGTGTGTGTGTGTGTGTGTGTGTGTGTGTGTGTGTGCATGCGTGCATGCGCGTGCGCTGCGCTGCTCAGGAGCGCAGCTGGCTGTCGGAGAAAAACGCTGAATTGACATATGAAAGTGTACGGATTGTAATGTGTAACTTTATTTAATATCAAAATAATATAGGCTACTGATATAATATCTTATATAATTATAATTATTAATAATTAATAATTATTATTTTTTTAATATATATTTCTATTTATTATTGCTGTTCGGGCAAGCCCGAGAATCTGGATAGAATCTTGTAGTGTGAGATGCCCCCGAGTTTTTTAATCGTGTAGTGTGTGCATGTTAAGATAATCTGATAAGAGAATCTTGAAAGATTATCTTGTAGTGTGTGATTATACCCGATTTAAAAATCGTTAATATTAAGATTATCTCGTAGTGTATGTCCACCTTTAGACAGTTGTATTGTGACCTAATTTTTTCTTTTCTTTTTACAAATCTTTTTTATTGAGTTTTAAAGTATTTTTCTAAAAAGGACTCAAGTTTCAAACAAAGACATTTGTACTGGCTTAAAAAGTTTTTTTTTTTTCTAAAACAGTTTCACACTAAGACTATTGTGGCCAATTTTTCCTATATATATTTTTTCAAATCTTTTTGAGTTTTTAAAGTATTTTTCTGGGAAGGTGAATCCAACTCCTCTGCACATTGCAAGTTTATATATTTGTAGGCCAAATTGAACATGTGTGTGCTGTTTTTTTAGTTCAAGGTTTCTTTATTATGACATCAAAGCAAAACAAGTTGTATGTTTCCAAAAATAAATCAGTGAAACTGAGGCACTGTCTCTTTCCTTTTTTTTCATCTTCTCCATTCATTGCACTGACCCAAGTTTATATATTTGTAGGCCAAAGACATTTTGTAATGTTCAAGGTTTCTTTATTACATCTTGTGTACATGAGAGTAAATATTTTGATATATATATATATATATATATATATATATATATATATATATATATATATATATATATATATATATATATATATATATATATAAATTATATTATATATATATATATATATATATAAATTATAATATATATATATATATATATATATATATACATATATATATACATATATATATATACACACACCGTATATCTAGGTGTGCCCTGGGATATTTTGGCTATGCCAGGTGTGCCCTGGCACCCAAAAGGTTGATATACACTGGTCTAAACAACAGTATAGTGTAAAAAATAATATTTATCTGTACATTGAAACTATACAAACTATAGGATGCCAGGTCAACACATGAACCTGGCGTCTGTCTAATAACATCTAAATTACATGTTAACCTTTGCATAAGCCTGTAAGGTCGTCAAGGCAGGGCAAGTGCTACGGCAAGTGCTACAGGCTTCTAACTGCATTGGGGAGTTTTGTTCCACAGTTTGGGGGCCAGGAGGGTTTGGGACGTGTGGAGCATTGTTCCGGATGTTTTAGGGAAGGTTCTGACATGTTCCCAGTGTTAGCTGATCTGAGTGAGCGGGAGGGGTTGTAGGGTTGGATCAGGCTTGAAGATATGGGGGTTCCATACATTTGGTTGCTTTGTAGGCCAACATCAGTGTTTTGTACTCTGTGTGGGCAGTAACTGGGAGCCAATGGAGAGAGAATTTATAAATAATTTGAATCCACCTTTAAGTCATCACTTCATTTTGTTCTAGGAGAACAGTCTAAATGCACCTTTTTCAGACAGACAGACAGACAGACAGACAGACAGACAGACAGACAGAGAAACAGAGAGGCGGGGGTGGGGTGGTTACACTTCATGAGCTCAACATTTTTTTCATAACCTCTTCCGCTTGTTTGAAGAGAAGCTGCAGATGTGCAGATAACGATGTGATCGCATTAAGTGCAATTCTAAATAGATGCTGTCTTATTATGCAGGGTTTAAATATGGAACAAAAATAATCCCCCTAACCCAGTGCTATGTCTGACAATTCATATCTACCGTACATGTAGAGACCTCATTGGCTGCAGCTCTTTACTGGAGTGATGTGTCATCATGGCTGCCATAATTATGGAGCCATGATGACATTATAGTGAGCCATGCTTAATGTATGTCCCATGTAGCCTACTGTATGTCTATTGAAGCAGGATGTAGCTCTTCAATTAAAATCACTAACTAATTGAATTCTCAACCCATTTTCAAGCAGTTTTGTTTGTTACAAATGTCCGACATGTAGTGATATTCTGATATAGGATGCTTTGTTAAATTAGATGCTAAATGTGCTTTTCCGGGTGCCGATGGCCTAGACTAGCAACCCAGTCTTGGGTTGAGACTAGAGGTTAAGGCGGACCCTTGCTGTGTGTTTGAGTTCCCTGTCTCTTTCCCTGTTTCCTGTCAAATCTCCACTGTACCATCAATAAAGGCCCCGCAAAATATATAACAAAACGCCAAAACCGGTGACAACAGCTGACAGGATCACCTGTAGTATTCAGCATCAAAACACCTTACGTCTTACATAAATAGTAACAGTAAAGGTTATAAAAAAGAAGAAAAGGTTTATTCTCAGGTAGCCTACTTACAGTATGTGTGTGTGCATATGCACATGCGCCGCACACATGTAGAAGTGTCCTTTAGCAAGACACTGAGCCCCTAACTGCCCCCGATGAGCAGGATATGTGTGTGAATGTGAAGTACTTTGTAAAGCACTCTGACTATAAAGCCACTATATAAACTCAGTCCATTTAGCACCATGGCATTTACCATCTCATAATCAGAGGTCTGCTTAGGCAAGGAGCTGTAAATGTTTCACCAGCAATAGATTATTTAGTCATTATATTGACTGTATACAGTATAGTATATGTATCCATATCCCCACTGTGTAGCAGGCTGACACTGTACACATATCAGCCTCCCATCATATCCACTGTAGATAGTCTGTACATACAGGATATATCCATTCATGGACTATAGATGTGCAGTGGACTGCTCATACTGGTGATTGAACATGACACTTATGCCTGCATTTGTGGCCCATCTTGACTCATGGTGCAGGTTTTAGTGCACATGCCCACTTTTGAGGAGAGCAGTCTAAAATGTGTTAATCCCACAGTCACAATCCTGAAATACGCCTCTTTTTATGCTGTCCGCCTTTTTTTTTGCCCACCTTATCTTTGTATCTCATCTTTCTTTATCTATCTGTGTTTCTTTGTGCACTATACATACTGTATAGACACAGCGTGGAGAATGCAATGTAAAGAAGAAGTAAGAACTATAACCACAAAGGGGTGCAGTGTCACAAGTTGCATGACAAGAAGACACACTCTAAACCACACATGCAATAGGAACCTGCCTTTCTACTCAGTCCTGCAGACATTTATATCATTTGAGCTACTCATATACAGTACATGCTATTGAAAGCATAAAAGATGAATAGCGTAGGCTAAGTGGTCTAATAAATAAGGGTTTTTGTTATGTTATTGATGAGAGAATGCCTTCATAACTATATGATTATTGTTCATGAAAATACAAAACAAGGGAATGTTATTTTATGTTAATTTACAATGTGTATTCCTTTTGAAAGTGAGGCAAAACAGAACATTTTGCTAGCTGTAGAGTATTTGAACTGCTATTAAATAAATAAAAAGTCCCATCATTTCCCCTTAAATATCAATAATGGACAAATTGTGAAAGTGCAAATGTTCTTCTAATGTGTGTGTTAAACTAAATAAAACCTTAATTAAAAGAGGATGCAGTTACACCAAAAGGCCACTAGAGGCACCAGGAGGAACCTATAGGGGAGTTTTAATGACAACAGCAATATCCACAAGTTTCCGAAGGCATTGTGGGCATCACATCAGGTTTCAGTGATCAAATCGACAGGAAGTGATGCCCACAATGCCCTCGGAAACTTGTGGGTAGTAAAAAAGTGAAAGATGACATAATGTAGGCCTACTGTAGCTAGTGAGGAAGAACATGTATATCCAATCCAAAATAAGGCAGGTGCTGAGCTGAAGTAAAACAAACGGTAGAATGCTGCTCACACAAAAACGATTAAACTCCAGTTTAATCATTATTATTGTATTGCACCCAGTGAGTTCCATAGTGATGTTTGGAGATACAGTAGCCTACATGCTCTTCATCACACAGAAGTGACCATGAGAGACACCATCTTAAATACACAACCTCAGGATGCAGTGAATCACAGAAAATGCATTGCACCTGCTGACATTTGAAATGAATACAAAATGTTACCAATCAGGTAAAGATTTGACATGCAATACAACAGGTTGTGTGAAAACACCATGTTAATGCACAAATCACCAAGTCATGGACCAAGACAAAGTGAGAAAAAGTTAAAAAGTGAACAAGTGGTGTGTATACCCAGTTCTCTTGTGTAGGAGAACCCCACGCAAAAAAGGTGCCACAAATTGTACACAAGACAATTAAGCTCAATAGTGCAACACACCACCATCAGGCTTAAATGCCATCATTAAGTGTGAACACAGACTATAGAGGCATCTACTAATCGTTCAATATTAAAAGTGAGAACAACGTTAGAGCCCAGATATTGACATGTTCACATGAGATCCAATCCAAAGTGTGAATACATGTGACTTCTTCCATGTTGTCTTCTCTTCACCATGTTTTCCTGACATCTTCATTTACCAACCTGTAATAAAACAACATCATACAACTTTAAAAAGTCATCTCCAAACACTCTGACTGACATTGAATAAGATATCAGAATATGGCACATGTGTGCGGTGATGCGACGCAAGAGTGCGGACTAGGCGACCATCAAGACCCTGTCTAGCATCAGGCCATGCAGTGTTGTTAGCTCCGCTGGCAGCCTGGCACGCTTCAGTCTACGTAGGACATACATACACCGGCAACTGGCGGCCCGGGGGCCACATGTGGCCCCACCTTCACTAAATGCGGTCCGCAAGTTAATATCGGAATACTGATATATTATTTATTTCAGCTACATGCAAACATGACCCACTTTAATTACTTACGTCTATATTGTTAGCTTAATGACTAGCATTAAAATTCTTTTTTATGTCCAATGTATAGTTAAAAAAGTTAACATAAGTATAACTAAATGCATTTGAAATTAAATTAAAAATATATATATTTCAGGATTCCAATTCAAAAATATAGCTGCAAGCAGCAATAATACGGGGCCAGTGAATGCAGAAAGAAAAAAGAAAGAAGCAATGATAAGTAATGCACAATAAGCCATAGAAACATAGAAGACAACTTGAGAGAAAGAAGACAATGCAATTAACAAATGAGCATTTTAAACCCTCACTAACTCCAACCTCAGTAAAACTATGCCTACCCCTAACCTCAAGAAATACTATGCGTAAGCCTACGAATGCCAAACCATGATCACCTCAACACATCGTCAGGGACAGGGATCGAACCAGTGACCTCCGGACTCATAGGCTGCCTTTCTTCTCATTGAGCTAGAGATACTGTATGATAGCCCTGGTAGTGTCTGTTGATATATATATGTCTTTCCGTCCCTGATGGACCAAGCCTCTGTTTTGCTAACTACTCTAGATCACTGGTTCCCTAACCATCTACCGATAGAGAAATTGTACGTGTCCTCGGAACAGAAACTAGTGAAGCCGATCTACAAGCTCACAAAACGTTGCTATCTGAAAAGTTGTGAGATTGTAGATCGGCTATTTTCACAATGAAGTATCATATGTCATACATTGAAAACACATACTCTCAAATAAGCATTTCATGTTATCTTTAACAATTGCACATGTATTCATTGATACAGTCATGTTGTTTGCAATGCACTTTAAATGAAGTCTGCATGAAGTGAGCCTTGAACCGGCGACCTTACGGTTGTCAGGCAGATGCTGTAGAGAGAAGCCATTGGACCGACAGACCTGAACTGGTGAAAAAGGAGCTCACACAGATGATACAGTTTCACGCAAATAGCTGGAAAATCCTGGGTTTAAGTGTTTTTCAAACTGCTAAAAATTGCGGACAATCTAAGGGCGGAGCTTACTGGTCAAAGTGATAGATGTGTTCCTCATGAGTCAAGGCACAAGTGTAAGCAAGTTTCATGGCTTTCGGCCAAACGAGGCATGACTTATGCCTGTTTAAAGTTTGCATTTTCAAAAAATTGCTATAGCGCCACCTTTTGGCCAATTGGAATAAGATTGGTTTTAGTGATATTTGGAATGACCCTCAACCTTTCTGCAAAGTTTCAAAGAAATGTGAGTCTGCATGTATGTGTTAGGGGCAGATGAATAATTTTCATAAAACTGCAATGGTTGGGATTTTTTAGTAATCTGCACAAAACTTTTTACACATGAACTTTGGACCTCTGCCGACAAAACGATAGTGGCGGATTTTCCATAAGTGAAAGAATGAAGCTTTTAAGAGACAATGACTGTTTTTCATATAATTCAAAATGTTGGGAGATCTAAAGGTCAGAGGTCAAAAGTCAGAGTGTGAAAGTTGTTCAGCATGAGGAGACACATTAGCCAGATTCCATTCCCCAAAGCTCGGTCACTCGCTCACTCTCCTCGCTTCCTCCACTCGCGCCTAAGCCCCGCCCCTGCGAGGAGCCGAGGATTATTTGTGAGGACGAGTGGTCGAGTGGTTGCCGTCAAAGGATCGGACTGCACTGGGTCCGTCATTTCAAAGCGACAGAAAATTCCGCGATCACTTATGACGTCTCAAACAGCTGGACCAGAGCCGTGGATGAAAATATACATGCATAGAATAATATGCAGGTATAGAATAATACAGAATATAAGAATAAACAATTCATCAATGTGGATGGCCACATTGTTATCTTTATAGTTAACATTTTGTGCAAAGCCATTTAT
This sequence comes from Gymnoscopelus braueri, assembly GCF_963280865.1. Lineage (NCBI taxonomy): Eukaryota > Metazoa > Chordata > Actinopteri > Myctophiformes > Myctophidae > Gymnoscopelus > Gymnoscopelus braueri. The sequence goes on from NC_137608.1 coordinate 8,373,991, forward strand.
TCCTGAAATAGTGAACGAAGCGCCAGGATGATTAAACATTTATGAATTAAATCCTGACCCGTCCCTCTTTTTGCTCGTACAGTCCCCAGACCCCCCACCCCCCGCAGCAGTCCCGCACGGCACTGCTGCTTATAACAGCCACCGTATATTACAGAGTATGTCTGACTCTGAATTACATCATTCATGCAGGGTGGCCATACGTCCTCTTTTCCCCGGACATATCCTCTTTTGGGGGGCTGTCTGGGGGGGTTTTATAAAATCCTTCAAATGTCCGGGGTTTAGAGAGTTTGGGTGATATCCCTCCCACTTCTGGGACGAAGAAAAAAGAAAAAAACTCAGACGATTTTGTGATTTTGCTTGATATTGTTTGATAGCGAAATAAATCATGACTGATAGACATGAAAGAAGACCCTTCACAGCAAATAGAGAATTTTTAAATGTAAGAATCGGTTCAGAATTGAATGAGTACGGCTATAGTTAAATAGCGTAAAGTGTCCTCTTTTTGGGGACAGTAATTTATAGTAGTCCATGCACTGCATTGAGGCATGCACGGAGAGAAATGAACTATCAGCTTTTGAGACAGTCTATAAGTGTGCACAATAAATTACAATGTATATAATTGTATTATACTTTATATCATACAAAGCAATAAAGCCAGTGGCTTGTTGCGTCTTTTCAGTGAATTCACACTGTGTGTGTGTGTGTGTGTGTGTGTGTGTGTGTGTGTGTGTGTGTGTGTGTGTGTGTGTGTGTGTGAGAGATGGGCAACGAGTGATCGGCGGGGGCGAGGGGGGGGGGGAGCCGGTGTTTTCGGGTTTCAAGCATTGTTTGTGTGGCCACATGTGGAGGAGGACCATGTATACGTCACGGCAGAAGGGAAAAAACAAAAAAAAACGTCTACACGTGATGCGGAAGTCTGCCGCGGAGGAGCTGTGTAGAGTGGTCGAGCCTACACTTGATGTACACTCGCTAAATGCGGAAGTAGAGAGCCGCCTCGGCTCCTCCACTCGACTCCACTCGCCTCCTCCAAGAAGCAACTGAGTAATTGGAATTTAGCACATCCGGTTTGGAGTCGGAGTGACCGAGTGGGAGTGAGCGAGTGGCCGAGATTTTCGGGTTTGGAATCTGTTAGTGTATCCAAGTTTCATGGCTGTAGGTCAAACAGGGCATGAGTTGTACCTGTTCAAAGTTGGCATTTTCAATTGAGTGCTATAGCGCCACCCTTTGACGAATGAGTGAGAGAATTATTTCTTGATCGTTTTTCATGACCATCTACCATATGGCCGAGTTTCGTAAAAAGCACGGTTAAGCCAGAACTGGCAAAAACGGCAGAAGAAGAAGAAACAGAATAATGACAATAACAAAACAGAGCCTTGCTCTGCAGAGCCTGGCCCCGTAATTAACTTACACCCCCCTTTAAATTAATCAGTTTATCAGTATTTCAGTATGAATTAAAACTTTTATCATGCTCAATCGAGCGAGGGTGGCACTGTCAAAAAGCTTGCAGATCTGCTACTTTTGATGCTTTTGTGTGACACTGTAGTATGATCAAATAGGGCGTTAATTTACGGAAAAACAGCAAAGGTTAGAATATGGAAATAGGAAGTTTCTGCCCGACAGCAACGCTATTATCCATGATTAAAAAATATTTTTTTAAGTTAAGCACAAATCCTCCAAAAGTACAGAAACTAAATATTTGTAGTTTTCTTTCAACATTTTTCTAAAGTAGCAAAAATAAAAGATGTAAGAATTCATTTATTGTCAGTGTATTTTTGCACATACGTGAAATGTGTCCTCTGCTATTAAGATGTCATGTCTTTGAATTTCTTTTGCTAGTTTGACCACTTCAAATGCTCTAATCTTAAAATAATAACCAAAAATAGCCTATCTACAAGCACGCATTGAGAGCTTGTAGATCGGCTATTTTCGCTGCACAACATGCTTCCATAGAAGACATGCTGGCTTCTATGGAATCCAAATGACTGAAATCCGTCGTGGCCACGACGGAATCCTTGAGTAGCGTTAACTTGCTACTTTTGAACGAAACTCTTGCATAACAAACAAGGGCATCAAACATACATTTTTAAATATGGAGATACAAGGTTTCTACAAGGTTTCAGCAAACATTTTGTTTTAGTGTTTTCACAAAGAAAGACCTGGATGGGTGTGAGTCTTACATAGACGACTTTTATTCATTTATTTGAATGCTTTGCGAAGAGGGAACCGATCCCATGACATGTGTCCGTCACACACCCCAACACACTAAAATCCTCAGTGTTAACTGAACTCCTAGTGTATACAAATTGTAACCAAAATGCATCCGTCCATTTTGGTCAACATTTTGTATACAGTACACTCTTGGAGTTACACACAAATATAAATGAATGCTGAGGATTTTACCCGTGTACGTCTGCGAAACCCCGCCCCCTCCACAGCAGTGGTTCTCAAAGTGGGGTTTGCCGGGGTCCAGGGGGTCCCCAGCAAAATTGGTTTGTATAGCATCAAGTGAATTTAACCACTAATATACACCGGCTATTTGAAAATAGCCAATCTACAAGCTCACAAACAACATTGTGAGCTTGTAGATCTGCTATTTCCAAACAATGTTGAATAAAACATAAAAAGAAAGGAATATTGTTGAAACATTTTAACAACACAAATCTTGTATGGGAGGGTCCCCACGCACACAATTTTCAGATGGCGTCAGCGGCAAAAAAAAAAGAAAATTTATATGGGGGTCCTTGACATGAAAAGGTTTGAGAACCACTGCTCCACAGCAACGCACAACATAATGCAACATACAGAAAATAAATAGATGCATGTTAAAGTTAATTTCCATATACAAATATATTTTCTTATGAAGCTTATTGTACAAGCATTTCCTTTTACCTACAGCGGGACATTTACAAGAAAGGAACAGTGTAATAGAAGCTGTTATAAAACTGGTGATATATATATATATATACAGTATTACAATTTTGAGCAGTGGTGGACAAAGTAGGCTACTGAACCCCAGTACTTGAGTCAAAGTAGCCTATAGATACTCCTGGTCAAATATTACTCAACTACTCCTGGTCAAATATTACTCAACTACAAGTTGCTCTGTCAAATTTGTAAAAGCAACTACTGGAGAACTTGCTTTAAAAATGAAAATAAAAAAACTCAGGTATTCAAAAGTGAATGACATTTTTCTTTTTTTTAGATAAGCTATTTTCTGAAATAGGGCTTCAGTGGTTTATACAATGTATTTTTGTAAGTTTGGGTCCTGGCTGGGGATCCTTTCCTAGAAATGTAGTGGAGTGAAAGTCGTAAAAGCTTAAAAACAAAAACTCATATAAAGTCAATTCACTTGCAGTACTCTAGTAAATACACTTTGTTACTGTCCACCACTGCAATTGAGTGCCTTTGATATGTGCACTGCAAGAAAAGAAAAAAAAAAGACTGGAGACACAATAATCTCTCCAGACACACTGGTTAGCTCCACACGATTTCCAAATGTTTCCGTCTAATAGTCTGAACTGTACATGGGAAACACGGAAAATACGGTAAATAAATCGGATGTTCCACCACACTTCCGTTTCGCCTTTGCAGTCGTGTCCCACACTGGGAAACCAAATAAGTCGAAGCCTAAGCTTGCTGCTTAGCATAATAAACAGAAATTCTAATACATATATATTTTAAAATATTTTTTGTGAATGGAAATGAGAAAACAGATTCCTGTTTGTTGTTGCCTCCTGTCACAACTTTTGCGAGGCGGAGTTTACAGACCTCGAACACTGTGGAAGATTGAGGGACACAATGCAACCAATGGACTCATTTGAAGAGAATATATCAGTGACTCTCAACATATGCTGCGGGGCCCACTGGTGGGCTGTGAGGATATTGCAAGTGGGCCCCAAAAAGAAGAATGTAGGTAGGGTAAGTGATTTTCTTTGGTTAAAATAAGCTTAAATAGCCGTTTATAAGCTGTTAAATAGCTCTAAATTCTGATGGTAGGCTACTCATTGCGTGCCAAAAATCCTGAAGTTGGTAGCGGCGGACATCTTTGTGGGGTATACACAGGTTGACTTAACATTGCCCCCACCAGTCTGTCTGCAGCTACTATGCCACGCCCCCCCCCCCCCCATGGTGACGACGCGTTGGCACACACTATAGGGTGTTTGTTCAGTAACAGGAGTCTCCATGTCTCCTTATAAAACAGAAAATGCATTTTCAGGTCAGGATACCAATTTTATCAAATAAGGATAGAGAACTCAGTCAGGATACAGATTAAACAAGTGAAATTGGAAGTGATGATCATGACACAAATAAATGAGCAGACAAAACTGGAACACTATAAAAATGAAGCTGATAAATGGGTACTCTCTCCTGATTGGCTGAAATGTTGTCACCTACCTGAAAATGTATTTTAACAGTTTTTTTTCGTATTCAATTTTTATAGATTTTTTTTACGTGGAATCAAGTATTCAAGCAGTACAAAAGCAATATTTTAACTGTTTAATAAAGAGCTGAAGAGATAGGGAGACTCCTGTTACTTAACAAACAATCTATAGCAATGATTACTATCAGAATATAACCTTTTAATTTTGTTGTTGTTGTTGTTTTAACCAAACAATATCACTTACCTTACCTTTAATGATATAACATTGATATAAAAATACAAAAATACAAAAAAAGTCAGGGTATTTTTTTCTTCAAAACATTGAAAAATGAGTTTTCATTGTGATACCAAAACGTAAGCTAGGAACTATAGGAACTTTAAGTATACTATGTTAGTTCCATTAATCCTAGTAAGAACACAATCCATTTAATTTATCATAACAAATAAAATAAAAACATTCTCTGAAAATGCATGCGGCCCACTCAGATAGGTGGGCCACGAACACTTTCAAGCGGGCCCTGATCCAGAAAAGGTTGGGGACCACTGTTATAAACGGTATGTACTATATTCCTTTGGAATGCAGTGTATGAGTAGATTATTCAACAATTGTTTAACAGGTTAAGTATCTGTATTGGCACAAGGCAAGGAAGACAAATAATATGCAATTAGCTGTTGACACAAATGTATCTCATATATTAAAATAGTTGAATCAATCGCAATATAGTTTGCAATAATCCTTATTAGCAATCATAATGATCAAAAGAAACAGTTCACTCGTAGGAAACATATATATTTTTGTACCATAATATGATATAAAACTATTCTTAGATGCTTTTGACATCAGCTTCATTGTAAACCAGTTGTCTGTAGGACAGGGCCCTTTGGAACAGACCGTGAATTAGGATATCATTAACATAATGTTCTATTTACACAAACAATGTACAAGTCTTTAGAAAAACAAAAAGGCTAGCTTCAACAGGGCATATCCTACGGTAAATGCACAAAAATGTCTGCATGCGTGCAGTGGTGAAAAGTAACTAGGTGCATTTAAGTACTGTACTTAAAGTACAATTCTGCTGCGCTTTTACGTGACTTGAGTATTTACAATTTCAATACTGTAGTTTAATTGCAAATACAAAATAGCCAAATGATTGTGGTGGAGTAAAAAGTGCAGTATTTGCCTTTGAGATGTAGTGGAGCAGAAGTATAAAAAAGTAGGAATATTCACGCAAAATATAAAAGTAGCTCAAAATGCTAAGAACACCACTTCAACAAAATGTACTTATTTACTCTCCACCACTGGCACAATGAAATATAAATGAAGCATAATAAGGCCTGACAATCATGGAGTGGCTTTTTTGTTTATGTCGTGGTTTACACCTGTCTGTCGTCGCTGTCGGGTGAAAGCCTCGTAATATGTCGGGAACTTTTTAAAACGTTACATGTGTTCAAATATCAACCTGGTTCCATCCCTCCACCCCTTCCTGTTCTGAAAGTCAAATGTAGGCTTTGAAAGAATCACACGCTAACCTCCGGAGTGTTCATTCAAATTCAAAAGGTCCATTTGAAACACTTTCAGTGTTCAATTGACACTCTTTAAAGGGATAGTTCACCCCCCCCCCCCCCCAAAAAAAAGAAATTGCATTCCTAAGCCAATCATTTTTTGATGACCGGCAGCAGTTCCGGTAGGAGACACAAAGCGTCTCCTTTGTATCTCTTACCGGAACCGCTGCCTACCGGTCCGCTGGTCATCAAATTATTGGCTTAGGAATGCGACAAGTCTCCATGGGATGACTAACCGAAAAAAATGGGTGAATTATCCCTTTAACTGTGCAGCAGCAGCTCAGTACTGTATGTTGAGTGATGAGAACTATGTTTCACAGAGTGAGTGGTACACTGTAACATCCAGAGTGTTAACTTGAAGGTGGTGTAAGTGATTTTTGTTTTGTTTTAAATTAAGTGTTAAATATCTATATATCCTGATATAAATCATTGCTACATAGAGTGTTTGTTCAGTAACTCCATCTCTTTAGTAAACAGACATTTTCAGGTCGGGATACCAATTTTATCCAATCATGGGAGGGAACTCTTACAGGACACTGGATTAACAAGCGGAATTGGAAATGAGCAGACACAATTAGAACTGGAACACAAAAGATTTAAGCTGATAAATGGGTTCTCTCCCCTTAATGGAGGGAATTGGTGTCCCATATGAAAATGTGTTTTCTGTTTACTAAAGAGCTTGAAAGACAGGGAGACCCCTGTTAATGAACAAGCACTCTATAGCAAAGATTTACGATCAAAACGTTTGAACTTTTTATCAAAAACAAACAAACAAACAAAAACGCAAGGGTCCTTTTGGGTCCATTTGTACACTTTCTGAGTTATAAAACTCAAGATAAATGAATGCTGAGGATTGTACTGTGTGCATATTAATAAATGACAAGTAGCTTACTCTTCTGCATATGAAGGATTCTTAAAACGTGTACTAAATTACATACAATTATGATGCAGTGATCTAAAACACAATTAAGTAATGCTATCTACTCTCTACACCACAATTCTGGCTTTTGGGGGGATCTAATATCTTCTCTATAGCAGCCAAGGCAATAATTAGGCAGTAATTTCCGTATAGTGAGTAACACAGTGATAGTACAGACATAAATACAAACATACACAGCGTAATGAAAACCATGCAAGTGGCTGTAGTTCGGCGACAAAAAGGCGACTTCAGGCTGCGAGACGAACAGCGTTATGGAATCCAACAATCTGAGGACCTGAGACTTCAGTATTATGTTCTTGGTTTAAAGACAGATAGCTTTTTGTTTTGTTTTTGTTTGTTTGTTTGTTTGTTGAAATAAAAAAGATGTTCAAAGTTCGATTCGTCCGCTTTGTCGTCTCTCGCGTAGAAAAAGAAAAGCACATCTACGACAAGCCTCAGGTCCTCAAAAGATCACGATTGCGAACGGCGTCTCCTCCTCCGATAGATAATAAGCAGCGATGATGATGATAATGGTAATGATGACGACGACGATGATCCATCTCTGTGTTTCTGTGAGGAAGATGCTTTTAATCTGTTCCTTCCTATGAACACAAGCAGGTGGTTCACTGGACTCTCCTCCAGGGCAAAAGAGTAGCATCCATGGGTGAGGTTTGATATCTGTGTGTGTGTGTGTGTGTGTGTGTGTGTGTGTGTGTGTGTGTGTGTGTGTGTGTGTGTGTGTGCCCACGTGCGCATGCGCGTGCGTGTGTGTGTGTGTGTGTGTGCGTCGTGTGTGTGTGTGTGTGTGTGTGTGTGTGTGTGTGTGTGTGTGTATGTGTGTGCGTGCACGCTCACACACGCGTGACTACCTGACTGTGAGGAACCGGACGAAGACGTGTGTGTCCCTTTGCTGCGTGTGGAGTGATCCCTAAATGCTCTCTCTCTCTCTCTCTCAATAGACTCTTTGCAGAACTGTAGTTCCCTTCTTCCAGAAGGTGGCATAAACATTTCCTGTTCCGGGGGTCAGTTTCCCGTAGCTTCATTTGATTGGCTGTAGCAGCAGATTTGAACCAGGAAACAACACAATACCTTTATATGTGTTTCCGGTTCGAATCTGCTGCTGAGCCAATCAAATCAAGCTATGGAGAAACTGACCCCCCCCCCCTGTAACAGGAAATGTTTACGCCACCTTCTGGAAGAAGGGAACCACAGTTCCGCACAGAGCCAAATTGCCGAGTGCGTTGTCCTGCTTTCTCCTGCGTTCAGATTCTGAGGCGTGTCTGATTGGAGACGTCCTCCCCTTGGCGGCCCGGGGGACATTATCTGCAGGCGCAGGAGTCCACGGTCATGTTGGGGTAGACCTTGAGCACCACGTTCTTGTCCTCGTCGAAGAACAGGATGCTGAGCGAGGACATCTTCTCGGGCACGCAGCAGGGCTCGGGGATGCCCGGCACCACGCCCACCGCCCGCACGATGCTCTGGATGGTGGCGTGGTTGGAGGGCTTCAGAGCCTGCCAGGGAGAGAGAGGACAGAAACCATGAGGCAACTCCTGAGAATGGAACCCGCTTAAAATGTGTAACGTTCATGTCCTACCCGAGATTAGGGCTGCAACACTCGATGATTTTCATAGCAATTATCCTATCGATTACTTTTTTGATTAATGGATTTTTTCCCCACATATTGATTTATATCAATGTATCGATTAATTACGTAAGCCCTATTTTATATTTCGTCGCACAAGGGTGCACAAGGGTTGTATATCTGCTATTTTTGATTGGCCAAAGTGCAAAATATGGCTAAAATCGAAAATGATACAGACGCTTTCCTGGTTTTAATGGGTTAAAACACAGAAAAATAGTACAGGTGGCACAACGTTTCCGCCACAATTGGCCTTCATCAGAGGGGGCCAGGCATGATGAAGGACAATTGTGGCCAAAGCGTTGTACTACATTAATCCTGTCTTCCTTTACACCTACAGTATACTGTATTTAGTATGCGCTTTAACCACTTAAACCCTATGGTTGACTGGAGTGCCTCAGGGCTCTGTACTGGTGTACTAGCTGCACTAGTGTACAGAGCCCTGAGCTCACTGCGACGCGTTGTAAGCATGTCAATCTGCTTTTGTCCCCACAATACGGATGCTGGGGTTTAAGTGGTTAAACGTCACTAATACGGATGAGGAGAACAACTTGCAGAAGTACACTACTCCTTTTCTATATCACTAAAGCAGGGGTCTTCAACCTTTTCAGGCCAGGGACCCCCAAACTGATGGGGAGATGGAGCAGGGACCCCCTACCTCGTAGGGTAGGGGGGGCTACCACATATATTGTATATTTATGTATACAATTGTGTTTTATATTGCCTGCTCCTATACGCACCTGCCCCAGTAGGTGTGCAAAATAAAAATTCTCTACAAAATATGTATAAACATACCATGTTATTGTGCATTGTGCCTCCATTTATCTGTTTGCTATGGATTCATGTTATGTTTAAGGACAATTTGACATTTTGGGAAAAAAAACAAAAAAACATTTCAAACAAAAATATTGTTTAATCAAACTCCAATTTCGCGGACCCCCTAGGGGTCGCGGACCCCCTGTTGAAGACCTCTGCACTAAAGGTTCAACTTGAAAAGTTAAAGGTCTCAGATTTGCCGACAGAACAGAGCAGAGGTGTTATGGTACTGTACCTCCCTTGTTCCATTGGGGTTGGTGCGATGGTGTGGCGGTTCCAATTATAAACAGAGGCACTTATCTAAGCTCTTATCTCTACATACGACCCAGGTGATATTAGCCCATATCGCGCTATAAGAGTGCAACTCTGGGCAGACAAGTGCACGTGCGTATGCTGCTCTGAGTCTTGTACCTACAGGTACACATAAAACAATTTGGTAACGTTCATATGCCAGAGAAACATGGGCTGCACTCGGTGCAAGCAAACGTGAATAGAGCACGCACAACATCCAAAGTTAACAAGGCTAGGTGCTAGGCAGAGACAAATATTTAAAGGAAAACTGCACACTCTCTCTCTCTCTCTCTCTCACATAAGGATTAGACAGAGATCGTGCCATCTTTATAATGAAATTAGCATTGTTTTTTTTAATATATGCTTTATTTTTCTCTCCTAAATTTTTTAGTAGCCAATAATTTTTTACCCCCTTTTTCTACCCAATTTAGTTGTTATGCCAATTGGTTCCTCCCCAAACACATTTCTGTGATGTCACTGTTATCACCTACTGACTCACCTGCCAGTGAGGAGCCCCCACCGAGAGGACATAGAGCCTTCGTCCTACTCCTCTCGCCCAACACTCCCCACTGACAGGTGCCGCCGCCAGTCTATAGGATTACATGCAATGACCAATATCACCCTCCCCACCCCGGCTTCCCTTCCCCGAAGCCGCCCCGACAAAGCCGGATGCACCACGGTGGATTCGAACCCACAACCTCCGTGGTGGTGGGCAGGGACTTTACCACAGCGCCACCCGATCGCATGAAATGAACATTACCCTAGGGGGTCCGCGGAGGTACTGCAGGGGGTCCGCGAAATTGGAGTTTGATTAAACAATATTTTTGTTTGAAAAAAAATAATAACTTTTTTTTTTTTTTTTTTTTCCCAAAATGTCAAATTGTCCTTAAACATAACATGAATCCATAGCAAACAGATAAATGGAGGCACAATGCACAATAACATGGTATGTTTATACATATTTTGTAGAGAATTTTTATTTTGCACACCTACTGGGGCAGGTGTGTATAGGAGCAGGCAATATAAAACACAATTGTATACATAAATATACAATATATGTGGTAGCCCCCCCTACCCTACGAGGTAGGGGGTCCCTGCTCCATCTCCCCATCAGTTTGGGGGTCCCTGGCCTGAAAAGGTTGAAGACCCCTGCTCTAGCATGTGGTGAAGCCTCAGGAATTGGGCGGATCTGACGGACGTGCTGTGAGCTTGTACATTGGCTACTTTCCAACATTTTACTTATGGTGCTTTTAAGTACATTTTGATACAAATACTTTTGTACTTCTACTCAAGTCAATTTTGAATTCCGGACTTTTACTTGCAACAGAGTATTTCTACATTGCAGTATCGATACTTTCCACTTAAGTAAAACATGAGAGTACTTTTTCCACCACTGGCCACAAGTCACAATAACAACCTGCATAGAGGACCTGCTAATGACGGCTATTTAGCAGCTTCTGAGGGCAGCCTGACAGAAGATCTGCAAGATCACACAGGCAGGGGGTGGATCTGCTTTGAGGGCCAGTGATTCTCAGCCTTTTCAATTTCAAAGACCCGTCTCTGTCAGGTGGAAACCTCATATGTCCAAAAATGCTACTTTTAAGGATTGAAATTCAAAAATATTAAAAGTAGCAGATCTACAAGCTCGCTGCGCTGCCTTTCGAGCTTGGAAGAGCTGCTACTTTCGATGCTTTTGAGTGACGCTGTAGTGTAGGACATTAATTTAGGAAAAAAACACAAAAAGAATATGGAGATAAGAGGTTTCTGACCGACAGCAACAATATGCATTAGACCACGGATTCCTATTTGTTACCTTATTTTTAAATATCCTCAGTGTTCATTTAAGTCTTGAGAGTGTACAAATGGAACCAAATGGGCCCGTAAGGGTCCATTTGGTTCCATTTGTACACTCTCAAGTGTACATTGCTTTTTATGGTCATTGCTTTTTATGGCCAGGGTTTTATCCCTGCTTCTGGTCAGAATGAATTTACTTTTCATTTTGGGAACGTGTTAAGAGTTTTTTTTTTGGCAGTGATATTTTTTCAAAATGTCGCACAAAATTAAACTAATTCTCCTGACCATTTTAAAATCTATTGTGTTCTCAATGTGATGTCACTTCAACTCCTCATACAGTATCTGTCATCCTGTCACTTTTACATAGTTGACACCAGAGAAAAGAAAACTAGAGGCTGGTATTTCAAAAATGAAAAGTTAAAGCGGCACTATGTAACTTTTTTTTAATGAATACAATCACATTTTGTCCAATCTGTATGGTAGAGTACATTAATACAATATAACTTATACAATCAGGGTGCTCGTATTTTGCCTCTCTGCTCTTCTATTGAGACATTCAGATCGTGTCAAAGGTCATGTCTCACCTAGACACAGGATCTGACAAGAATTTGGACCTGATGGTCAAGATTCAATTTATCCCCTGAGCAAGCAGGCCGGCTCCATTAGCTCAATGGTAAAAAAATTCAGCACTTTTGCACAGGAAACCGGGTTCAAATCCGGGGTAGAAGAGGAAAGTTACATAGTGCTGCTTTAACCCATTAAGACCTGGAACGCATCTGTGTCACTTTAGATTTCTTTGGCTATTAAAAAATAGCAGATATACAAGCTCATAGCGCGGCACTCGGTGCTTGTAGATCTGCTATTTTTGAAAAATCTTAATTATTATTATTTTTTTTCATCACTTCCAATTAGGGGTGTGCCGATATATCGTCCCGCGATATATCGCGATACGTTTTCGTGACGATATGTATCGTTTTGGAGAAAAAAGAATATAGTTTTAATTTTTTTTTTTTTTTACAATAATAATAATCAGGCATGCAAACAGCCCCGAGGTGAAAAGGGTGACAACATGTTGTTTTTTTTCGGGTCAGGTGTCACACTATTGCCCTATTTGGATTCAAAACGGCTAGTGGAAGCTGAAAAGCTACAAGTTTGCATGTCTGAATAATGCAAAAACAGAAATATTTGTTTGCATTTGCTTTTTTTCTCCCCCATATATTTTCATAATAAAAAAGTGCGTATCGTATCGTATCGAAATCGTATCGAAGTTGTGTGCCCAATATCGTATCATATCGTTTCGTGAAATTAGTGTATCGGCACACCCCTACTTCCAATTTCACTTGTTTATCCTGTATATGTATAATTTATGCATGTATGATTTCTCTCTCCTGATTGTCAATCAAGTGAGATTGGATGAAATTGGTATCCCAACCTGCACCTTTATTTTCTGTTTACTAAAGAGCTGGAGAGACGGGGAGACCCCTGTTACTGAACAAACTTCTTACACAACCTTTAATGCATTGGTTCTCAAAGTGGGGTCCGGGGACCCCCAGGGGTCCTTAGGGGGGTACCAGGGGGTCCCCAGCAAAAACGTGTTAATAAATCGTCACAATCATTTTAACCCCTTTATCCATTTATACTTTGGCCATTCAAAAATAGCAGATCTACAAGCTCATAGCGCCGCACTGAGTGCCGCGCTATGAGCTTGTAGATCTGCTATTTTTGAAAAAACGTGAAAATGTGTTCAAATCTTATATATATATATATATATATATATATATATATTTTTTTTTAAGCGAACATTTGTAACTCAAATCTTTGCTTCTGGGGGTCCCTGGAACTAAATATTTTGAGATGGGGGTCCGCGACCAAATACATATCATTTTGGAGGTCCTTGACATGAACAAGTTTGAGAACCACTGTTTTAATGTGCAGACCTGCACTGGCCAGTTTCATGCCACACTGCCCTAGACTTCTTACCGAATGTCTTGCAGGAACACTTTGCACTATATTGAAGATCATACTGTCCCTGTTATTAGTAAATTAATTGTTCATATGACTCCAAACCGTGAAGATCAATTCCTGCATGATCTTCATTACAGAGATTCTGATAAACGCTTGGACCACAAGATGGCGCTACAGATAAGCAAAAGCAGTGTGCTGTTCACTCCAGGTCCTCTCCCATTGCATGGACTGCAGTTTGCTGTTGGTACTTAGATTGGCTATTTTCACTATTTTAAAATGTTTATCAAAATAGTAAAAAATGATGTCTAAAAAGTTTAGGCTTAAGGGGTATGGCAAGATAGGGCCCGGTACCCAAAGAAAATTATTAAACCGGATTTCTACGCACTACATAATCATTCCTTTACCTCTTAAGCCGTATATACTACTTTGTTCGACATAATTATAGAGAAAACAGCCGATCTACAAGCTCATGATCTGCTATTTTTTATTTCTTTGGAACAAATGAAAGGTTTTGACAAATTTGTCCAAAATAGGGATGCCAGGATTAATTTGGTTAACATACATTATTAATTAACTTGTGAATATTGTGATATAATATCAAACATATCAGACAGTCTACACCTCCCAAAAGGAAATGCATGTATTTAATTCAGTCTTGACAGAAGCAGGAATAAAACATATCCCCACCAGCCATAATAATGAATGAGCAGAGGGGATATCAAAAGCAGAGGCATGGAAACTTATGGTAAAGGCCTGGTCAACCCAACGCTGAACTGCAATGTTTTAATAAAAGTACAAAAGTTGCTCTTTTAAACCACATCCTAGCGACTATATTATTCTGGTGTGAAACTTTGGCAAAGAATAGCAGATCTACAAGCTCCCGACTTGGCACGTTGCGATACAACGTGAGTTTGTAAATCAATTATTTTCAGTGAAACTATTTGTTGTAGAGAGGGAAAAAGGAGGGGTGGGGGGGGTAGTTTAGACATTAAAACCGGCTATTTTTGAAAAATCGTGAATCGTGAATTTTACAGCAAAAACACTTAACTCAAATCTTTGCTTCTGGGGGTTCCTGGAACTAAATATTTCCAGATGGGGGTCCGCGGCCAAATACATATAATTTTGGAGGTCCTTGACATGAAAAGGTTTGAGAACCACTGATATAGTAACACAAGTTTTTCAGAAAACTGTAAGGATTTAGAAGGCATTTTGTAGAATCGGAACCTCAGGCCTTAATGGGTTAAGTTAACGGACAGATTTTGGAATACACTCAGTTACTTTCTGCCCTGGAACGTTGCAGAAAGAATGAAAGACTTGCCTTGGGCATGGGGAACTGGCAGGATCCCGAACAGTAGTAGGCGTCAAAGGATTTGGGCGATATAATCCACTCGCTCCAGCCGATATCCGCAAAGTCCACCTTGAGATACCGCCGCGCGCAGTTCCGCGGCTCGTTCCACTGCTTCTTCCGCGCCTTCTTGATGGTCTGCTCGTCGAACTGCAGCAGGGGCATCTTGTGCCGCTGGTTCTTGCGCGTCTTCTTCCGCGGCCGCCGGGCCTGTTTATTACTCTCGTAGGGCTCGTAGGGACCCGTCTCGTCCCAGCCGGTCGTCTGGTACGGGTACTCCGGCCCGGGCAGCTCGTTGTTCTGCAGCGGGAGCAGAACGTTGACGGAGCGCGTGTGCCTGGGCCGCGGCGGCGGGGCCGGCCGGGGCGCCGCCGCCGTGTCGTTCGGCGCCCGCAGCCCGAGCTTGTGGAAGCCGGGCGCGAAGGCCTCGGAGCCCTCCGCTCCCCCCGTCGTCACCGAGCGCCGTCTCTGGAGAGTCGTCACCACGCTTTCGGCCTCCGAAATGGCAGAGTCGTTGGCGTAGACCAAGATGTACGGCGAGCGGTCGGAGAGGAGCCTCTTCCAGGGCCTGGGGCCTTCGGGCGCCACGTCGATGCCGATGAGCAGCTCGTCATGGCGTTTGGCCTGGTTGACCACGCGGGTTATGTCCTTCCACTGCCAGGAGATGAAGTCTCTGTACAGCGTGGACACGTTCACCAGACAGTGACCCAGTGTCCTCGTCTTGTTATCCACTGAGGCAAAGCTCCAGATGACCATCTGGACGTGTCCCGTGTGTCCCCTGGGGCCGTGGTGGTGGTGATGGTGGTGGTGGTGGCCGCAGCGTTTTGAGGAGCCACCGCATGCAGCGGTGGCGTTCCGAAGGTCCCCGATGTAGTAGTGGAGCGTGGCCGACAGCACGGCCTCTGACTTGGTGAGGGAGGTGAGGTTGAACACCTGCAGCTGCTTCTTGTTGATGGAACCTGGGTGCATAGTAGAGTATAGCATTAGACCAGGTGATTAACCATTTAAAGATACACACTATGTCATTTATATTGTCCTACCCGTCATTTGAACCCGGGTTCAACATGTTTACCACTGGGCTAATTGAGCGTGCCTGCATGCCATCAATATGACGTCATAGGCTGGCCAGGACTCCATATTTGAGCATGCCTGACATGCATGAAAGGAACACAGACAGCCAGACAGACAGCGAGGCAAGCAGGCAGGCACAGACAGACAGACAGACAGACAGACAGACAGACAGACAGACAGACAGACAGACAGACAGACAGACAGACAGACAGACGGGTTTGCATAACCGGGAGTTCTGTTTAAGAAACCTTAGCAAAGTGCACATTTTTTGTGAAATGATGGCACAGTGGGCATAAATGATGAAATCTTAAGTGAGAACATCAACATCACTCAGAATAGCATTTTTATGAGTTTTGTATTATCTTCAGATTGTTTAAGATAGCAGGCCTATGTTTCTAGAGGCATCACACTTCAATAACAGTCATGAATAGGGCGACACTAACAGAACATAATACATTGAAAAACAGGTTTTGAGGAATGAAACAAATAATAGTGGCA